>NC_042617.1:449271538-449573994 GCF_901001135.1 Rhinatrema bivittatum
GGAAACATGAAAAGCATATATTTACCGTCCTGTTACACATAACCATTTTATTTGTCTATCATAGACTCGTCAGCGGGGAGCGCGAAAGTGATATGGATCATGGGGCACGCGTACATTTATTGGGCGCACATTAGAACCAAGAAAAAGACCTCCAACGAGCAGATGGGCATACCACGTAGCAAGGCCAGCTTATTCTGGCTCGGCAAACGAGGGATGAGGTGGGTCCAACTAATGCCTTGCATCCTCCAATACGCCAGGCAACTACCACAGCCGGATATTATCATCTGTCATTTGGGTGGTAACGATTTGGTCGCAGTCAAAAACAATTGACTTAATAATCACGATCAAGAAGGACTTGACTGCAATTAAGGCTTTATGGCCAGCTGTGGTATTGGTGTTATCCCCCGATTGGTATGGAGGGACGCGAGGTCACATAAAGCCATCGAAAAAAGCAGGCGCAAATTAAATAAAGAAGTGGGGACGTGGTTGAGAGCTATAGGGGGATATGTCATCAAGCATGATGATATTTCGCTCTCATGTTCAGGCATGTATAGGCCAGATGGGGTTCACTTATCAGACGTTGGGGTAGATATCTTCATCCTCGCTCTGCAAACGGCCACAGCAGCTTTAGTTAATTAGTGGGGGTAGGAAACAAATAAGGTTTTACTGTTTCCTACTTTGGCGGGTGCCCTCACCGGAGCATAAGGGGATGTATCGCTGCATAGAGGGGAAGTTTTTGGTGTTGGGGGAGGGGGAAGGGGAGGAGCACAGCACCAAGGACTTTGCATAGGGGGAAAGCGGGGGCATGGATATAACTAAGCATGGCGGAGACCGAGATAATGGCCGGTCTGGGGGTGGCCCAATGAAGGCCTGGCATAAGCAATAACCGCGGCCCGCAAGGCCAGCATGGCGGAGACCGAGATAATGGCCGGTCTGGGGGTGGCCCAATGAAGGCCTGGCATAAGCAATAACCGCGGCCCGCAAGGCCAGGGGTGGGAGGAGGCGGCAGAATACTGCACGGAGCGGCAGTAGCCACGGAGGCGTTCACGGAGCGGGATGCCAGTGGCGGGTGTTCCCCTTCACGGAGCGGAAGGCGGGATTGGCATTCACGGAGCGGGGTGCCAATGGTATACCACCTTCACGGAGCGGAAGGATGGAGGGCTGCCGTCTCCAAAAAAGCATTGGGGTGGGAAGAACAAGGAAGGTACCGGTGAGGGCGTGGCATTTAGCTAATGCCAATTGCGTTTAAGCTGCTGCAATATAAAGTAATAATGTTATAATGTTAATTTTGGCTGTGGCCGTTTCTTCCACTTAATAAAAGTTATCCTGGTTTACCTACTCTGTTGTCGCGTGGTCAAGGGTGGGAGGGGCGGTCATCCGTGAGCTACAGCGTGCCAGAGTTAAGACTTATCTGTGCTACGGTTGGTGCTACAGGCTTTAGGCAAGCCACTGAAGTTTAAATTAAACACCCCTGCAGAAGGTCTGGCCTGCTTTGCAAGTTTACCTGTCCTGAAGAGCAAGGGTAACACACACATGGAATACTACACAACCAAGTCTGGTCCAAGAGTGTTTTCCTTCACCCCCACCGCTTGGGGAAAGAATGTTGAGCAAGAAGCTGAACTAGGCACCGTTAATCCGTTCTTTTATCGCGCTTTAGCATTTGTGCCATCCAGGAAGAAAGGGTTACACTAAAAAGTAAACTCTTCATACTGGTTTTTACATATCTGAGCTCAAGTGAGATTTGGTAGAACTTATTTGCAGGTGAATGCTATGAGTACATTTTGGGATAAAATAAAGCAGCTGCCCGGTGCCTCCTGTTCTTGGAGACAAAGCTCACAGCTGCTGTGGGTGCCTTTCTGTTGTCGCCTGAGCTACGTCTCCGCCTTCAAAGCCCATACTAAAACCAGATTATACAGAAACAAAAATACAAAAGGAGAGAGTGCGCGCCTGCTGGCCGTCTTCTCCACCACGCAGTTGCCCTCGTTAGCAGTAATTAAGTACTTCAGCCTCCCCAGCTCCTCCCCCTCCCCTCTGCTTCCTGGCCAGTAGAAGCAGCGGGCGGGGGAGAAGGGCGTGCTAAGCGCTTCCTGGTAAGAGGAGGTGCGAGCGCCCGGTGGCTTCAGTTTCACCGAGTTTTAGTTTGTTTCGATGTTTTGCACTTGCATCGTACACGGTCTGGTCCCTCTGATCGGAGGCGGGCGGACACGGGACGCTCTTTCGGGGTTGTTTCCGCCTCCCCCTGGCCGGACCTCCTCGCTCGCTACCTCCCCTCCCAGCTCAGCCCTCTCAGCAGATTCTCTCGAGCAGCGCGGGTGCAGGAGAAGCCTCCCAGCGGCCGCTGCCTGCTGTCGTCCTCCAGCGTGAGAGCGCTGACAGTGAAGTGGAGGAACCCCGGCGCGAGCCCCAGTCCTGGGCCACATTTTCTGAGCGTGAGCTCTGCTTCCTCCACCCCTTTTCTGTCGGTACCGCCCATTTTCTCTCTTGGGCGGGTGAACCCACCCACCCCGCCGCCTTATTTCCTCTCTCAACTCTGTTAAGTCTTTTTTTTTTTTTTTAAACTACTGTTTTTTTCCGGGGATGATGAACATTTAAGCAGTGCCTAGGAGTACGAGGCAGATTCAAAGCAGCAGAGAGAAGACGGAAAGGAGCGGTGCTGGTAGGTGGGGGGGAAAAGACCAAGCCCCCAAGTTGGGAAAGCGGAGAGCAGAGCGGCTCGGTGAGTTGTGCTTCCCTGGCTCCGGGGAGCTTTGTGCTTTTTTTTTTTTTTTTTTTCCTTCTTTCTGTCGGCGAGGGAGACTTGCAGGTATTTCCGAGGCTGACGATCAACCCCACCACCTCCGGGGCTGATTGTCACCCTTTGTAGGCATCGGGTCCCACAAGAGGCAGCTGAACTAGTTCTGGGGTATTTCTGAGCGATGCGTTCCTCAGGAGGGGCGGGGGTATCTTTTTCACATGGTAGTCGTCCCCCCTGCTACTTCTTGCTCGGGGGAGGATGTTTATGTTGCGAGAAGCAGTGGGGGGATGGCAGATGTGCTCATTGTATGGAGGGTTTATTTCTTATTGTCGGATAGATGTTGCGTCTCTCACGGAAGATCCGAAACTATTCCCTTCCTTATTTTCTGTTGGCTGTAACTGAACAGTTTTTTTTAAGGCAGATAGTCATTGTTGCTTTTCGCTCCTAGCTGGAAACGTTAAATTTGGCATATTTTTAATAAATGCAATTATTTGTTGCTTCCTCTCTTTCCCCCCCCCCCCCTTTTTTTTGGTGGAGATGGTTACAAAAGACATTAGAACTGTTTTTGTTTTTTTTTTTAATCCTATTTCGTTGTCTCTTAAAATGGTCAGTTATTTAGTCAAACAACCTAAAACGATTTTTTTTCTCTTAAATCTCAGCCTTTATATCTGCTTTATGTGATAGAAAAATGTGAACTAGCGTCTGAATCTGTTTTGGTTATAATTCTGATGATCAGTAATTAGTTTACCATATTTTCAATGTTGCGATTTGCATTTACAAGAGCTTAATTAACTATTCACAGTACAGTTATCTGAGTGCATGATTTAGAAAAATCATATCCCATATAATGTACGTTCCTCTCATAAAACTTCCTTAGGATTGTGGTTTTATTGTAGGATGGCAGCTTTTCCTTGGATTAACACACAATTTGTAACGTAAGATGTTATCATAGTTTGCCTAGAAATACTACTTAAACCAATATTTGCTTTGAACCTCAAGCTTGCGGCTATCTTCATGCATCAATGGGCTATAGTTCAAAGGTGTTTCTTTCAAGGTGTCTGTAAACTTTTTATGTGGAATTAAAGGTTCTGAGAGATTCTGTGACTTGCACAACTTCTACAATCTTGATTTCTCATAGCCTAACAGATGAGTCTGTTTCAGATGGAGGGAGACGCATATGTTCCCTTCTAAACCACTCTTCAGGATCATTGCTATGTACTTTTTCTATTACAAAACCTGCTGCCCAAACAAATGGAGCTGTGGTGTGAATATCTCAAATGTTTTCAGGACAAAGATGTTTTCATACCACTGTTGCCAGTAGTTTTGCTTCAGCCCTGCTTATGTTGTAACTGAAAATTTAAACCACAAACAATATGCTCCAACTCTGAGCCAGGGAATTGCACTAGCCACCTGATTTCAAAGGTACATCCCCATGATTTGTGGCAGCATTTCTCTTCCTTTCAGATTATGTGCTGCACTGCAAATTTTATTTTTTATTTGGGGGGGGGGGGGCGGTGTACCTAGTTGATGTTTTTGTACATGGATTAAGTCCAGGAATTGCCTTACATGAAGAAAAGTCACACAGAAAAGCTATGGGCAGTGGGGTGTTGGCATTTACTTTAATGCAGAAGCTTCACAAATATTTGGCTAGAAGAACAATTCTGTATTAAGTGTGTGAGAACAGTACTATGGGTAGCCAGGACTTAATCTTCTCCCATGCTCGTCGCTTCACAAAAGTCATCACAATAAATACATATACAACTGAGTGGGATCAAACAGGCCACAGCTTTATTACAACTTACAAATAACCACCAGGAGCCAGAGCCAGATGTAAAATAACAATCAACTCAGTGTCCATCTGCCACTGACCAGCAAGGTGGACCTCACCAGGCTACCCAACCTGTAGGTTAACATCATTAACAATAAACGTACCCACTACCCCCACCACCACCACCTGAAAAAAGAGCTGTGCATGTAGACCCCCTGCCCACTGTCCAGCAAGGAGCCATACATGGGACCCAGGAATCCCTGACATGACCACCGTCAAGTCAGCCAGCCGTTCAACACCAGGCATAGGTAGAAATTACCTGTGACCCCCAACGCTGGGGCCAGGATCCAAGGCCTCCTGCAACATATTCAGAAAAAGTCTAAGCCAATAAAGGACAGGTGAACCCCCCCCCCCCCACCCCTTCCCTGAAGAGGGAAAGTTAAGAATTTAACTCTTCTTGGGGCCTTATCCCCAAGGGTTTTCTCTCTTTCTGTATTTTTTCCCCCTTGTTTGCCCCATCTTTTCTTTGCCCCCCCCCCTCCCTCTGGACTGAGTCCTAAAAGTCCTGGAGGGGATTTGATTTGTCCGTTCCCCCCCCCCCCCCCCCCCCCCCACCGCCTTTATTTCACTGACCCACACCGCTCACCAGGAGGCAGCGAGAGAGGGAGCGAGCCAGGGCCGGGGAAAGCGGCTGCCTCAGGAGGGGGCCCTACCGGAAAAGGTGGCCGGTGTAGGGTCGCCGACACCCCGGCCCCTTCTGACCCCAGTCCAGTGCCTTCTGAGGCCGCGGTTGCCCCTCATTTAGCCGGGGCTCCCTGGCGAGGGGAGCTCCGAGCCCCCCCTTCTAGATCAGGGAGAGCGTGAGGCGAGGGAGGTAGGGTCGCCTCTGACTTCCTGCCGCCCCCCCCTCCCCTGCTCTTTTCAAGGAGGTGGGTGGCGGAGACGAAGAGGCGCCCTCACCCTTGGCATGCGAGGCGCGCGTGAGCTCGCCGGAGGAGATGGAGGCCTCTTTTTCGCCTCCTCTGCCTGCTCCGCAGCCGGCCCCTCCCTTCTCTCCAAGAAGCGGAGGAAGCTCATGCGGGTAGAGGCCAGAGGCGACGATCCTCGGACCGTCCCATCCTCGGACGGGGGTCAGAGCCCTCCCTCTCCCCGTCACACCTGCCAGTTAGCGTCAGGGACCCCCACCCGCGAGGCTTCAGAGGCACCCTTCCTCCTCAGAGTCCACCGCCGGCCGAAGAAGCGGTCAACTCCATGGAGGCTGTGGGTAAGGGGGACGGGCCCTCTGACCCTTGGCCTGGCGATCCAGGCGGGGAGCCAGACCCGGCCCCAGGGACCTGTCCGGGTGCTCCCCACGGGGCGGGAAAATACGGGACCCGTCGGGCGGGACTCAGGTGGGATCCGGGGGAGAGGGAGAGTTAGTATTGTCCCCCTCCCCTGAAAAGAACGTGGCCGCCTCTCCGGAAGTCTACCCGCCCCCCCTCCAAGCCCACAGTTTCCATCCAGGACCCCCCTCCCGTACCGTCGGAGGGGGACGGCTCGATGGGCCAAGTCTATCTTTCTTGTTCAACCTGACAGTGGCTTTGTATTAACTGAACCCAGAATTTTCCACTTCTTGATCAGTTTGAACTGTACTGGTTGGCATTTTCAAATCTTTAGATATTTTTATATCCTTTTCCTGATTTATAAAGTTTGCTTGCAGATCCTTTGACAGTTCTTTTTGCTTTCCCTATTTTTCAGTAATTACCTAAGTCAGTGCAGCCCTAGATGAAATGCACAAGGGTTTCTCAAGAGCTAAGAAATTCTTAAACTATTATACACACACTAATTACAATCAAACAAGTCGCAGATGTGAATATCTACCCTTCATTGCCATCTCAACCTGCATGTGTCAATTCAAGTGTATATTAGCCCAAGCATTCAAGGTTATGCAAACTTTCCTTTATTGCTATGGTTTGTTTAATGACTGTGCTATCCTATGATGCATAATAGTTTTAATTTGAAACATTAAAAATAACAGATGTGTTTTGCCTGATCACTCATGTTATCTTAAAATGCTACACATCTTACAGATTCTGCCAGGGGTATATAAACTTATGAGCACAATTGTATATTGATAATGACAACAAAGGATTGGATTCAGATTCTAGCTCTGAATAAACTCTTATGAAGATGTAGACCAGTTAGAGTTAAATGAACTCTTTCTCCAGTGTGTGTGACAACTTTTCTAAACTTCCCTGCAGCTGTTGTCACTTGCCAGCCTCGGGTCCTGAAGCTCCTGTAGTGAATGATGGCCAGGATCTGTGGTCTCTAACACTGCTGGCCGTTCTTTGCATTGAACTGAGTAGATCAGAGGGAGGGGGAAAGCCCCATGCCTTAATCCCTCTCTCTGCTTCCTTATATTTCTTGTCCTTCACCAGTGCTTTAACATAACTTTTTTTCCTTTTTTTTCGCCTGGGTAGTTTCCTCCTCGTCCTCCTTTTGGACTTCTGGCTTTGTCAGAATTAAGGCTTGGAACTACTGCCATGAGCTTTCAGTGGCAAATAGCCGTGAATTTTTTTTTTTTTAATATTCCCTTTTAGTTATACTTTTAGTGCTGTTATTTCAGTGACAATTCTCTGCTGGGGTCCATTCCCCATAATTCCTTCTGGAAACCTGCAATCATAGGCCCCAAATCCAGACACTAGATGCTGTCATTGCACAATGTCAAGGACTCCTTCCTCCTCTGCAACATCCCTAGTAAACTGGACAAAAGAAGACCTGAACTGGAAATTGAACACAGTTGTCTCTGAGTCACCAGACTAACCACAGTAACTCAGGGGTCGGTGCTTTCATTAGACAAACTAGACAGTCACCTAGGGGCACGATGCCATAAAGTCGCGTGGAAAGCGGGCGCTGAACAGTTAGCGCCTGCTCTCTTCATGCACGCATGGCGCTCCAAAGGGGGGAGCCATGCAATATTAAAATTAGGGGGTCGCATCCTTGCTAACGCGAACCCAAACGGTTTTCGTGACTGCTGTACGCCGGTCACGAAAACCGACGCAGATAAACTCTGCATTGGTTTTTAGCGGTCATGAAAACCAATGCCGGGTTTATCGGAGTCTGTTTTCCTTAGCGGCGGACAGCCTCGAAAACAGACGCTGATAAACTCAGCGTTTTTGGTTTTCAGCGACCTAGTCACGAAAACGGACGCCGTTAAACTTGGCGTCGGTTTTTGTGATGGGCCCGATCGTCAAATTTTTTTTCTTTCTTTTCTATTTTTTTTTTTTTTTGATGTGCACATCTATGAACGCCTGCTCCTGGCAGCGTTAATAGATGACAGTTAAATATGCGTTGGAGTCGCACATTTTTTCTTTTTTGCATCGGGAGTGAATGCCTAATAGCCTCATTCACATGCATTTCCATATGAAGAGCGCAATTACATTCACTCCGTGTTAGATGCACGTTGAATATGCGCTAATCCCCTTATTGCATTAGGTGGTTGGTTAGCGCCTCTTCTACCCGCGTCCAACTGCACGTAAAGAGTGCGCTTGGCTCAGCGCACCATATTGCATCGCCCCCCCTAGAGCATAAACGTTTTGAGGGTGGCTCTGCAGTAACTTATTTACCTGGGATAGGAAAGCATTTGTTCAACATATTTGCTTAGCAGTATAGCTAATCAGCTCCATGCTATAGGATTGGTTACACTTTGCTCATCCATCCATTTATATTTCTTTTAGTTTTCTGAGCAGGTAAACCACTTTTAGGCATGCAGTGTTTCAGCACTGTCTCTGCTGTTGTGGCTTTCCTTGCAAAGTTGTCTGTGCTACTTTTACCTGACCAGCTTTCTCAGCATGGTTTTGTAATTTAAATAATTTTTGAAAGGTGCTGGTAATGTGCAGGCGTTTTAGTTAGCTCTGAAATGAAGCAGTCTGAGCTGATTGGCTGAATGCCTGATCTTTCACATCAAACCTGACTCTCTCTCGTCCAGAGCTCTCTAGTGCAGTAAATTCCTCATTTGTCAGTAGCCTCTTAAAAATTGACTATTTACAGTTTAATAGCCAAAATGTATTAACCCCCCCGCCGAGGAGCTAAAAATGCCAGGAAGTGGAATTGTTCTACTAATGGGGAAGCAAGTAACAGACCACCCATGTGGCTTCATGAGGGGGTTCATTTTATTTGCCTTGCCGTATAAGTTTTCACAAACATAATAGCATCCATAGCATAACCCAGTAACTCTCAGGTTGCTGAGAGCAATCAGAATTTCAGAAACTTTCTTTTTACAGTTGGGAAGTGTGGCAGTAGTAAAGTGAGAATTTTTCCCTTCCCTAGGCTCTTCGCTCTCCCTTTTTTTTTTTTTTTTTTTTTTTTTTAGACTTTTGTTTGGGATCTGGTGCATTATCTTTGGATGTCACTAATATTCTGCATTAAGAAGCATGTGTGCTGCGCTGTGACATGTTCCTTATCTTTACTGGACTGAATAGTCATATCACTCAGCACAGTTGAGTTAAACCAAGTCTTGAGTCCCAGCAAGTGGCTTTTTTTTTTATCTGCACCTTTTTAGATTCTGGTGGAGGAATGCATTTGCATAATTCACCAAGCAGGCCATTTTATGGCTGAACACAATGGCTATCTCTGGCCACTATTTTTTAAAACTTGAAGATGTGCACAGGAGTAAATCTGTGGGACAGAACGTATTCTCTTGCAGCATGTTCGTGGAGGAGGACCTGTTTTGGGTCCGATTTATAAGATAATTAGTAGGGCAGAGTGGAGGTCCTTCATATTTTTTTTTGGGGGGGGGCGGTGGATGAGGGTGCATATCATGGATGGATTTTGTTCTGTGTGGGGTCTGGGTGATCTGGTAATTGGAGAGGCTCATATGTGATTTCTAGCTGTTGAAATTATTTGGTTTTGTTTTAACTTTTACTGTCTGATTTTATGCACACCACTGGGTGATGGTTGTAAAGAGTGAAGGCAGTATATAAATTATTAAACAAAGTGAAATCTCTAGACATTTGATCATTTTTACATGGCTCAGGAGTTTTGTACAGTTTTGGCACTTGTGAATCCTGCCTCTGTACTTGGTTTGTTTCTGCTCTATCAGAATTTCCTTCAAGTTTATTTGTGTGCCTTTTGAGCTGGCACCAGGAGAAAGCAAGTTTAGTGTTAACCATTCCTATAACACACAATAGTTTGTTATAGGAATGGTTAAGAGATAAGTGCAGGAACTCCTGACTGCCTTCTGTGCACCTATCTATCCATGGCACCTTTCTGTAAACAGTGTTTTCCTAATGTGCACAGCAAGATGTGTGTCTTGTCTCAGAAACTATGGAGTAGAAGCTGTGAGCCTTGCTGGTTTCTGGTTTTATGCACCTAACACCAAAGCTGTTCTGCTCATGTCAATTACCTGTTTTGTCCAGTATAATTAAAATACATCTTTTAAAACTATTCTAATTCAGCAGTTAACAGGCACTATATACTTGGTATCACCTTGGTAAAATGCTTTATCACAAGTTGCAATAAAGATTGCATAAATCTTTTAGTACTGAGGAATACTGGTCTGTTTGTTTTTCCCTGCCTTTGATGTAGATAAAATGAAGCATGAGGACTTTTTTTTTCTTTAATTCTAGCCTATGCTATGCATTGGCTGTACTGCATCCAGTCCCTGTTTTGAGTAGAACAGCCAGTGGGTAATCAAATACATGTTGATATCATGGCATTTAGGGATATTTATTGGATGATTACTTGATAGGGTTGCAGTGTGAAGGATCACTTGATACACAGGTGAAATTGTTGAAGGGACCTGATCAGATTGACTCAGCCAGCTAGTTCTAAAATCTGATTGCTCTTTACTCCTCTGGTCATTATTTATAGTGCTAATACTCCAGATAAAGATTCTTCTGCAGCAGAGGTGCACCTACAACTTGCATGAAAGAGAAAGGAAGGCCAATGTTTTATGATTTGTAAGTTTAAGCTATGGGTTGGCTTGCCTTTTTGTTATGGCGTTCTACGCAGACTGGGATGGTTATTTTGGATTTTATTACTCTCCAAATCCAAGGCAAGCTGCATTCCAGGTATAGTAGGCATTTCCCTGCCCTTGAGGGTTTACAATAAAGTTTGTACCTGAGGCAGTAGAGGGTAAAGTGTCTTATCCAAGGACAAGAGCATCTGCGGGAGAAGAGGAATTTGAACCCCGGTTCTCAGGACATTCCTCTAACTACTAGGCTGCTGCTTCACCACTCTGTGAAAGCAAATAGGACATCGTAAACAGATACCGATCTGTAGACAAATTTTATTTTCTTGGCAAAGCTGCTGCTGCTGCTTCTTCCGTCTTCCTCTGGATTTCCCACTCAGTCTGAACCTGCCCCAAATATGGGATGTAGAACCAAGTGCCTCCTATTCCATTGTTTGTTTTGTTCATTCATTCGTTCATTCTTTCCCTTTATAACCCAGCGATCCATGTGACAGCCTTCGTTAGGCCATAGACCATGACTCCCTGAAAACCGGCTGTGGTGGTTGCTGGGTTTCTCTCCCCAGGGAATAGCAAATGTTGCTTCCATCATCCTAAACTCTTGCATCTGGAATGTGAAGCCAGGTAGCCATATAAATATTTTATATATGCATACTGATATTATAAATATCCAAATTTAAATGTAATCTATGGTACAGGTGGGTCGATAAGGATAAGTGGGTATGACTGTGAACTGGTAAAGGTTTTGGGTGCCAATATATGATGCTGTTTTGGGAAACAAAGGTTAAGTAAATTAACACAGCAGCCTCAGTATTTTTGGGGGGTAATTGTAGGGGGTTGGAATGTGAGTTTGGCAACAGCCAGGAAAAGGATATGAGTGCAGTTATTGGTATAACAATTAGCACAATACCAGCATTAGCAGCTTGATTCAGGTGGAAGGCATCTTGTTGTGCTAGGACCAGATAGATGACTGTCGACACAGGACCCAGAATGTCATTGCAGCAGTTAATGTCTGCCCTGTGGTTTTTGTTACAGACGACAAAAGTTGTATTTTCAAAATCCCTGACACTCTGAAGCTGATTCCTCTGGAGTGTGTAACATAATGAGGGAATTCTCACACTAGAAATCAGAAAGCTCTGCCTCTTTTCTGCCCTTGGAGCACCGCTATGCAGCTGAAGAATGCTGAATACCAACAGACATTTGATTTATCTCCTGCCTAACATGTGGTGTATATTATTGTATATTTTGATTTTTAAAAAGAGCAAAGAATAAAGCATCTAAGCTGAAAAGACCACCCTTCTGTGGTATGGAAATGGTATGAATTGGTAGGACTGAAATTACCTTTTTTTTTTTTTGCTTCGTATTATAGAAACTGTTTCATTTCAATTTTTTCAGTACTGTGGAGAGCCCTTTTGGTTCTCTACCAGTTCAGGGTTAAACCATTTCTCGATTGGGGAGGAAACATAATAGTGTGGATGGTGAGCTCCCTCATGCGGGAGAAGGTAGATAGAGAGCTCCTCTGATGTATCTGACCATCATTTTACTGTGTGGAAGGTTTTAATTTCCTGTACAGGGGCCACTATGTTTCCAACTCTCCCCTGTTTTGATTATATTGAAGGGCAAGACCCCTGGGGGGGGGGGGTTTAAAAAATGAGATCTGGGTTGGACATGGAGTTGGAGAACCTTCCTTTATTTATTTATTAATTATTTATGCAGTTTTAATTATACAAACAATAATTCCTTGCATCGAAAAATGAAGTATACAGAAATAATCTTTTACACATCATCATGACGCGACATTTTACCCCATACATTAAAAGGAAAAAAGAGGGGGAGGAGACAATGGAGCAGATAAAGGAAATAAGAAAATAGTAATATTGCGAACAGCCAGTTACTTTACTTTTTACATTGCCGGTTAATCAAGGTAGAGAGTCAAGGAAGGCCCTTAGTTGCGGTGGTTCAAAAAATAAGTAATTTGCATTGTTAATTTTTGACAGAGCATTTACAAGGATAACGAAGCAAAAAATGACCCTCTTTAACCATAACTTCTGAACGCATAACAAGGAACTTCTTATGACGAAGTTGTGTAACCCTAGTTATATCTGGATACATCCAGATCTTCTGACCATAGAACAGCGTTGTATGGTTACGCAGAAAAAAACGCATCGTGTTATCTCGATCTGCATGAAAAGCAAACATCACCAATAAAGTTCCACGATGTTTAATCTCCATTGTAAGAGAATCTTGTAACAAATTCGTTAAATCCAAAGATAATTCCAATGGTGTATCCTCTCTAGTGACCTCTGCATTCTGAGCTTGAGGAAGATAGTAAGCCTTAGTTAAGATAGGCATTGCAGAAGATGGGACCTTTGAGATTTTGGATCACATAATTCTGAAATTTCTATCTGGGCGATCTTCTGTATAATGGAAAAATTTAAGAACTCTCAGATTAAGAGATCGTTTCCCATTTTCTATCTTTTTAGTAGATATTATATCAGATTGTACCAGCTGTTTCTGTACTTGATCCAACTTCTCCACTCGAGGCTCTAGATTGTTTATCTTGCTTTCTTGAGACATTATTTTACCAGCATTATCCTGAAGGGATTTATTTGTATCCATAACATGTAGTTAGCCCCACGATCGATGCTTCCAGTTTTACCAAGGCATTCCACAATATGTCCAGAGTTATGACTGCAGGTTTAGGCAAACAAATTTTCCCAACCAAGGTCTTATAACAGGCTCTCCACCAAACAGTTTTAGTCTGTGTGATTCAGGTCCCACCCCAGGTTGGGCTGAAGCTAATGCAACTGAAACAGAAATCTCTTCGCTTGTGGGGAGTTTATGTACCCCATTTAAAGTTTTCTTTACCATACCATTCAGTTCAGAAGTCTCAGCGATGCTCCTGGGTCCCCTCAAATCACTTATGACTCCGTGCTTTCCCTTCATTCGGTCCACCGCAACTGTGGGACCATACTGGGGTGGAGATGGTGTAGCCGGTGCTCCCGCGCTTAAGGAGATCTCATAGGCCTGCTCGGGGGACTTCCGCTCCACGTCCGTCTCTGCAACCATCTCAGCAGGCGTTAATTCTGGCATCGCAAAAAACTCTGAAATATGCAGCTGTGCTGGGCTAGGCAAGGGAGAGCTAGTTGCTATCTCCCTTACCTTGGCTTTGCGCTTTGTGTGAGGCATTTTTCTTTAGGCCAAAAATTGTTTATTAGGAAAACGCTGAGGAGAGGAGTCTTTTGTGCGTCTTAACAGGTGGCCATCTTAGCTCCTCCCCCAACCTTCCTTTTGTTTTAATACGATTTTTGAGACCTATTATTGAGTTGGGAGTTTTTCCACCCTCCTGGACTCGTGTTTATTTCCTCACTTTTTATTTTCTGCAAAAAGATTTTCGGTTTGCTTTATCTGGGTTTCTGTTAACTAGGGTCTCAGCTTTTTTGTTTTGACATTGAAAAGGGAGAGGTTTTCTTCACTGTGAAGGAACCTGAGATCTGCATCCAGAGGAGGAGTGACTTACTCCCACCCAGAGGGGAGAGAGGCGTTCTTGTGGACCCTTACAAGGGCTCATGTACATCTTTTAAAGATAGTATCTTTCTGATACTGTGAAGAGATAGGGAAATGTGAAAGACTACCAGAGAGGTAGGAGATACGATGTGACTGTTTGGACACTTACTGGAACTCACCAACTTAATGGGAGGGACGTTTATGACTGCCCATTACCATAGAAAGGAGAGAGGAGCTAAATTACAAGAACATGGATAATTGGTGTTTTCTCCATTTCTTTAATTTATTAATGATGTAATCACAAATTTTATTAAGAAACCTGATTGTAACATTTAGACATGAAAGTACAGCTGTAAAGATCATTTCATCATTGCACATCAATTCAGTAATAGTATTGTTGAAGACCAAATCAGTTTTGTGTGTTACCTAAAACATAGATACATCAATGCTCATCATGAAGAATATGTCTGATTAAGAATACCCAGACGCCTCTGCTGTACTAGCCTGTCAGAGGTGAATGAACTTTGAGAGACTTTCTGACTATCACAGATTCAAAGGATGCAGAAGATTTGGGAAACTTGTAAGCTCTGCAAAGCCTATAATTACAGGCCAGGAAGGCATCAATGATAACATTTGCTTTACAATGCAGAGAAACTGAGTCTTGGATGCAAGCTTTTATCTTGCAGATGCTGGTTTCAATGATCTGAAACCAATGTGAAAAGGAGATCTTGTGAGGTGATAGTTTTGAATGAATCCTGGTGCCAAGAAGTGGAATCCAAGTCTAGCTCTATTCAAAACCCAGACTGCGAGTTGTTTACATAAACAAAGAAGAACAGAAGAGAATACTTGCATCAAAGTCATTGATAAAGGAATTTGTTTACAGTGGGAGGAGGAACAGGGTTAGAAGAATTCTTAGTTGAGGGAGGTCCTCACAAGCATTTCCTATACAGGATAGATTGTCATGACAACAGTATACGGTATTTTTTGTAAGGAAGTCTTTGGCCAGTTACGTCATTCATTCTGGAAGCTTCGGGAATGTTGTATTTTGATTATATAAGTCAGGGCAGGTCAGAGATTTACTGAGATGCAAGTTATTACAGATAGAGGGCAGTTATATTGCATCTCACAGGAACATTTGACTTTTCAAGAAGCCAAATAAACTAAATTTGAAAACCTCTTGTGGATTTGAAATGTTCTTGTTGCCCTAGCTGTGAGTCCAGAGAAATTATACAATCACTGCTGTACACAAGAAGTTTATTCTAGGAAATTAATGCTTGACGACTTGTCCCCCAGGGAATCCTGACCATTCAGAACCTACAACCTCATGAGAAGATGTAGAGTAAAGTTTGTGGGACCTTATATCCGGGGCTGCAACTGTAATATAGTAGACCACTAATTATAAATTATACCGGCCATCATCACATAAATACTTGATGGGTAGGGGCTTACTTAGGAAATCAAACGCAGAGCTATAGTTGACAATTTGGCCACCACTCTCCATTTCTGTAAATTAAAATGAAAGTTGAATGCTGTACAGCTTCTAGGGAGTTTTACAAAGCACTGTATAAGCTCTTTGGGCAATTGCTTAAATAAACTGACAAGTGTCCTTTCCCCTCATCTGTCTAGCTCCAAAGCACTGAGTCTATGATGACTACTTATTTCTGTAGTGCCAGAGAGAGAGATTGTTCTCTTGCTGTCTGAGGTGCCAATGCAATAAAACATGAGTAAACAATGTGTACTAAATTTTAGCATGCATATTTTCTTTATTCACTGCTAAAAATTAGTTAACTCTTAATGCAGTAAGCTATATATTACTAAAGTATTTAAAAAAAATGTATGCTAACAAAGCCTAGCGTACAAAAATATGTGCATAAAATTGAAAAGTGTGCTAGATAGGCATAAAGTGAAAAAATGCTTCTCTTTTAGGGAAAGCACTTCTATGCAGCAAATTTTTCACCATTGTGCAGCGCTCAGTGTATGTATAACTATTTATCACTTTGCCTTCTGTTTCTCTGGCTTCATCTTATCTCTGTGCATAAGTCCCGCCATCCCTCTGTTACACTACTTTCATGCATTTGCTGCCTGGTCAACAATTCTGCTGCTAGCTGTTATCTTGGGTCTTGCGCACTGAGAAAACGAATCTAGGGAAGCATGCGGTGATAGTGATAAACAGTTGTACATACAGTGAGCGCAGCATAATGGAGACCATTGTGTGGCAAAAAGTGCCTGCCCTCCAAAAATTGATAGACTGTTTCATATACAATTTCTCCATCTCTGACTCGGGGGACCAAGGGTAAAGATGCTCTAGCTCCATGGTCTGTACTTGGGTAACCCAGCCTGCTGTTTTAGGATCAGAAATATAACTTCAGAAGTGTCATGCTAGGTCAGACCAAGGTCCATCGAGCCTACAACTATGGGAGGACCACCTGGGAAGCAGCTGAGCTGGGGAAAGTTACCCTGTAGGGTAGTTGCCCCAGGAGCTCAACAGGCTCAGACCAGAGCCAAACCCTGACTCTAGGAGCTTCTGAAACCCATCCACACTTGTCTGCAGCTGCTAGAGACAGAGACTACTGGCAAGGCCTTTGACCACGCCTGCTTTTATGAAAAAGAATGCAATCACGAAGGGGATGTGCCCTCTATCTCCAACAGCGAAGGAACAGGGAAATCCCATGTCTGACAGTGGGCAGTTCAGGTCATAAGTACCTGGCACATCCCAAATAGTTGATCTGTTTCACTTCAAGGGATAAGTGCTGGCTTTCCCAAGTCTACCTGTGTAACTGTTTATGGCCTTTTCTTTCAGAAATTTATCCAACCTTGTTTTGAACCCCACTATGTTAGTTACCTTGACTATGTCCCCTGACAACAGATTATGTAGCTTGATTGTGCATAGAGTGAAAAAATACTTCCTATGATTTGTTTTAAATGTCAGTTGCTAGTTTCACGGAGCATACTCTCCTCGTGTTTGAAAAGGGTATATAACCATTCCCTATTTACCTATTCCACCCCACTCACTATTTTATAAATCTGAATCATATCCTTTCTCTTTTGCCTACTAGATCAAGTTCTCCCTGCCATCTATTCCAAATATTCATGCTTAATTTGAATTATCGTTCTCTTTATAACCAGTTAGCTATATAGCATGTTGTGTTACTTGTTCAAACTTCACGGTTTACATTATTTACTTTCACTTTATTTGTTCTCTGTAAAGCCTGTTGCAGTTTTAGTTATCTGTGAACCGAGATGATGTTCCCAACGTATCCCGGTATATAAAAACACTTAAATAAATAAATAAAATAGATCAGTTCATTACACTTGGGATTTCCCTGTTCCTTCCTGTTCTGCATTAACAATTCTACTACATAATTATTGTGAGCACTGGTGTTAATAAACGGTTTTAAAAAATCAGTGAAAGTTGGCATCCTTAAAGTAGTACGGAGGACTGAAAAAGAGTATTAGACCTTCAAGTTGCTTATTAGGGTTTAGCTATATTCATATGACAAGAAAATAACAAAACTTTTAATCCACATTCGACACCACTAGCCTCCTTTTTACTTTGAAAGACCCTTTGCAAGGTACATTCCACAACATTTTTTTTTCTAGGAATAAAAAAAAAAAGACTTGGCATCAGCTCTGGAAAAAGTTAAGTAAAATGGGAGAAACATGCAAGTGGAGTTTAAAAATTTTAATAGAAAAGAGTACTATTTAAGCACCACTTTTTTTTTGGACAGTTTTTATTAGTTTGGATTTCATTGCTCTAAAAGGTTGTGGACTTCAGTTAGTTGTGAGGAGATTGATTTGTTTTTTTTAAGACACAGCCCTGTGATGAGCATGCATGTATTTTCATTTATTAACTGAATTGTGCCCTGCTGTAGAATATTTATGGATTAACATTGGCTGAACCACAACTGCAATATTGCTTTAATTCTAAGTAAAACATAAGTAGAACATTGCAATTTTTGTTTTGCTTTGTTCCATTATAATTGACTAGTTGACACCTGGTGAACTTCACTGGATTCCAGCACTTTCCCCAGCCCGACCTCATCACCTCTGTCGCTGCTGACTGCCAGGCCTCATGTCACTATAGTTGGGTTTTCCAGGGCCGCTTGGTCCCATACTTCTGACAGGCCATGCTGTCTGGGACCATGGAGAACCTCCAGCCTTGTCACCTGCCAGGCTCCTTGCCTTGGTAGTGCAATGTAGTTGATGTTTTCTCCCAGGACAAGCAGAATGGTAGTTTTCACAGATGGGTGACATCATCAGATGTAGCCCAGCATGGAACACTTTTGTCAAAGTTTCTAGAAACTTTTACTGGCACACTGAGCTTCCGGAAGTATCCCCAGTGTCCGCGGACTTATATCCATTACGGACCTACATGATGTCTGCATCCTCTGCCTGGGGCCTTCCCACGATGTTCGTCAGTGCCCCATTTGTGCTCAGATGACACCCAAGGGCTGGCGCGCCCATCTGGATAAGATGCAGCACTTGTTTGTTCCCCAGCAGTCAACTCTGTTGACTCCAGTCAGGCCAGGGTGATCGTAGTGAGCCAGGGCCATCACTTTCATTGGCCCTCTGCGAAGAAAAGTATGCGGGGATCACACCTTGCCTGTGTTGGGCTAGTCCAAGACCTCGGGATAGTCTTCCTTGGCACCGGAGAAGGACTGGGCGAGCACCGATGGTCATCACCACATGGTGCTGGCATCGATACCGGAGGGCACTGGCCTCTGCTGAACCCCCTCCGAAGTGGCCCTGGCATTGTGGAGGCCCCATCCTCCTCCAGACCCGGGAGCCCAGGGCGTACCCCACCAATTCAGATGTCAGGTACCGAGCTTCTGCGGATCCTCGTGGAGACTCCGGTTATGCCCCGTCCTCCTTCTCCTCCCCATCGTCGCTCACTATGCCTGAATTTTGGGAGGAGTTGGACTGTGTAGTACAGCAGGCAGTGCTTGGTGCCCTCCGGGGCCTCAAGCAAATGCTGACGCCGGAACCAGCACCCTCGATGCTGTCGCCCCTGCTGGAGCAATTGGATATATTGCTCAGAGTTTTGTCAGTGCAGCCGGTGCCCAGGGGGTCCTGTGGGACCCCATCTGCTACAGATTTCCCCCCTCCGATACCATCCCAATTCTGGGATCCTCTGAGGAGGAGGATGCGCTCCGTGCTTGCTACAGAGGGCAGTGCCATTTTTCCCAGAGCCTGTTCCTCGGTCGTCTGGTACACCCGAGCCACTGGGTCTGCCGAGGCCCTTTATGCCCTCGCGGCCTGCGCAGCCCCCGGCACCAATGCTTCCCGACAGACCATTGGTGCCGGTGCCTTGGGACCCAGGGCTTAGCCTCCCTGACTCCGTGGGGTCGCTAGTGAGGAGGGAGGCCCTTACAACCCTTGGAGCGATGATTTCTCAGAGGCCTTGGATGACCTCCCATCAGAGTCCTCTGGACAAGAGGTGGTGTTTGCCCCTGGAGGATTTATCCTTCGCCAGCTTTCTCCAGGCAGTGGCGGAGGCTGTGGCTTTTCAGTTGCTCACTGAAGAGGATGCCCGCCATAAAATGTTGGAAATTCTCCAATTCATCGATGTCCCAAAGTAGGTGGTGGCTGTCCCGATGCATGAGGTCCTCCTTGAGCTCCACTGGCTATAGGAGCACCCAGGCTCCGTTGTCTCGGTGAACCGGAAGACGGATGCCATCTATTTGATGCAGCAAGCCCCAGGATTCCAAAAGAGCCAGCTCCCACACCAGTCGGTCGTAATAGCCAGCCCTGAAAAAGGTTAAGCGGTCTGGCATCCAATCTTCGTCCCCCTCAGGAAAAGACCACAGAGCCCTGGATGTCCTGGGCCGCAGAGTCTTCCAGGGGACGTTGCTCATTGCCCGGATAGCGCCATATCAATTGTACATGAATCAGTAGAACCGCAACCTCTGGAAGCAGGTCCAGGAGCTTGCTGAAGGTCTCCCGCAACAGTTCCAGGAAGGCTTGGAATCCATAGTGCAGAAGGGCTTTGAGGCTGGCAAGCACGAAGTGTGAGCGGCCTTCGATGTCTTTGAGATGGCGGCAAGGGCATCTGCGGCCGGGATTAGTACCCGGCACTGGGCCTGGCTTAAGGCCTCCAACCTGAAGTCCAGGAGAAGCTGGCCGATCTTCCATGCACAGGTGAAACCTGTTCGGAGATGAGGTCCCTGCAACAGCTGTCTGCCAGCACCTCTGACCCTTCTTCAGTGACCCGTCGGGTGCCTTGTCGAGACCCCAGAAAAACCCTTATATAGGCGGTGGAGACACTATCCTCCTGACCCTAAGGGCCGTCCATGCCAGCAGAGGGTGCTTTGGGCCCAGCCCGTGCCTCAACTTGGCCCTGTGGCAGCATTATGACTGGCACAGAGAGAGCAGCAGCCTAATTCTGGTGCCCAAGGGTCCCGAACCACCGGTTGGGGGCCGGCAATGCCTGTTTGCAAACTGCTGGATTTCTATCACAACCGACCCCTGGGTGTTAACCATCGTTAAATGGGGTTACCGCCTGAATCTTCTCAGCGTTCCATCAGACTCCCCTCCCTTACCGGAATGGGGCCTCGTGGAGCATGTGAGGACCTTCCAGTTGGAATTCTCGGCCCTGTTACGGGCCAAGACCGTCGAGCTGGTTCCCTGCGCCCAGCGGGACCGAGGGTTCTACTCCAGTTACTTGCTTATTCCAAAGAGAACAGGCGGCCTCTGTACCATCCTCTACCTCCGAGCCTTAAACAAATTTCTGAGGGGAGAACAGTTCAAGATGGTTTCATTAGGCACCTTGATTCCCTTTCTTCATCGGAGGGACTGGCTGATTTGCAGGACGTCTGTGCACATCACCATGTTTCCGCCTCATTGGAAATTTCTGCGCTTCATGGTAGGCCAGTGGCACTTCCAATACAGGGTTCTACTTTTCGGCCTCACCTCTGCACCCTGGGTCTTCACCAAGTGCTTGGCGGTGGTGGGGGCACATCTGGTCCAAAAGGGGGTGCATGAGTTCCCATATTTGAACGACTCATCAGGAGTTCCACGAGGGAAGGAGCCCTTTGGGCCCTGCACTCGAGAGTTGGAGTACTCCAGTCGCTGGGTTTTCTTATTATCCAAAATCTCAGCTGATGCCATCCCAGCAGCTTAGCTTTATCGGGGCGAACCTGAACACCACAGTGGCCAGGGCATTTCCCCCCAGCGATCGTGCATCAACCCTGGTGGGGCTACGAGGCCCATTCACCTCCACCCACCTGCTTTTGCGGCTGCTGGGCCACATGGCAGCGTCGGTGGACGTCACCCCAATGGCCCGCCTGGCCATGAGGATGGCACAGTGGACTTTGTGTTCCCAGTGGCACCAAGCCTCTCAGGAACTCTCCGTGCCATGGGGTAACCTGTGCGCTAGCGTGAGGGCACAGTATTGTATCGACCTGTAGATCTTTTCTTTGTCATGGAGATTTGAAAAAAAGCTCATATCTAAAAGGTATTAATTGGAGGCTTATTTTTAAAGTTTTTTTGTTTTAGTAATTCTTCAGCAAAAAGACATAATTTGGGGGAAATTGTCTGTTTATTAGAGTTGTTTGGAACTATTTGTTTCAGGGGTTTGGAGCTAGGCCTAAAAGGTCACTGCTTTAAGATGTGAATGGCAGCCTTTTTTTTAGCAAGTGTGAGTCGTCCTTTAGTAAAAGAGGAGCCTAAAATTTAAACTATGACCCGATAGAATAAGTTTCCTCAACATGTACACTGTCTATTATAAAATTCAGGGTTAGTTTTTTTTTTTTTGGTTTTTTTTTTTTTTTCATGGCTATTAAATCTTTAGCTATCGTATGAGGTGGTAACTTTTAGAGGAGAAAAATTTCAGTACCTGTTAGCTTGTTGTTGAGAAGCAAGTCTAGTATTTAAAAGGAAGCTTCTGTGATAATTTGAACTAAAACATGGAGGATGTCTATTGATATATTGCTTCCCAATATACTTCAACTACCTGAACAGAATAGATTGCAACATCTTTGTGCAATATTTAAGGTAAAAATACCATTTATTTGCGGATTTTAAAAGGTTGGAAATAATAAAATGAGTATGGCATGTGCAAAAGTTTGGACACTCTCTTCCAGATGATTCATTACTGATTAAAAAAAAATGTTAAGGGGGGGGTGGAGCCAAGATGGCGGCGGGACCCTAACACTGCACTGCTCGGCGTCTTTGTTCTCTTCATAATTTTCCTTTAAACAATCGAAATGCCGGCGAAAAGGAAGGGAAAAACAAAGATCTATCCCTCCGAACTCCCTACCTTAACCGGGCAGCCGACCATCAAGCAGTGTTTGGAGACAGCTATCAAACAAGGGCCAGGAGGTCCGGCTGTCGAAGGCAACGGAGGAGAGTTACCTTCGACCTCGGAAGATGTTTCCCTGAGCCCAGATGTCAGACCTCCGCCGCAAGAGCGAGAATCTCGGCAGAAGTCAGCCAGCCAAAGCCCTGAAATGGTGACCTTGGATCAGGTCTTGGAGGGAGCAACTGCCGAGACTGATCCCGCTCTAAGAACGCTGGAATCCTCAACCGGAGAGAGAGATGGGTGTCCGGAGGAGGAAACATCTGCGAGCGGAGGAGAAGGTGAGACGCTGAAAATTCAGCCAGCCTTTGTCATGATTCCAAAACCAGCAAATGTTACCCTTGATTCTATTTGGGATGTATTGAAGAACATGGGTAATGCAGTGAATGATTGCTCAATGAAAATAACAACTTTGTCTCAACAAATGGAAATAATTTCTAATAAAAATAATGTTCAAGTAAAAGAAAATCAGGAAAAATTCGTGAAAATGGAGGAGGATATAAAGGTAATAAAAGAAGTGCAAAGTTCCCTTATTCAAGATGGAGATTTCTTGAGTAAGAGGGTTGAATTTATAGAGAACAGACTGAGACATTTAAATCTGCGTTTCTTAAACTTTCCCAAAGTGGTGGGGGAATTACCCCGTGTTACGCTGAGGAGATATCTCCTAGAAAATTTAGAATTTACCTCTGAACAAACCCCACCTATGGACAAAGTTTATTTTTTGCCAACTACCGCAAAGTCTCAAGTACAAATACAACCGATGGACCTTGAGAACCTCACAGACTACCTTGAATCCTCCCATTATGAAATCATTGAAAGAGCTACATTGTTGGTTACCTTTCTGACTGAACTTGATCTTAGCTCAGTCATGAAGAAATATTTCAAAAAAGCGAATAACCCATTTATGGGACAGCCAATAAGAATATTCCCTGATTTATGTAAAATCACTCAACAGAGAAGGAAAGGCTTTTTAGCCCTGAGACAAGAAACCCTAAATATTGGGGCTTCCTTTTATTTAAGGTATCCAGCTAAATGCTTAGTTAAAATAAGAGGAGATAATTTTGTTTTCACAGCCCCAGAACAGTTAAAAAAACTCATAGAATCAAGGAAACAGGGAACAGCAATTGGAACCAGTGAAAAGACATAAATAATTGGAATATAGCTATGTAACCCGCTAGGTTATTTTCCTATAATTGTTTCTTGTTTTTCTCCTTAAAATTTCTCCACCCCCAATGTTATGGGGTCTAATGGATACTAAGATAAAAGTCATATGGTTTCTTTTTGAAATATGTTTTAGTTTCTTGTTAACATGTATATGTATCATGTTCTTAAGCAAAGTTGTATCTTTGTGAAATTATTTGAAATCAATAAAATATAAATTAACATTTATTTTTTTTTTTTTTTTTTTTTTAAGGGACAAAATGTTGATTGACTTGTTAGGCTTTCTGTTAGGTGAAGACAGTTCCACAGTTTAACAAATACACTGACTGTTCTGTCTACTTTCAACAACCATGGGCTCCTCTAAGCAGCTGTCTGAGCTTTTGAAAATGAAGATAAATCACCCTTACAAAACATGGGAATGTTATGAAAAGCTCTCTGAATGCTTCTAGCTGGGCTGCATAGAGAGAGGAATATCGAGAAAGAGAAAAAAGGCATGTGATTTATCCCCTTGTACATTTCCTTGGTGAGGCCTCACTTGGAGTACTGTGTTCAGTTCTGGGGACCGTATCTCCGAAGGGATGGAGGCAGTACAGAGAAGGGCAACCAAAAAGGTGGAGGGTCTTCATCAAATGACTTATGAGGGGAGATTGAAGAATCTAAATACGTACACCCTGGAGGAAAGGAGGAGCAGGGGTGATATGATACAGACTTTCAGGTACTTGAAAGGTTTTAATGATCTAAATATGACAAACCTTTTCCGTTGCAAAAAATCAGCAGAACCAGGGGTCACGATTTAAAACTCCAGGGAGGAAGACTCAGAACCAATGTCAGGAAGTATTTCTTCACGGAGAGGGTGGTGGATGCCTGGAATGCCCTTCTGGAGGAAGTGGTGAAGACCAAAACTGTGAAGGATTTCAGAGGCGTGGGATAAACACTGTGGATCCATAAAGTATAGAGGATGTGAATGAAGTGAAGAGGCATGGGGGGTGGCTTGTGGGAATGACCGCTACCACCTGGAGATTAATATTCTAATTAAATAAACATACACACGGTTAATGCGTCTCCAACATTGCTTTATGCTTCAACGGCAAGAGGAAATGGAAAATAAAGGATTTGCATCCACAAAAAAGCAGAGTAGTAGCTTGCTTGATATGGCGGTTTCTACCCCAAACCATTAGCCTGATACTTCACTTTCAATGATATCCAGCATAGTTCTCTGCTTCAACGGCAGGGGGAATGATGAAAAGATGATTTATATTCGGACAACAACCAACAAGGACTGAGTTCCACAGGCTGGATAAATGTGTGGGAGTAGCTTGCTATGATAGCAGTTACTACCCCTAAACAATTAGCTAGATACTTCACTTAGATGCAGCTTCAGCACTGCTAACTACATCGATGGCGGGGGTGGAAGGGAAATAGAACAAAAAGTCACTTACAAGAGAATATGGTGGAAAAAAAAAAGTGAAAGCTTGCTGGGCAGATTGGATGGACCGTTTGGTCGTCTTCTGCCATCATTTTTATGTTTCTATGTAGCTAGCAATTTCAGAAACATAGTTAAGAACTGGAAGTTACATGGAACTGCTGAGTCAGGACAAGATCTGGAAGACCAAGAAAAATCTGACAGAACTGCCTGAAAACTGGTCAGATCTGCAAAACAGAATCCACAGATCACTGCAAATGATTTGCTAAAAAGTTCAGCTGCCACTGGAGTAGTTGTCAACAATAGCACGTTGCTTACACAACAATGATATGTATTGTCAGAAGGAAAGTCAGTCTAAAGTATGCACAACAAAATCTGAATCATTTTAGACTGGTAAAATTTAAAATTGAATGGCTTGGCCACAACAACGGATTCATTTGGAGAAAAAATGGTGAAGCATTTGAAGAAAAGAATCTTGCCAACTGTTAAGTACAGGGGTGGATCTTTTATGCTTTGAGGTTATGTGGCAGTCGGCATAAGAAATTTTGTATGGGTGGAAGGAAAAATGAATTAAATTATTAACATATCCTAGAAGCTGTCTCAAGGTCAGTGAGAAACAGAAGCTGAAAAGAGGTTGGATATTTCAGCAAAACAATGATCCAAAGCAAACCTCCAAAATCAACCAGGAAGAAAGATGAACATTTTGGAATGGCCTTCACTGACCCCAGACTTGAATATTATTGAAAATCTGTGAGGAGATCTCAAACAGGCCATGCATGCATGGCGACCTTAAGAATATTTCTGAGCTAGAAAAGTTCTGTAAGAGTGAGAGAAAAATCCCAAAAGCAAGAATAGAAAGACTCTTAGCTGGCTACAGGAAATGTTTGGAAGCTATTTCTGCCAAAGGAGGAGTTACAAAGCGCTGATAGAAAAGGTGTTTACATTTTGGCACATGATATATTCACGGTTTTATTTTCAATCTGCAAATTATAATTTCTCATTAAAATTTGCAAAAAGATGTTTAGCTTTTGTAACACTGCTTCTTTTTCATTTAGAGATTTATTGAAACCAACGATATGACCAGGATTCTTAAACTTTTGTACACAACTGTGTATACATATAGAGAGAGAGTTGCATTTCTTATGTTAGAAGAGCATTTTTTTTTTTAAACCACAAAGAGCTACTCATTTTCATACATATTTAAAAGGGTTTTTTTGTTAAGTATGAGGCCTGCCTTCTGGCATTGAAATGTTCCATTTTCTAGTGGGCCAAGAATTGTACGTTTTGAGCCATATGTGACCTCAATTCAAATAAGGTTATATCAACACTGTCTGCTGAGAGAATGACAGAGTAACTTTTTGCCCTACTTGTAAAGTCATTTTTCTATGAAGACTTGCACCTGTGTGGACCAGTCCTTTCTAAATTGGCTAATTTGTATTCCAAATAATTTGTAGAATTTATATATGATTTAATTAATATAATAATGTTACATTTCAAACTGTGTTTTAAGTTATCAATGTAGATTAACTGGGATGGTATTTGCTCTTGGAAGGAAGTTGTAAGCACTAGAGTGCACAAGTTAAAGTTCTTGCATTATCGGAAGAAATGTTATGGATCTCAGCCTTGATAGAGAAGACTTGTGATCAGACTGGGCTGAGAATTAGTAGAAAAAAATTAACAGGAGAAAATAATTCTTCCTCTCTCTACGAATTGGTGACTTGTAGCAAATGCTTACTTTTTCTATCATGCTAATGACTCTAGCCATGACTTTAAGTAATGGGTGTTAACCGGACTTTTGGGAGCAGTGAGTCCCAGCTGTGGTGTACTGTGGTCAGTCTGATTATTTTGCTTAAGACTTAAACTGGCTTTGAATTTTGGTATGGGAGGTAGCAAGGTCAGTATTTTATCCAGTAAGCTATCCAGCACCCCAAAACAATTGTATTTAAAGCTGATAAAACTGTGCCACTAAATACAGCATTAAGTTACTATTGATTGTTTAATTTCATTTCAGGGTGGTAATAGACGTTGACTAAGGAAAGAGCTCGTCTTCGATTTCTAATAAAACTGGATTGTTGCAATGTCTTGCTTCTGATGCTTGTAACTTTGTACTACAGTAAGAATGGAGTGGTTTCTAAAATATGCACCTAAAGTAAACAGAATAACTCCCCTCCCCCATATACTGAAAGCACCACACTAGGCACCTGATCCAGTAAGGTGTCTCGCCTGTAACCTTCACCCTTGGGATCTTTGTAACCCTTTCAAGCTTTATCTGTAATTGCTGGCCATGGTGCTCCCTACCAGGGCTCAGTAGCTTTATCATTTCTGAAATTTTCCTTTCCCCTGATCTCAATGCTGAACACTGACCCAAGGTCAATATGCCACTTTTTTTTTTTTCCTGACTCCTGTAAGGTTAAGCACAGTAGGTGGATGGATAGAGACAATTTTATTCTGTTTCACAGCCCCTGTGTTCTGAGTTCCACACTGTATTTCACTTTATAGCCACTGATCAGAAAGTTTGTGATCTTTGCTAATGAACAGGAAGCTAGAGTTGTTTTCTGTTTGATATAATCTGTCAAGAATGTGTGTGTGTGGAGGGGGGGGGGGGGATTAAATGTGTAGCATTTAGTCCAATATTTTGGCTTGAAATTTATGGTCAAGAGAAATCTTTCCTAATGACCACATCAGAGTTGCATGTGACCCATTATTCAGAGCATTCCAGTTCATGAATCTCATTACTTCTTCCTTGGAATCCTAAGCATTCAATGCTTATCCCGAGGTGAAAGGGAGGAATGCGTGGAGGGCAGGAATGATAAAACAAATGCTGAACTATGACACATTTTTATTCCACGTACATTCAGAAGTACATATGGTAGATGAATAGTTGCCAGTCCATTGCCAGATAAAACCAGCTAAACTGTAAATGTGTAAAGCTATTGGGGCTATATGCCATATTCTAGGAAAGCCTAATGAGGTTTTTGCAGCTTCATTGATTTTTCTGTTTTTGTTCATGCATTGGAAATAAGTGGTTTTAGAAAACTAGAGAATGAGACATTATCCGTCTTCATAAAAGTGGAGCTAGGCAGAAGGCTGGTAACATCAGTTAGTCTATCAGCAATAGATAATTTTAATATCCTTCTATTAAATGACAGAATAGTGAGTATTTTGAGTCTAGCTCGAGGAGATTACAGGACCCAAGGCAGTGTGGTTTTACCAGAAGGACATCATGTCAAACAAAATTTTTTTTTTCATGTCATCTTTATTTTTATGGGTTTTATGTATGTTTTTATTATGTGCATTTTTTTATAAATAACATAGACAACATTGTCTTTGTCTAGTACTGGTTCAATTTCTATCATGCACAAATGAAATCATAACGTTGAAACCAAGCTGGTTATGTCATCTCATATCAAGGGTTCTCACTATTCATAGTACTACTCATCTCTGATTTTCTTCAGCATATATCAATAAATGGTTCCCAACTAGTTGCTAAAGTATCATATTCCTCTTTCAGTACCTGTTTTTTTGGTTTTTTTTAAATAAATCATCATTTCTGGAGCCTGCACTATCCATTCCTGATAGCAATGGGCTAGTGAGTTCCAATTTTGCCAGCACAAACTTGGCAGCTAATGTTAATTGCAAGATAATTCCCTTGTGCTCTCCCAGAACCCATTGCTCATGCTCTAATCTTAGCAGAAAGTTTTGGATCTAGCTCAAGAGATCACAAATCTTTTCAAGCCCCTTTTTGAATCTCTCCCCAGAATCTTAATATCACCACATTCCTATCACATGTGATAATTTCCTTCAGCATTGCATCCTCTCTAACAAAGAGGTGAATTGTTTGAATATCACTTTTAGAGAGTTTGAGAGGGTCACACACAACCTACAAAGAAACTTATATTTCAGTTGCCTACAGGCTGTAGAAAATGAATACTTGATATGCATAGTTGTACAAGTTTTGGCGCATTGCTGTTGATCAAGGAATGCTTTCAGCTGTCAATTGAAACATCTATGTGGGCATAGTCCTTATAAACATATCCATCTGTGAAAAATGTATAAATCCTAGGGAACACCTTATTGCAGCTAAATTAAAAAATATAGGTCTCCATTTGGCAAGGCTTGAATAGAATCTTCTTAAAGTTCTCTAATCTCAGCAGGAAATATAACTTATTTGGAAGCAATGAAGAAAAAAAGTATGTATCCATGATTTTCTTTTTGTATTGCAAAAAAAAATCCAAACTCTTCCCTCAAACAACTGCACTGTTTTCACAAACCCTTTATTCAGTTTGTGCGCAATTCACTATGCAAATTAGGCCCGGTGGTAAAAACGGGCAAAAGGAGGTGCTAGGGACACTAGCGCGTCCCTAGCGCCTCCTTTTGGACCGGAGTGGCGGCTGTCAGCGGGTTTGACAGCAGACGCTCAATTTTGCCGGCAGCGGTTCTCAAGCCCGCTGACAGCCACAGGTTCGGAAACCGGACGCCGGCAAAATTGAGCGTCCAGTTTTCGAGCCACGAGCTGACTTCAAAATTTATTTATTTATTTTTTTACTTTTGGTAACTTTTGGGACCTCCGACTTAATATCGCCATGATATTAAGTCAGAGGGTGCACAGAAAAGCAGTTTTTACTGCTTTTCTGTGCACTTTCCTGGCGCCAGAAGAAATTAGCGCCTACCTTTTGGGTAGGCGCTGAAAGAAAATGTGCGGCTTGGCTGCACATTTTGTTTTCTGAATCGTGCGGGAATGCCTAATAGGGCCATTGACATGCATTTGCATGTTGCTAGCACTATTAGGTTCGGGGGGTTGGACGCGTATTTTCGACCCCTTGCTGAGTAAGGGGTAACGCTAGTGCGTCGAAAATGCACGTCCAATAGAGGGTTAACAGTTCGCTCCATCGGAGCGCACTGTACTGTATCGGCCCGTTAATTGGGAAAACCATTCTCTCCCATCTCAAACATATATACCTAGTCAGCATCCAAGTCACTTGAGTACAGAGAGCCTGAGAAACTTTTCACAGTAGTAATGTGAACAGATATGTTAGTTTTGGCGCATAGCCATTTTGCTAGCTGCAGTTCTTCCTAACCAGTTTAAGTATACCATTGTTCTGTTGCTATTTTCTTGTTTTGTATTGAAGGTTTATAGTTCAGAGCATAGAGTTGTCTTTAAATCTACAGGAACATGGATTCTCAAGTAATTTTATCTGTGGTGCTACCTGCCTCAAAGGGATTTAAATTCCAGACCTCTGCATCTTCAGTCCTCACTGCCAGTTGTATCAGATTTTTCTATTCATTTTAAATCCAGATTTAAATGATGAATTTTCAATCTGTCTTAAGAGATATGAGGTACAATGTTCTTTGAGAGATTTAAGGTATCATCAGTATACATTGTTTTTCATCCTTGTTCTGATGAATGGTGCAGGGAATGGGCATCCTTATTGGCTGCCCTTGAATTATTTAAACAAAACAAAAACCCCCTCACTTGTATCCATTAACTTTGTCTGATATGGGGCTTAAGCCAGTTTTGAACATGGGGCCTACTGAGGTAAGACAGGAGTTTGCTCTATGAGCCACTTGGTGGCTATATAAAAAGAAAGCAGAGCAAGCAGACTCTCCTAAGCCCAGACTTGCAATGTAACCCCCCAGCATCTGAGAAGCCAGCCTTGGCCTCATTGACTTAAAAGGGGTGTTTTTGCAATCTGAGGGCTGAAGGCCAAGCCATGAGGACCTAGAGGAGATCGGAGTCTTATGTGTCTATGCCTGTAAGGTAAAGTAGTGAATTCCCGATAAAATGAAGAAAATGGTTAGGAAAAAACTGAAAGGAGCATCTGCAAAGGTTTAAAATATATATCTTGTTTAAAATTACCTTCTTGGAAGCCCCGACTGATGTATTCCACACATTAGAAAAGGCACAAGGAAGGCTAAACTACTGGCATGGTTAAAAGATGATGTGAGAGGCTAAATAGCTAAAAGAACATCGTTCAAGAAATGGAAGAAGGATCCAAATGAAGAAAACAGGAAAAAACATAAGCACTAGCAATTTAGATGCAAAGCATTGATAAAGAAGGCAAAGAGAGAATTTGAAAAGAAGCTTGCAGTGAAAGCAAAAACTCAATAAAAACGTTATCAGGTACATTTGAAGTAAAAAGCCTGCAAGACAGTCAGTTGGGCTATTAGATGATCAAGGGGTAAAAGGGGGCACTTGGGATGACAAAACCATAGTAGAGAGACTAAATTAATTCTTTGCTTTGGTCTTCACTAAGGAAGAAGTAAGAGATACCCATGCCAGAAATAATATTCAAAGGTGACTATAAAGTGGAACTGAAACAAATCTCAGTGTATCTGGAAAATGTAACAGGGTAAATTGACAAACTAAAGAGTAGCAAATCACCTGGACAAGATGGTATACATTCCAGAGTGTTGAAAGAATTGAAAAATGAAATTGAAGATTTGAAATTGGTAACTTGTAAACAATCATTAAAATAGTCTGTGGCACCTGAAGACTGAAGGATTGCCAATGTAATGCCAGTTTTTAAAAAAGAATCCAGGAGTGATCAAGGAAACTACAGGCCAGTGAGTCTGACATCTGTGCCAGGCAAAATGGAAGAAACTATCGTAAAGAGCAAAATTACTGAACAGAGGCTGATGCAAAAAAAATGCACTGAAAGCGGGCGCTGAGTGTTCAATGCCCGCTTTCCTAATGTGCCTCTAGGCACCTCTCCTGGGGGCTTCATGCAATATTTAAATTAGGGGTCATCTGTCTGCAGGGTAAGAAAACGAATGCTGAATTTATTGGCGTCTGTTGTCCGAACTGGTGCATAGCCACAGGTTAGGGAAACGGACCTGGTTAACTGAGTGTCAGTTTCCCTAACCTGACCGCCGACACTTTTTTTTTTTTTTTAAATCTTTTAAACGTTTCCTTCTTTCGACTTAATAGCACCACGATATGTACAACTTTTTGAGATGCTCAGAAATAACGCCTGCTCTGGGCAGGAGTTAATCTCTGGAGTGCAAAAATGTGTGGATTGGATGTACTTTTTTTTTTTTTTTGCACGTGGGGGTGAATAACTAATTGGCCTCATCGACATGCATTTGCATGTGTTGAGCACTATTAGCTTAGCTGTGCATAATGGAGGCGCCAATCCACATAGCATAAGGAGCTGTGGACGTATCTACACAGTGCACATCGAACCTTGGGTTAAATAGTGCGCTCTGCCCCATACGGGCCGATAAGTAAGGACGCGTAAGAAAAAGTCGGCAGTGCCGGGTGCCTGCTCATTTGACGCGCGCACATTTTGGTTCACAAGCGCCTCTATTCAGTATTCAAATTAGTTGTAAATCCAAGCGGCAGTAAACGAGCGTCCAAAGCGCGTCAATGAAGCGGTAGGCGTTCGCAATCCATTTTACTGTATAGAGCGGTATACAGCGCCTATACAGTATCCAGGGTGCGCTGGTACCTGTCATTTCAAATGTCATTTGAAATGTCATTCCACCAGGTGAGTGGATGGTTCTTTTCTACAGACCCCACATGGACACCGGGGCCACTGCCCTGAGCATCTGGCCAGACATCCAAGGTCGGGGCTTCTGTTCATGGACCTTCCCGCCTGTACATACATGGATATGCCACACTGTGGATTATCTGGTGTACATAGTTTGACTAGCAACACATATAAATTATTTAACAGTACATACATGGATCTGCAACACTGTGTATTATCAAGTTTGTATTCTTAAATTAACTATGCGTTCTTATTTCAGCGTCTACTATAATCAGCAGCCTCGGGGATGCCTAATTCTAGACGCAGGAGAGAGGCGTCCGTAGAGGCGTCCATGCCTCCGCTGGACCCCCGGAGCCTCAGGACGCCTAGCAGACGCCGGATGAAGGCCTGGCACGCCTCCCATCTCTCCGGCGTCTGTAGAGGCGTCCATGTCTGGAGCCTCAGAGACTCCCAGAGATGGATGGTACAGTTGAACCCAAACTGAACACATACCTCCTCCGGTCTTGCTGCTGGGTTCTCCAGTTGGATGGGTTCTCCCTGCTGCTGGGATCCCCTGTTGGCCTCTCCAATCTGCCGAGCATTTCTCATTCTGCTTCTCAACCGAACGAAAAATATCGCCAGAGCCCAATATATGCATGTTGTCCATGGCGCTGTCCGGTACGAAGCTGACTGAACACCACACTAACGCCAGGGTCAGGGTAGGCGGTAAATATTCAGGTTAAAGACTAGGTAAATAAGCTGGATAAAAAGGCGATAATTTGGGCGCACGTTACTGTATCGGAGGGAATAGCTAATCCGATCGTTAACATGTCATATACATGCGGCGGGCGGAAAGGGATACGCGTCTTTTTCGGCAAGCGATAAGGACGCGTAAAAGCAGATACTGAATCGTGGGTCCGTCTTACGCGCTCAAAACGTGCGTCCAAAGCGGGTTAAAAAATGGGCAACCGCGGCCGCGCTTTACTGTATCGGCCCGATAGATAGGTATAGTTTAATGGTACAGAGCCAACAAGGATTTAGCCATGGGAAGTTTTGCCTCACCAGTCTGCTACATTTTTGGGGGTGGAAGTAAATAAACGTGGATAAAAGTGAACCAGTTGATTTAACATATCTGAATTTCCAGAAAGCATTTGAGAGAGTCCCTTATGAGAGACTTCTTAAGAAGTTAGTCATGGGATAGGGGGCAGTTTCCTATTGTGGATTGGGAAGTGGTTGAAAGATAGAAAACGGAGAGTAGGGGTACATTTTCTCAATGGAGAAAGGTGAATATCGGAATGCCCTAAATCTGTTTTGAGACCACTGCTTTTTAACATATTTATAACCTGGAAATGGGAACAACCAATGAAGTGATCAAACTTGCTGATGACACTAAATTATTTAAAGTTAAATCACAAGAGGATTGTGAAAAATTGCAGGAGGACCTTACAAAACTGAGAGACTGGGCATACAAATTACAAATTTAAATTGGAAAAATGCAAAATGATGCACTTGGTGAGAGTAACCCAATTATAGATGCACAATGCAAGGTTCTACATTGGAAGTCACCATTTAGGAAAAGGATCTAGACATCTTCTTAATGATACATTGAAATCTTCTGTTCAGTGTGCAGCAGCAGCTAAGAAAGGAAATAGAATGCTAGGAATTATTAGGAAAGGAATGGAGAATAAAAACAGAGAATATCATAATACCTGTGTTGCTCCATGGTGCGACCTCATCTTTAGTATTATGTTTAGTTCTTGTCACTACATCTCAAAAAAGATATAGCAGAATTAGAAATGGTACAGAGAAGGCTAACCAAAATGATAAAGGGGGATGATTGAGTCCCCTTTGAGGAAAGGCTAAAGAGATTAGGACTCTTAAGTTTTATATCTCCACACAGCCATCTTCTCAAAGATCTATAAAATGAGTGGAGTGGAACGAGTAAACGTGAATCAGTTTACACTTTCAAAAATACAAAAGGCCTAGGGGACACACATTGAAGTTACTAAGCTGTACATTATGTCACATGCTAACAGGTCTTGATTTGATTTATTTTATTTATGCAGATGACATTCAGATTTTGTTTCCTATTGAGATAGATATTACTGAGACTTAAAAATGTACTTGGTAATAATTAAACATGTTTTAAACACAACTAAAGTTAATTTTAAATTTAGAAAAAAATGTTTTTATTATTTTAGATAGGAAAATAAGATATGAGGACCTAAAGATAATGATGTCCAAGTAGTAAATATGTCAAATTTAGGTTTTTATATAGATACGGAATTTAATTGTCTGGCCCATATCAGGAAGAAAGTGAGGGAAGGATATAGTAAATTAATGATGCTAAGACGTCTGAAACCTTTGCTCTCCCAAGAAAACTTTAGAACAGTGCTATAATCATTGATATTTACAGGTTTGGACTATTGTAATGCAATGTTGTTGGGCCTGCCAAAGAACACTTTAAGACCACTACAGATTTTACAGAATTCTGCAGCACGCATATTAACAGGTACCAGAAAGAGGGCCCATATTACCCCAGTGTTGAAAGAGCTACACTGGCTCCCAATCAAACAAAGGATAATTTTTAAAGTTCTATGTATTATTCATAAAATTTTATATGGAGACATGACAGACTGGTTGAATACAGCAAAAAGATTGCATGTTCCACAATGCAATTTAAGATCTGCAAATAAAGGTCTACTTTCAATCCCGAACATTAGATCTGCCCATTTGTGTGAAGTGCAAGAACGAGCACTCTCAATGGCGGGTCCCATGGTATGGAATAAAATGCCAATGGACTTAAGATTGCAGCAGGACAAGAGGCAATTTAGGAAAGAATTAAAAACATGGTTATTCCGACAAGCATTTATAGATGAGCAATAGAGAACAATGGTATCTGAAGGCATTCTTTTAGCCTCTGAGCAGGATTCTTATTTTTGTTTATCTGTTTTACTTTGATTTTATTTGATCTTATATGATATATTTTTGTTTTTCTTAACCTTGTAGTAAGTTTTTAGTTTCATAATTTATAGTTATGCTCTTTTATAGTTTTAAATTTATTGTTATATTTATAGTTATAAGAAATTGTATTTCTGTTTTTTGTCCTATTATTGAAACTGTGAACCGTAGAGATGGACTTTATGTATTTAGACAGTTTTATATACCGTTGTATAGACAAATACATAAAATTTAATAAGAAAATTTGTTTTACATAATATATAATTAAGATCTGGAATTCATTGCCAGAGGATATGGTGAAAGATGTTACTATAGCTGCATTTAAAACAAATTTGGACAAGATCCTGGAGTAAAATTCCATAAACCATTATTAAGGTAAAGTTAAAAATAATAATAATAAAAGCCACGATTTATCCTTGGGATAAGCAGCATGGAATCTATCTACCCTTTGGGATCCTGCCAGGAACTTGTGATCTGGATTAGTCCCTGTTGGAAACAGGATACTGGGTTTGATGGACATTTAGTCTGACCTAGTGTGGCAAGTCTTATGTATTATGTTCTAACCATGTAACCTGATCTGAAATGAAATGAACTATGTTTGCCTTCTGAATCTGAATCCTCTTGTTAACCTTTAAGGGAAGGGATCTGTAATCTGATACCTAACTTTACAGATGTAAACTAGGAGTGAAGTAGCTTACTTGCTGGTAGTGCCAATAATCTGACACTTCTAAATTAAGATGGTTCTACAATGAGGCAGGGTGAGGTGGCTGCTTCAGGTGGCAAAATTTTGAAGTGGCCAAAAAAATACCCCCCCCCCCCCCCAAAAAAAACCCCAAAAAAAACACATGCCCCTGCAGTGTCTGCCTCATCTGATTCAATGCCTCACATTACCAGAGTGGCATGAGCATCCCCTCATCACTGTAGAGCGCAGCCTAACCTCTTCTGCCTCATGCTACACAGCTTCACTGAGCATGCGGCGGTGCTGAAGCCCTGCTCAAATTGTGCTGCTGCCTGGCTATTGAAGGAAGTGATAGAGGTGGCAGAATTCGGAAAGGTCATCTAATACTGACTGCGGCGCTGCTGTTGCTACTACTGGGTCGGCATGAGGGGGAAAAAAAAATGAAGGTAAGGACTTGGCTTTTCACTCCTCTGCACCTTAAGCAACACGTTGCCAATTGTGCAGAACTTCACATCGGGATGGGATGGGATGGGGGAGGCAGGTAGGAAGGGTAGTCTGCTCCTGTACTGCATGCTCTCTTTGCTGCTGCATGCTCTAGCTGGTGATGCCCCTCTGCGTCTTCAGAGCAGAGCAAAACAAACAAAAATAAAGTCTAGCCAACACCATTGGCCTCAAGAAAAGAAGACCCACAGGGCCGTTGGCTGCCCCCAGCCTGCCGGTAGCTCAAAGAAGAAAAGAGGCCCCTGCTGTTGCTGTCGGCCAGAGCAAAGAAAAGGCTCTGCAGAGCCATTGGCAGACTCCCCATCCTGTCAGTGACCCGAAGAAGAGGAAAGGCCCGGAGGCCCTACAAGCGTGTCATCCCAAAATGGACAGCCCCATCAGTGCTCCCTATCCTCCTGGCAACCTAAGAAGAAAAGGGGCCTGGTGCCAGCAGGGTTATCGGCTAGAAAAAATGGGCCCCACAGAGCACGACTGATCCCATCCTGCTGGCGACCCAAAGAAAAGGAGAGCGTGGACTGAGTTTGTATATGCAAGAGAGTGCATGGATGTGTCTGTGCGAAAGAGTGCATGGGTGACTGGGTTTGTGTGTCTGTGTGAGAGAGAGAGAGAGAGTGTGTGCATGGGTGGCTGGGTGTGTCAGACCATGTGCTTATATGGCAAGAGAGGAAAGTTTTTGCTTTTCCCTCTATCCACTAATCTACGACAGTCTCAGGGTGAGTGGAAATCAAAAGCTACCTGATATGGAGAGTGGGAGATTTTTTAAAAGCCTTATTAGTTTTAATTATTTAGTGTGTGTGTCTGCTGGCTTGAAATATTTTATTGGTGTTTGGTTAATATTTTAAAAAGTTTTGTATGAGTGTTTAATTATTGGATGGTGTTCTGTTTGTCAACTGTTTTGAAATATTTATTCTTTTGATCTGTATGGTTTTCTAATTGTTTCGTTTTTTTTTTATTGTTTGTTTTGAGGCATGGTGGTGATTGCTTTTTCTATATTCTGTTTAGATTTTAATTTCCAGTTTAGTTTTTGTCTGCACTTTTCTATTTATGCTTTATAGTCTCTTTATTCTCTTTTGATGAGGGTCTGTCTGTGTTCTGCTAGTATGTAGTTTCTGTGTAGAGATTTATAGCAGCTTGGTTTGATCTGTTTTCCTGTTAGGAGAGATATATTGGTGTTTTAAGGACTGCTGTCATTTGTGCAGTGTTGGTTTTCATAGGTAGGGTTTGAGTTTTGAGTGCTGGCAATTAATGAGGTTTATTACATTGTAATTTAAATTAGTTACTCAAGGCATTGTATTTTATTATGTGTTTGGGTTATGTTTTGTGTTTCTTTGTATGTTTGCCATTTGTTTTATTTTTATATTTGTTTTATGTTTATTTGCCTTGAGTTCTTGAGTAAAGTGAAAAGCAGTTTAATAAATCCAAGAATAAATACATCTTTTTGAGAGTTTATGCCTTTGGGTGGGGGGGTGTCTTCTCATTCCTTGCCTCAGGCAGCAGGTTGCTTTGAGCCACCCCTGGACTGTAGAATCCTCTAACTAACCCTGACCATCAGGCTGTACTACCAATCAGTTTTTTACTTAATCTTTCTCTCTCACCTCTACCCATTCAGCCCCTTGCTTACTGGTCTTCCTTACTCCTACATGTGCCCTCTACAGCTCTTTCTAAGTTCTGCCCCTCTCAATGGCTACTGCCCATCTAAGTCTCATTTCAGACTTGTGCCTGCTGCCTTTTTCTTTCTTTCTGGATCCTTACCTCTCCTCTTTTTGACTTGATAACCCTGATTCATCCTAGTTTCTTCTCACTCTCTCAGAAGCTTTTTTTTTTTTTTCTGCTTCCTTGTGCTCCCAGTTCTAGGGTTTTGTACTTTTTTCCTCTGCCCCCATTATGAGCCTCCTGGTTTTTTTTCATTTGCTCAGATCTTGGTCTGTTTCAGTATTTAAACAATGTCTTTGATTACAACTTTTTATCTTCTGTGTCATGATACCCTGCATTTAGATATTTTTAGAATTTCTGGCTTCACCCTTGATTTATCCTTCCTATTGAATCTGAAAATATTAATATAACCGTAAAGAGCTTGAGCACGGAAATAATTCTGCTCTGTTCTCACACAGCTATGATGGTGTCACCAGCTTTGTGTTGGAGAAAACCATTTATCTCGATGGTTTAAAGCAAGAATATCTTATGGTCCTATGGTGTCTGTGGGTAAAGCATACACTCTCACAACATTTGCTTGTAATTGCTAATATTGTAAAGTGTGTATATATAATAGGAGTTTAGATGCAAAGGAAAACTTTCTTGGTAATCCTATAATAATTGCTGAAATGGCAGTCCACATGACCTAAATTGTTTAATGGTGGTCAAGGACTGTTTTGTGTGTGTGTGTGTGCTGTGCTTGAATTGAACTCTGAGGGATAAATAATTTAAATAATATATACATATACAAACTCAATCGTCACACTTTTTTTAGAATTTTATACCCAGACCAAGATCAGAAGAGAGCGGAGGTGTGCCCCTTCCTTAAAAAAAAAAAAAAAAAAAATCAAGACAAACCTGAAACTTCCTCTGTGTCAAACATTCAGAGATCCATATTCAGCCGCTATGCAGCTGTGCTAGTTAGCTGGCTAACTATCACATAATATTTAGTGGTGCGGTCGTGCCACTGAATATACCTGGCTCTCTTAAACTTAGCCAGTAACTGGCTAACTTTTCTCCTCCCCAGAATGCCTCCATCTTATTCGGCTAAATTCTAGTTACCTGGCTAGAATTTAGTCGGACAAGGGCAGAATATAGCTAGGTAAGCCATTTAGGTAACTATTACATTATCCGTCTAAATGACTTTTGAATATGGACCTCCACATTCCTGGGGAAACTTGATGAACAGATGGTCTGAATTCAGCTAATGACTGGTTGGCAGAAAAAAAAAACCTGACTTGATCCTTGCCAGTCTGGCTTCAGACAGATATATGGAGAAGAGGAAGTCTGGCTCCCTGCTGGATGGACTCCTTTGGCACTAGCGCTGCTGGCTTTCTCAGCAGTTTTTGAGATAGCATAATACTGCTATCAGTTAAATCCAACCTTGAAGGCAATTGAAGAGATAACAATACCACACACAAATTTCTTCACTGAGAAATTCAAATACCAGTGCTTCAATGAAAATATATTCAATTTCTTTTACAAAAGGGAGGAAAAGGCCTCATTCTTGACAAGCACTTAGAGCACAGATAACTTTGCAATCATTGGTCATAGAAACCTCCAGTTACACTTTAAAAATTTCCTGGAAAGTATTTCTCCATTTTATATACGGTATATAAAAAATTTATCTTGAGAAGAAAATACTTCTTTGACTAATATAAGATATTCCATACTGGGTCAGACCCAAGGGTCCATCAAGCCCAGTATCCTGTTTCCAACAGTGGCCATTCCAAGTCACAAGTACCCAAACATTAAATAGATCCCATGCTACTAATGCCGGCAACAAACAGTGGCTGTTCCCTATTGATTAATAACAGTTTATGAACTACTCCTTCAGGAACTTATCCAAACCTTTTTTAAACCCAGCTATAATAATTGCCTTAACCACATCCTCTGGCAATGAATTCTAGAGCTTGATTGTATGTTGAGTGAGAGAATTTTCTCTGATTTGTTTTAAATGTGCTGGTTGCTAACTTCACGGAGTGCCCCCTAGTCCTTGTATTATCAGAGTAAATATTTCACATTTACCTGTTTAAGTCCTTTCATCATTTTGTAGACCTCTATCATATTGCGCCCCCCCCCCCCCCCAAAACCATTTCTTCTCCAAGCTGAACAGCCCTAGGCTCTTTAGCCTTTCCTCATAGGGGAACTGTTAGATCCGCTTAAATCATTTTGTTCGCCCTTCTCTATACTTTTTTTTTTTTTTTTTACAGTGCAACATTTATCTTTTTTGAGATGCAATGATCAGAACTGCATACAGTATTCAAGGTGCAGTCTTACCATTGAGCAATGCAGAGGTGTTATCACATCCTCCTTATTTATCATTCCCTTCCTAATTCCCAGCACTCTGCTTTTTTGACTACCACAGCTCACTGAATTGACTATTTCAATGTAATATCAACTGACACCCATATCTTTCCTGGGTGATAACTCCTAAAATGGAACCTAATATCATCTAGTTACAGCATTGTTGTTTTTCCCTATATGCATCACCTTGCACTTTTCCACATTATACAGGGTGTCCCATGGAAAAGTAGCCTGCCTCCAATACCAGTGCATTGGAGGTAGGCTACTTTTTCTATGGGCCACCCTGTATTTCATCTGCCATATGTATGCCCAATCTTCCAGTCTCAAAGGTCCTCCTGCAATTTATCACAATCCGCTTATGATTTAACTACTCTGAATAATTTTGTCATCTGCAAATTTGATCACCTCACTCATCATACCTCTTTCTAGATCAAATATAAGGCACAAAACTGATCACTATGCATTGTTAGAGAGAGATAAGCAATTGCTTGCTGACATTGGCCAGCATTTTGTATGAAGCTGCTTCAGGCTTGGACCTAAGCAAATAATAAACATCAGTTGTGAGTCATATAGGCTAGACGTGGTTACTCTTAACAATATAAGCATTATAATCTACTTACAGCACTGCACAATTTCAAAAAAGATACATTCCAAGCAGAGCACAGCTCTCAGCAGTAGCTTAAATGTAAAAGTGCTCGGGCATGTGTAAAGGCTTAAATGAAACACGCTGAAGCGTGCGTAGTAACTTGGAATTGAACAGTCAGTCATAATTAACATATCTTTAAGTGGTTAAATACACACAAAACAGAGCTTGTTCATCAAAAAATAAACACACCCATTCTGTGGTGAGATATAATATCCATCTTTGTTCTAATTTAGTTAGTAATCTGTCCCTATCCCGCTACTGATGCTAGTAATAGCAATGGCTATTTTCTAAGTCAACTTGATTAATAGCAGGTAATGGACTTCTCCTCCAAGACCTTATTCAAACCTTTATCATTTTGGTCGCCCTTCTCTGTACCTTCTCCATCGCAACTATATCTTTTTTGAGAAGCGGCGACCAGAATTGTACACAGTACTCAAGGTATGGCATCAACATGGAGTGATTCAGAGGCATTATGACATCCTCCGTTTTGTTCACCATTCCCTTCTAATAATTCCTAACATTGTTTGCTTTTTTTGACTGCCACAGCACACTGAACTGACTATTTCAATGTGTTATCCACTATGACGCCTAGATCTTTTTCTTGGGTTGTAGCACCTAATATGGAACTTAACATTGTGTAAGTGCAAGGTGATGCATATAGGGAAAAATAACCCATGCTATAGTTACACAATGTTATTTTTCCCTATATGCATCACCTTGCACTTATCCACATTAAATTTCATCTGCCATTTCGATGCCCAATTTTCCAGTCTCACAAGGTCTTCCTGCAATTTATCACAATCTGCTTGTGATTTAACTACTCTGAACAATTTTGTGTCATCTGCAAATTTGATTATCTCACTCGTCATATTCCTTTCCAGATCATTTATAAATATATATATATATTGAAAAGCACGGGTCCTAGTACAGATCCTTGAGGCACTCCACTGTATACACTTTGCCACTGAGAGAATTGTCCATTTAATCCTACTCTCTGTTTCCTATCTTTTAACCAGTTTGTAATCCACAAAAGGACATCACCCATAACTTTTTACTTTTCTTAGAAGCCTCTCATGAGGAACTTTGTCAAATGCCTTCTGAAAATCCAAATATACTACATCTACCGGTTCACCTTTATCCACATGTTTATTAACCCCTTCAAAAAAGTGAAGCAGATTTGTGAGGCAAGACTTGCCTTGGGTAAAGCCATGCTGACTTTGTTCCATTAAACCATGTCTTTCTATATGTTCGGTGATTTTGACCTTTAGAACACTTTTTCCACTATATTTTTCCTGGCTAACTGGTCTGTAGTTTCCCGGATCGTCCCTGGAGCCCTTTTTAAATATTGGGGTTACATTAGCCACTCTCCAGACTTCAGGTACAGATGAATGATTTTAATGATAGGTTACAATTTATAACTAATAGATCTGAAATTTCATTTTTTAGTTCCTTCAGAACCCTGGGGTGTATACTATCCAGTCCAGGTGATTTTACTACTCTTCAGTTTGTCAATCAGGCCTACCACATTTTCTGGGTTCACCATGATTTGGTTCAGCTCATCTGAATCATTACCCATGAAAACCTTCTCCAGTACGGGTACCTCCCCAATATCCTCTTCAGTAAACACCGAAGCAAAGTAATCGTTTAATCTTTCCACAATGGCCTTATCTTCTCTAAGTGCCCTTTTAACCCCTCAATCATCTAACAGTCCAACAGACTCCCTCACAGGCTTTCTGCTTCAGCCAACTTCTTTTCAAATTCTCTTAGCCTATATTATCAATACATTTAAGTTGTCAGTGCTTATGCTTTATCCTATTTTCTTCTGTTGGATCCTTCTTCCAATTTTTGAATGAAGATCTTTTGGCTAAAATAGCCTCATTCACTTCACCTTTTAACCATGCCAGTAATTGTTTTGCCTTCCTTCCACTTTTTTAATGTGTGGAATACATCTGGACTGTGCTTCTAGGATGGTATATATATATTTTTTTTTAACAATGTCCACGCCTCTTGCGCACTTATTACCTTTGTAACTGTTCCTTTCAGTTTTTTTCTATAATATGGGCATCCGGGACCACACTCGCTCGCCACCATCCTTTCACATACAATAATAACAGTAAACATTAATTGGGTAAAATAAGGCCGCAGCTTTATTAACATACAGGCCCGAGCCCAGAATTACACAAGAACCAAATACCGTTTCAGCTTCCAACCCCCAACCATCCGCCGCTGCCCGGCAGGATAGTCAATGCCAGCCACCCGGCTCGATGTTCCAGCCTCTCACACCGGGTTCAGACACCCGCCACCTGCCTGCAAGGAGCCAACCCGGGTGGACTCCCACCGCCAACCTGCAAGGAGTCTGGCCCAGAGTCTCCCGCCGCTTTCCAGCAAGGAGCCCCCATCACTGACAACAGCCCCAGTTGTCAACCGCCGTCCACTTCCAGCTGAAAACCCCCTTTAATCTAACAATAACATTATGGCTCGGGCCATCCGCCAAAGACACGGGCATACCATGCCCAGTGACCCCCAAAGATGCGGCCTTACTCTAACGAGGAAACAATTCCTCCAGAACCTCCTGAATGGAATTCAGGAAGAGGTCCATCCCCAGAAAGGAGAGGTGGACCCCGTCCTTCCCAAACAACCCCGTGACTTTTCCCCAGGACCACTCATGCCGAATGTGGCAGCCGCCCAACCAGGCCAACCATGACCCAATTTGTTGATTGGCCTTGGACCGGCTCCTACGCCACATAACTTGTTCCCATTCAGCAGGCCGCACAATTATGTCCGACCAGCACAACACTGTGGTCGGCATCAGTATAGAAACGGTCATCAGGTCCTTACGGACGATGCTAATGAATTGCTTCCCGGGCATCTTGCCCCAGTCATTACCTCCCAAATGGATCACGAGGGCACACGGCGGACCCAGCCGCTCACGCTCCCTCCGGACACATGGTAGCAACTCGTCCCAGACCATGCCCCTCCGCCCCAACCAATGCACCCGCACCCCTCTGCAGGTCAGATCCAAGTGAGGCCCGTAAGGTCGTCCGCAGGCATGCCTGTGAGCCCAAAACGTGTAGGAATGCCCAACAATCCACACTGACTTCCCCTCGGCCGCCGCACCTGCAAGGAAACAAGCGTAGACTTTGTTCAACAGCGCCCCTGCCCTTGGCGAATATAGCCGTGGAACGCTTGCGAACGCCACTTTCCTATTCTTTGAATTACCCCTCCGCCAAACCCGCATTAGCCGCCGAAGTCGCTGCCCCGATCCTGAAGGAATGAGTCCCAAAACAACGTGGGCAACTCTTTCCGAAAGGGCCGCTCCGCCGCCCCACCCGCCGACACCCCCAACCCGGAAGCCCCAGCCGACACCTTAGCGGCCATCTGTGTCAACCACAGCCCCACGTCCTGGGAACCCCAGGACATGAATTTGTTCTCCTCCATGCGGTCGCGGAAATGTTCGTCGTAGTTTAACCACAACCAGCCCTCGTACGTTTTGCTAGCTGCCAGAATCGTGTCCGCGAAAGCTAATAAAGGCCCGTACTGCGTCGGATCCCTATGTCCAACAACGCTCGCCAAACGCAGAAATGCACGCATCCAATTATGAATAGTGCGTGCCACCTTCTGCTGTCCGCCCGCCGCCCGCTCGCCTTTTCTCTTTTGCTTCTTCCCTTTCCGCCGCCCCCGTCGCCCCTCCAGCAACTGGAAAATGTCTATAAACTGCCGTCGCCGAATCCTCTTCCGCAACGATCGCGGCACCTCCTCCCACAGCTCAGTGAGGGCCACCAAAGCCGGAGCTCCGCGAGCGTCTGACACCCCTCCCTGAATGACCTTCGCCGATACCACAGAGTCCGAAGAGGTAGAGGACGAAGTCGACGATGAGGATGACGAGGACGAATCGGAGGAGCTAGCCCGGGCACGCTTCTTGCCCTTCCGGGATTTGCCCCGCTTACCCCCCCTCGCCTTAGCCCCGCCCACTTCCGCATCCTTCCCTTGCATACCGCCGAGCCCCCATCATCCCCCGCACCCACGCCCTCCCCCCACCTCGGGAACCGCACTGCGCATGCCCGCTGCCGCCCCCGAAACCGGCCTCGGGAAAATGACAAACTCACCTGCCGCATGCGGATCCCCCGCCACAGCTCTCGATTCACGGCTCTGCGCCGACCGCCCCAGCCTGCCGGCCTCCGGCGCCACGTTCCTCCACTCCTCCTGTCTGGACGACCCCGGCTCCGCGTGGTCCTCAGCCGCCGCGGCATCCCGTTCCAGCACCTCGAGCCCGCGGCGCAAGACCGCCAGGCCTCCCATCTCCTCCTCTGACTCCTCGGCCGCCGCCTCAGTGTCCCCGGGGACCCAAGCCGCTTCTTCCGAGTCCGCGCCTCGCAGGACCGCCCCTGCCCGCTCTCCGTCCGCCATTTCCGGAGCACAATTCGCGACCCGCCGCCAACTAAAAACCCGCCGATCGCCGCTGCACCTACCACGCGAATCCCCGGCTGGCACGCGCGTTCCCGGATCGGGACCCCTATCTACACGCGCCAGCCCTACACCAATCAGGGCTGACCGTTGCTTTGGCAACGCGCCCCCGGCAACCAATTGCCTTCCTCTGCCCGGCGTCCACTCCTTCCTCGCCCCTCCCTTTGCCCGCTGTCCTCGCTCTAACCTCCCGACATGCTCCCCTCCCCCCCCCCCCCCCCCCCCACCGCGATCCGGCCCTAACTCGCGGTGGGCCCGGGCCCACATTATACTGCCCGACTGGATACGAAATCCGGTCGAGCTTCCATTTTTCTTATTAATGGAACCCTCACTCTTGGGATGCCCTAATTCTAATGCATCAATGGCATCCTTAGAGATACCTCCCTTTGAACCATGCGCTGCTAAGCAGCTGTCAGCTTTCCCCTTTGTTCTAGTTTAAAAGCTGCTCTAGCTCCTTTTTAAAGGTTAGCGCCAGCAGCTTGGTTTCACCCTGGTTAAGGTGCTCTGCCTGCCTCTGGGACCTGCGCATGGAACGGGGAGCATTTCAGAGAATGCTACCCTGGAGTTCTGGATTTCAGCTTTCTACCTAAGAGCCTAAATTTGGTTTCCAGAACCTCCCTCCTACTTTTTCGTATGTTGTTGGTGCCCACATGTACCACGACAGCCGGCTCTTCCCCAGCACAGTCTAAAATCCTATCTAGGTAATGCGTGAGGTCCACCATCTTCGCACCAAGTAGGCATATTACCAGGTGATCCTCACCCCCACCGGCCACCCGGCTGTCTACATTCCTAATAATTTAATCACCAGCTATGATGGCCGACCTAACCCTTCCCTCCTGGGCAGTAGCCCTGAGAGACGCATCCTCCGTGCGAGAGGACAATGCACCACCTGGAGAGCAGGTCCTTGCTACAGAATCCTTTCGGGCTGCACCAGGTTGATGGTCTCATGATGAGAGAGCACCTTCCTCCAAGGCAGCACCAGGGCTGCCAGTCTGAAGTTGGGAGTTGGCTACTATGTCCCTGAAGGTCTCATCTATATACCTCTGTCTGCCTCAGCTCCTCCAGGGCTGCCATTCTAGCCTCCAGATATTGGACTCATTCTCTGAGAGACAGAAGCTCTTTGCACTAGGTGCATACATACAGCTTCTCACCGGCATGTAAAAAGCTCATACATGTGACACTTGATGCAAAAGACTGGGAGGCCCCCCTCTTGCTGCTGGACTGCTGCTTTCAGCTCAAATTTGTTCAGTTTCTAGTTAGGATTTAGGTTGCTATGGGAGTAGGAATGTGTCTAATTAGGGTCCTTTAAATGTATTAGTGAATTCACTATGTGTCTGGTAGTGGCCTACAGGGGAATGATCAAACTCTCAATAAGGTGTGGGGAATTCATGAATTGAAGTTATGGGGCTGATTGATTTTTTTTTTTTTTTGAGTGAAAGTGGTACTTGCCTATAAATTAAAGGATGAGCCAGGGATGGTTGGGATACAATAACACTAACTTGTTTATTAGCTGCTTTACTGACTATCTTAAAAACAAAAAAAACACCTCACTATTTAAAATCAAATACTAAATTCTGTTTATAAGCTGTCTTACTGACTATTTAAAAAACAAACACACTAACTAATATACCCGAATAGCTTACTTATCCCCAAAACTTTTAAAAAATTTCCCAAGCAGAACTTAACTGATTCCTTTCAGCCACCAGCAAGGTGATCCTCTCCTCTCAGTGCCCCCCAAAAAAAGTGTTAAAAAAAACAAAACACAAACCTGCATAACCAGCCTTAACTAAATCACTTTTAATCCCTATCTACCGCCAGCTGGGCTTTTCCAGTTAGTCAGTACAAACCTACCATTTCTTGGCTGTCTCTGCAACCAGGATTTCAGTTTCCTCTCTTCCTGAAACTTTTTAAAACTGTTTTTTTTTTTCTTCAGTGCAGCTTCTAAGCACACCCTTTCACAAGCTAATGTGTGCTGTGTAACTCTGCGCACCCCTGTGCTCTGTACTTTGTTTTAGAGTCACAAGGCCCTCTGTGTTCTGTACTATGTTTAGAACTACAGGCCCTCTTCACAACTTTCTGTGCTCCAAATAGACACTTTCTTGGAGGCTTGGTTGTTTTTTTTTCTGTGCAAAGCTTTAGAAAAATCCCATGCATGACACCATATGTGGGACTGAGCAGTGATTTCCCCCCCCCCCCTCGAGACACAAATGCAATCTGACTCAGCCTTTATTAAAACATTTATCTTTATTATAGCTTCACAATCACACAACAGTAGACTGTCTTCCCTTCAGAACAATGTACTCAAAGTTTCAGTACTGCTTCCCTCAGTACTTACAGTTCAGCTTCAGCATTGCTAAGTGTTTGGACAGTGTTACTTTACAGGAGCTGCCTTCCTCCTGGAGACCTGGACCTGTTCTGGTTATCCCCACCTGGATCTCAGTTCTTCTTCCCTAGTCTCTGGTTACATGCCCTCTGAGCTCCACCTGCCCTGCAGGATCCTGCCCAACATAGCATACTCTTTGTGAATTTAAGGTGGCCCAGGCATCTAGCTTGTTCCTGCACAGGTAAATAGGGGAACACTAGGAGCACTATGTCACATGGTCTAAACAACTGGATACCAAGGGCACTTCTGTTTTCTTAAAGGTGAATTTTTTTTTAAAGCCCACTGCGTGAATTAGGGGATGCACAAATAAGTCCGCCGTGCACTGAGTAGATTTTAAAACTTGCCCGGATAAGCGCACAACTCCCAAAGTGCGCACATTTCGAAAGCTTTCAAAGTGGGGTGTGAGCAGGGAATGGGCATGAAGTGGACATGTGCACGTAAATTCTTATGTCCCCCAGCATGCACTGAGGTCTCCTGCCACGTAACTTTCCTTCTGCTATGGATGATGTGTAAGTTCAAAAAGAAAAGTAGGAAGATTTGCGAGATTTTAAGGGTCGAGGCTAACTGGGGGGAGTGAAGGCTATTAAACTAGGGAGATTTGGAATACCTATCTCTTAACTGGGTGAACTGGGGACAAATTGGTAAAACTGGGAATAGCATTGGCGTGTGCCCCTCTTAAAATCCCCCAACTCCCACTGTAGAAGTGGGATTAACCTGCCCATGCATGTGCCCACTTAAAATTTGGCACACATGTGCGCACAGCAAGGCTATATTATATCATGCACACACACACATGTGTACAAGTGATGAAATAGCAAAGTCCCTGGACTCAGGCTGACGCATGCGCACAAATGTGTGCCCGCATGCCAGTTTAAATAAGTTACCGTCCCTATTTTCAAGCAACTTTTATGTTTCAGGATGTCTAAGAATTCTTTGTTTTGCCCACATAAAACATTGGAGAAGGGCAAAATACAATGTACACCATATAATCAAACATGCAAGAAGTAATGTTACAAATAGTTTTGATAATCTACATATTAATAAAATATTTGATCTGATAGGTGTTATTTCATGGGATCTAGTTAATGTTTGGGTAATTGCCAGGTACTTGTAGCCTGGATTGGCCACTGTTGGAAACAGAATACTGGGCTCGATGGACCTTCAGTCTAACCCAGTATGGGAACTTCAAACGTAAAATTTTTTTTAAAGTATCCCTAAACCCGATCCTTGGTTACAGTTCGGAATCTCAAGGTTTTGTGGAAGGAAAAAGTGCTAAGTTCTTTTAAACTTCTGGATCTAGTATACATAAAGAGAATTCTTATCTTTAAAACGAGGATGATGTAGCACTGACTGATATCTTCTGACAATCTTAGTACAGTAATATAATGCAGAAGCAGTGAATGCTGTGCAAAAAAATGCAAGAACATCTTGTGTGGAAGGAATGTTTGATTGACCAGACAGAAATAAATCCCTGTCAGAGAAGAGAGCACACTTATATGCCTTGTTTAATGTAAGTGTTCGGATAACTTCTTTGAAGTAACCATATGAGACTGAGCTTTGAATTCCCTTACCTCCAAGCAATTCTTTCTGATTCTCAGAAATTGCAAAAATGGTATGACGAAAGCCAGAAAAATGGAAGAATGCATTTCAATCTATTGGTTTTGAAAATAAAAATAATTTTCCATCTGAAGTCTTCCGGATCCAAAGGTTTGAAGAGGAAATAGAGACGTAGTTAAAATTCATCAAAGACTGCATATGCTGATCACAAGTATTTAACAAATATGTCATGTGCAGTGTCTTCCCATAGCACAAATACAGCGTTGATGTCTCTCTTCCACATCTTGATCTGTGAAATGAAAGGAGAATGGGAAATGCAGTTATTCTCAAACTCGGACATAAAACGATTGTGGCCCCCATCACTGTTCCAGAAATGTGTTGGTAAAAGATATCTTCAAATACAGAAGCCAAGGTGATCAACCATGTTATAAAGCTAGTTACAGTATGAGGGCAGATTTGACTACTCAAAAATTTCTTGAGAACAGAAAGATTTATCCTGAGGAAAAGTAGTATAAAGGGACTTGACGGCCAAAGTGACCAAATAGAAATTTGAACAGTTCTCCTTGGAACTGCCTAGGATATTCAGTAAATGAGTAGAATCTTTGATGTAAGATCAAATTCCAAAAACAAAAGATTTAAAACCAGTCAACATATACTGAGTTTTTCAAGAAGAGGATCTTGAGCTGAGATAATTGGTCTGTCTGGAGGTCTCAAATCCTTGGGGAGAATATAAATGGTGGGTATGTGCAGAAATTTTACCTTCGTCATTTGATTTATATAGAAGTATAAGGCATGGCTCAGCATACATGGCATAGCAGAGTTGGTTACACCACAGAACATGTCGGCAGTTTGCTCCTGGGACCATCTTTATTGCAATCTGATTTGCCCATAACTTCACCTTAATAGTAAACTGATCTTTCTATGTTACATAAAAGATCTATATGTGCCAAACTCCATTGTGCAATGCTGATTGATGATCCCTCATGGCCTTAGGCTCCTGAAAGAACCTAAGCTTTTTTTTTTTTTAAGACTATCAAAGTTTTTTGTTGAATGCTCTCTAGATTTGTTGGTTTTAATTATTGAAATCACTAAACAACTTAACCAGTTAAAACAGCTAGATGAGAAATTGACCTGTTTGATTCCATATGGAGAATTTACAGAAATCAGTGGATCGTTTTAAGAATGAGCTTCAGAAATATAAGCTTGCTATATTCATCAGGGACGAGCAAAATTATAAGAGATTGATATCTGTGGAGCCTATATGACTCTCAATTCATTTGTTTGCTTAGGTCTAGTCCTGAAGCAGCATCACACAAAATGCTAGCCGATGTCAGCAAGCAATTGCTTATCTCTTAATAATAATAATGCACAGTGACCAGCTTTAAGTTTTATATTTGATCTTTGGCAAAGAAGAATTTTCTTCTCAAGATAATTTTTTTTTTTAATTAAAAATTCCAAACAAAACTATATTTTTCTCAAACGTGGCTTGTGATTTTTATGACAAATGACCACAAAAATGTGTGCTCTGCCTGTCAGTAACGGCATGCTCATATATCTGAGGTCTCTTCCTCCTTTTTATAAAATTTTGAATATATTTTTATTTAAGCACTGGGTATTTTAATTTCTCAGTGAAGAATTTTTTGTGTACTATTTTTGCTATCACAGCTAATTGCAAGATCTAACCTGATTCAGATCTTTTCTGTCTGGCAGACAAGTCTTTACAGTTTGTAAGTCCTTCATCTGCATCTTGGACATTTACGTATACTATGACTGTACTTTTTTCAACATCTTCCTCAGGATACTTACTCAATTGATTCGATCACATGACATTTTATATTTACACGGATGAGGTACAGCTACTATTACAAATAGACCTAAATCCGTCAACAGTCATAAGAAAGTCAACTACGTGTCTCCTAGCTAGCCAAGAATGGACAAAAATCTACAAACTCCATCTGAACCCAAATAACAGAATGGGAGTGGACAGGTTCCAGACCTGAAAATCTCATCTGGAAACTTTGAACTCTTCCTAAAATTACAGGACAGGAGCCTCTAAGCCATGCTGGACTCAGAATTAACCTCGCATCCCAAATCCAGACAGCATTTCAAAGCTGTTTCTTCTGTTTTTGCCAAATACAAAAACTCTGCCTTTTCATTGAGAAGGCAAGCCTGGTCACAGTCTCCATGCCATGGTAGCCTTTCAGTTGCTTTACGGACTGAAATCAAATGGTGTGCACCAACTCCAGCACAAATGCTAGATGGCTGTAAATGGCAGGACCCCACCACATACATTCTATAAAAACTACACTGGCTAACCATTTCCCTACAGAGCCATTTCAAAACTCTGAGGAAACTGACCTAGGTACCTGCCAGGCCTCCATAATCATACCGTCGATAAAAGAAATCAAAAGATTGGATATCTACCACCACCTGCCCTCTGGAATCCTCTCTCTCTCTCTCTCTCTCTCAGAATGGCTATGTCAAGTTCACAGCTGTCTCCATTTCAGGAAGCGGGAGAAACCCTAGCTTTTCTGCCAAGCCTGCAATGGTAAATCCCATTGATTGGCTAACTTCCACTCCCTCCTTAGCACTGAGTATTTAGTTATACTCTTTTATTTACTAAGCTCTTTGTTTATTCAAGTTTAGACTTCTATTTTCTATCTATTGAAGATGTAATTCTTTGTTATGCTAGTGTTTAAGATGTACTCCACCCTGGGGAAATTTCATATTCAAAATGGTGGGTAATAATAATAATCATGGTGCTGGTTCTCAAATGGAGATATCGATATAATACAGGTGTCCTTTTGGAGCAAGAGGTATGGTTTAAGCAGTTAACAGCATGCTACAGCTTTTCTAGGAATTTCCCCATTGCTGATTGCTTTGCCTACTTGTATTAGATAAATACATAAAAATAAGCTATTTAAGACTTGTATTTTTCCTCCCTGGCTTAGCTTTGTGTACATGCTTGTGGCATCAATTCACTGCTAATCGGATGGGAGTCATAAAAAGTAATACCAGTCATCTATGCACCTGATCTCTGTGGCAATTTAAAAGAAGGAATTCCATTTTATTTCAAAACCAGAAAATTATAATAGAAGCAAGAAACAAACTTTTTTTTTTTAATTTTCATTTTTTTGCTTTTGTCTCTGTTCTGATGTGCTGCAGAATTCTAGCTTCCATATCTGTCCTGCAGAGTAACTCCTTTTTCATAGGAAGTCATACTGTGTTTTTGTGGGGGGGGGGGGGGGGGGGGTTTGCTGCTCAAAAAAAAAATGTAGTACACAAGCTTTCCCAAGCCACATAGATTCCCTCCTCTCATCTTTATTCAGCTATGAATATTTAATCCTGCGTGGACAAGAAAGTATGCGTTGCCGAAAAGTATGGGATTACGATTTGACACTGTCCTGTATACAAAGATTGGAATCAGTTCATGCTTCAGTAGTAGTTTGCTTGCTGCTTTCCCTTTTATGTAGTAAAACGTCCAGACTTTTATTTTTACATCATTGCCAGCAATCAAGATCTAAGATACAGCGCCCCAGTGGTTCTTGCCATTTATTTCCTAGTGAGTCACTGCAGTGGCAATCAATGCCATATAGAGCATAGAAATAGTTTGAGCTGCAAGACTTTACTTTTCCACCAAAAGGTAAGGGCTTCTTTTAAGAGTTTGAATCTTTTTCTTTTTTTAGTATCTTTTTTAGTTATTCCCTATTCCTGGCATTTTTCTTGCATTTGCCATGCTGGGTCAGACCAAGGTCCATCAAGCCCAGCATCCTGTTTGACAGTGGCCAGTCCAGGTCACACTTATTTATTTATTTATCAGGTTTTATATACCGTCATTCGGCTTCATTATAAAGCTATCATAACTGTTTACAAACATAGGCAGGTTACAAATACGTTGATATGAATGTTAGCACTCCGGATTGCAGGAAGGGGTACACAAAGGGGGGTGCCCCTCTGGCGCGTGACGCCTGTGTTCTGGTGCCGTTTAACGATCCGGCGCTGTCATCAGTGATGGGGGAGTGGGGGGGGCAGGTCTCCCGATCGGGAATCTCACGCCACCCCTCCCCTCTCAGTTCCAGGTGAAATCCCTTCACTCTTTTCCTTGACAGATCCTAGTTTTGAGGGAAGGGAACATTTTCAGTCCACCGGCGGGTTGCTGGCTACCTTCTGTACTCTGTCCTTATGATTGACCTTTGTAAGGGATCAATTTTCAAACCTGTGCGCATGTTATAAAATCTGATGTCCACATGCACGCTGGATTTTAACATCCGTGACTTGCACGCACAGTGGGGGGGGAGGGGAACTTTTCAAATTTTGCGTGGTGACACGATCGGCCTCTTTTTTTTCAGTTCCCTCCCAGTATGCTCTAGTCTGCTTCCCCTGCCTAACCTTCCTTCCCTTTCTCCTCTCCTCTCCTCTCCACCCCAACCCCTAACGCCTACCTAACTACCCCAAATCATTTTATCTCACTACTTACTGCTCCTCTGGAACAGAAGTATTTTTCTGCTTGCCAGCCAGCGGCTGTGTGGTTCCCCAGGACAGCAGCTAATGGTTGCTTTCCCGGCAGGCCTCTGGCATGCCCCTTTTATCAGGACCCGGCACTTCTGCGTGTAACGGGCCCATTCTAAAATGTGCGCATAGCCCCTGTTTGGGTTTTTTGGGTTTTTTTTATAGGCACAGCCCTTAAAATATTTACTTGTGAGCACTTTGGCACTTCTTCCTGAAGGTTCTCTTACAAATCCATCTTTGCTGCAAGATACTCTGATTGTTAGTTATTCCTTTTTTTTTTTTTTTTTTTTTTTTTGTAGGTGATAGCCTTTGCTAGTGGATTTGCAGCTTTTGCTTTAAATGCTGTTGTGGTGGGAAAAAAAACCCCCAAAACCCCCCCCCCCCCCAAAAAAAAAATTCTGCTTGTAAGCCAAGGCAGCAACTATAGGAATGTAGCCAAGACCCCTAACTAAGAGCAGTAAGTTCAATGTGCAGTTAATTTATTTGTGGTTGGAGTTTTTTATTTTCAGACTAAGTACTTGTCTTAATTCATTTTAATTGTGACTATTGTTAAATCAGTCATTTTGGCTAAAACACATTTTGTGAAATAACTTTTCAAACACAATTGCAGTACAGCTATTTATTGGTTTCTTTCATCTGGCTCTTCACTATTGAATGATTTGACACTACCGAACTATGTAGTGTTTTCCAAACTACAGGATTTTAAATGAGGAGGTGGGCTATTGGTGATTGCAGTTAACTATAGTAGATATTGATACACCAGTACCTTTAGAAATGTTGTTTTTGTCTTCATCTTAGAACTGGAGTCTGTTTAAATTATGCACCTCCAGGTTATGTGGATAAAAATTTAGATATCTTAATGGATAGCTTAATGACTCCAAAGATTGATGTAAAGAATACAATATTGCTTGGGGATTTTAATCTTTGGATTGTAACATATCTTGTCGTGTACTGGATAAAGGATTAGAGGCCTTACAGGCATTGGGATGGGTGCAATTGGTAAACTCCTCAACGCATAAACAGGGTCACATGTTAGACCTTGTTTTTGTGCCAAAACATTGGTCAGGTTCCCTGTGTGAAAATATTAGTGAAGTTCCATGGTCAGATCATTATCTGATTCAATGTAAGTTGACCTAGCCTTTGTTACAGTAGTTTAAAAGATTTACTATTGCTAGAAGTGCTCCAATAGATTTAGATTTACTAAAGGAAAATTGGATACCAACTCTTGCAGATCCAGTTCTTGAAGAGGCTGATAGCTTAGTGGATCATTGGAAAACATCTTTACAAACTTCATTGGATAAATGGGCTCCAGTTCAAACAAGGGTAAGAGGCAAAGATCTGCTCTTTGGTATTTTCCAACTTTAAGGAGTTTTAAAGCAGGAATTGCGTAGGGCAGAATGAAAGTGGCAGAAGACTAAATCAGAAGAGAAAATGAATATATATCGTAAAAAAAATTGAATAATTATAGAGTAAACGGTACCGGATCTCCGCTGCAGCCTCAAGACCGCAAGAATTATTTGGCATTGTACGGACAATATCAAGGGCCCCGATCCAATAGTCCAATCGAAGGAATCATGCAAGAGATTTGCAGCATTTTTCATTCAAAAAATAGTTGACATAATTGTCATTGGAAGATTTGACATTGACAAGACCTGGATACCCCGCAAGAGGCTTTAGTACCTTGGACTGAATTTGATTCAGTGGCACAATCAGAAATGTCTGCTGTATCACAGAAACAAAAAGGGAACTTCTGTAAATTAAGCTCTTGTTCATCTACTATTTATAAAAAGTTTGGTTTCAGAAGTTACTCTGTTTATAGCTAAACTGATAAATGCCTCACTGACAGAGGGTCATGTTCTGACTGAATTAAAAAGAGCTAGTATATCCTTTAGTTAAAAATACCAGTACGGATCTGAGTGAATTGTCAAATTATCATCCAGTCTCTCATCTTCCCCTGATGCATGGTTCCCCGGGACAGTAATACAATACAATAGTGTTCAAACAGCTACATGATTATCTGATTGAGAGTTGTCCAAAACATTATCTATTTGGATTCTGACCAAAACATAGTACCAAAACCCTAGTGTTACTCTTGATTCCATCTGACTAGGTTTCATTTCAAGAACAGATTAGATCTAGTAAGATCAAGAAATATCTAGTGCATTTGATACTTAGACCATGAAATTCTTCTGAGGAGACTGAAACATTTAGGAATTGGGGCTACAGTATACTCATGGTTTAAATCATTTTTGGAAAATCTGTCATTTCGGGTTGTACTGGGGAATATGGAGTCCATTACATTCACTTTCTACAAGAGTACCTCAGGGTTCATCCCTGTCCCTGATTTTATTTAATGTGTATTTAACTCCACTTTGTTTATTACTCTCTAAATTACAAGTTTCTTTTAAACTGTATGCAGATGATACTCAATTTTTTTCCCCAATTACCAAGTGATTGGAGTGAGCACAAAAGAGGTTATTAGACTGTTTAAGTCACTGGTTAATTGGGAATAAATTAAAATTGAATATAAAGAAAACAGAGGTGGTTATGCTATCTAGATTAGAGAAAGTCCAATCCTTTCCCACTACTCAATTTGATGGGACTCCCCTTTTTCTGAAAGATCAAGTCAGAAATGTAGGTGTTTTTATAGATTCGTCACTGTTTTCGTCCGCATTTTAAGGTGTTGGTTCAAACATGTTAGTATAAACTGCGTGTTCTGCGTAACTTAAAGAATTTATTAAATATTTCAGATTGGCAATGGAATCGTTCATTTCATCCTCTTTAAACTATTGTAATGTTTTGTTTTTAGGTTTGCCAAAATCTCGGTTAAAAACTCTTCTATGAATTCTGCTGCTCGTCTAATATTAGGTGTGAAGAAAAATGAACACAATCATTGTGCCCTAGCCTCTTTACATTGGCTTCCTATAAAGTGGAGGATAATGTTTAAAGTGCTAGTTTTAATGTTTAAGGCTCAGCAGAGCTTCGTGCCTACATGTATCTCAACACAGATTGGGAGTATGGATGGGCATTTCGTTCATAAAGTAAAAATCTCAAAGAAATTCCTACTATGAGAGTAGAGCATTTGGCAGAATTTAGAAATCTGGCTTTTTAAAGTGGTAGGGCCTTCCCTATGGAATGATTTACCCAAGGATATTAGGGAGGAGCAGGATCTATTGCGTTTTAGAAAAAAATTGAAAACACGTTTTTATAGGTCTGCTTTTGGACACGTGGACTTCATAACATGCACACGCTGGTGCACGCATGTGCACCAGATTTTATAATCTGCGCATGCATGTACGGGCGGTGCGTGCAGGAGGGGTTGAATTTTAGCAAATTATGCACGGTGACACAATCGGGCCTCCCCCAGTTCCCTCCCAGTCCGCTCCAATTAAGGAGTGGACTGGGAGGGAATTTTCCTACCCCCCTGCCTAACCTTCCTTCCCTTTCCCCTCTCCACCCCGACCCCTACCTAACTAAAAATGTTTTGTTTTTTTTTACTTTTACTTGCTGTTCCGTTGGAGCAAAAGCAACTTGCACCCGGTCGGCTGCCAGCGCATGCTTCCCCGGAACAGCAGCTTAATGGCTGCTCTATTAGCCGGTTCTGCCCCACCCCTCCCCTCGGCTCACCCTTTTTTCAGGGCCCAGCACTTGTGCGCATATCGGCAGTTACACGCATGGCCGGGACTCTTTCAATGACCACGTGCATAACTGCCGGTATTTGCGCGTGTGGCCCTTTTAAAATCCCCCCTTAAGGGGTGGGGTTTTTTTTTCAACTTTTTCATTTGGGGGGTGTCATGTCTGTTAATGTGATGTATAAATTATGATTATTTTAATATTGTATAAATGGGTGTCTTTATTTAAAGATTTATGTCTGTATTTTATGTAATCCACCAAGAGTTTTAGATTGGTGGAATATAAATGCTTTTAAATAAATAAAAATATATTGATATCATTTATGTTCTAGGTATAGAGAGGACCTGAACTGTCAGATTTTATCATTTTGAGGCAGAAAGGAAATTATTTTGACTACAGCTGATGATTTAATGGAAGTTTGTTTTAACTTAATGATAGTGGAGGTGATTGGGGTTCACATGCTTTTGTGGTATTGTTTTTTCAACAGGGATGGCAATAGAAGTGTCCAAACTGGTCGCTTTTCATTTGGGGATTCTGTATCGTTCATTTTTTAAAATAAAATCAAAAGTACTGCTGATCTGCAAAGTATCAATTTCCCATGTTTTTTCCCTTTCTTCTCTTACAATTGTAAACAGCCTGTGTACACCAGAATAACTGGGCAGACTACATGGGGCCAATTGGTCCTTATTTATCATCATCTGTTATATTTCCTTTCTCAGGGGCAGCCTGGAATTTGGTCTTCCTGCCAGCAGGTGGGGACAGACTGAAAAACAGGCAGAGGGGCCGCTCTTCCTGTATGTAGCCACACAGATTTATGTTCTGTCTCCAGCAGAACATCTGGATACTTCTTGATATGTCAACATGACCTCTGTGTTGCAGTTTTCCATTTGGATCTAGCAGTTTAGCCTAATGGCAAGCAGTCTCAACAGTAAACTTGTGCCACAAATTGCACAATGGTATATGCAAACAGTGTGAGTAGCTGGTTTGCATTTGAGTTTTGAAATACGGCTGACTTAAGGGTTACCTGCTCTTCTGCAGATTTAATGAATTGTTCCTTACGTTAGAATTTGCATGGATCATGGAAAAATAGAAAATTTCAGTACAAAAGGGAATAGGCTATGCAGGCAAAGAAAAAAAAACAAAAAAAATGTAGAATGTTTATAACTGGATTCAGTACCATATGCCTAATGAAACATTTGACGATTATACTATTTCAGAAATTGTTGAAGGAGGTTTAATTTCATCATAAATTAACTGGTTCACAGGTTCATTAGGTTGCTCTGTGAAGACTATTTGTTGAAAACATATGCCCTTGTTACTACTGGAGCACATTCAGCTGACCTTATTTCAGAGATTTATATGCTGCTTATCCACAGCACTAGGCGGCTAACAATAGCAACTTGTCCAAAAAAAGTTGTTGGATAAAAATTGGCTTATTTTCAGAAGCTGAGAAGATATCTAGCTTCCAAACTTTCAGATCTTGCCAACTCATCACTCAAATCTGGAAATTTCATACTAGTTGGGGCTATGTTAGTAGGCTGTAGGGGTTGGAAAGTAGGAAATACCTCTTTTAAGCATTGTAAATTACATGTTATGTGGCAAACTTCAGGTTAAAATCCTGGAATGCCCCACCCCTTTTTAAAAACTTTTTTTTCATTTGTGCAAACAGCGGGAAATGCGCATATGCAAATAGATTTTAAAATCTGCTCGGCGTGCACCTGCCCAACATATTTGCGCTTCCCCTGATTGATTGCGTCGGGCTTTTAAAATTCATTGCATTTCATTTCCTGGTACATTTAATGGTGCCAAAAATCGCTACTTAGATACATATAGATCTTTCCAATGGGGTGGAAAATTTGCAGATGCTAGACTCCCTGGGCATCTAGGCTTGCACCCAGGATGCTCCACTACTGCAGATGGATGCAGGCTCTGGAGGGAGCCATTGTAGCCTAGGGCTGCATCATGCCTGGGCAAAAGAGGTTGGAGAGAGGTTTGAGGAAGAGACCACAAAAAAAAAAAAAATAATTGTTAAAATCCATAGCCTAACAAAGCCAAAAAAAACCAGACAAGCAAACGTGGAAAAAAAATCTAAAAATAGCCAAAACTAAAATCTAAAAAAAAAAAAAATCTGAATAAAAAGTAAAAAACCAAACAGCAATTTCATGGAAATATTTGTTCTGGTGTCTAAAACTTTTGGCTGGCACCCAAGTTTTCTAGATATTTTTCCACCCCTGCCTTTCCAGCAGATAAGTGCCATCAACAAAGTAGGTAGAAAGACATAGACCTAATATTTCAGTGGTACCAACTTGAAAGACAGGTGCATTGGTGTCTATGCTGTGATTTATGGCACTGTCCTATTCATAGATTATTTATAGTCCTCTGTACCCACCCCTTAGTCCCCATTAATACACTGACTCAGATTAGCTGAAAAAATTTACACTCAAAACTCATCCAATGCAATTGAACCTGAAACTGCATGTTCTGAGTAAATTGCATGACTTATAGTAAAATGGAAAGCTATGTCGGATAGACACACCTTCAAAGGAAGGTATTTTGGGCACTAATTGAGGAAACAGCAATATATTGTCCTTCTTGTAAGGTTGCAGAGTATTGTTTGGCACATCCCAGGGTCTATTCTAATGGAGGTGGAGTGTCTAAGAAGAAAATCTTACTACCTGTTAGTTTGGGTTTCTTGGCATTCCAGTTTTGCTAGTTTTCTGTAGCATTGGGTGACAGACAGAATTATCTTACAGTAAAGCTGAGATACAATAAAAATAAAACATGCATTCTGTTTTATTATTTTAATTGATTTTGTAATGACCCACGAGTTCATTACTAAGGCCAAAGGTTGACTCCTTTATCTGGGAAAGGCAGAGAGGTTAGATTTAGGGGAGGCACCATTTGTTACAGCCCCTCTCTCTTTGAGGGTGCTGGGATAGCTGTCCCTCTGGTTGGTAATAAAAGCAACTGTCTCCTGAGAGCTTTGGCAGTAGTGCACTTTGGTTTCGGAGTTAGGAAGAAGTGTTGAAGTTTATTCTTAATTTTATTTTTGGGCCTACCCTTGGACTCAAGTACAACCTGCTTGCAGCTCCTGGACAAGGTTGGGAAGCTGCCTTGCAGTTCACACCTTGTCTGTCTGGTAGGCTTTCGGAATTTATGAAGATTTTTGCTTTGTAGGAAGCCTGTGGAACCCCCCTGGGTGTTTGCCTGGAGGGAGGTCATGGGGAAACCTCTTCCCTGGGGGACCCAGGATAGGGAAATCCTGCCCCTCTTCAACCTCCTGGAGGACAGAGGCATAGTGGTGACCTGCTGCATAGACCTTCCGGTGTTTTGACTATGTTTTGGGGAAAAAGACTTTGTTAGAAGATCCGGGAGGAAGAGTTTTGCCGCCCCTCTTCCTGCTTGAGGAACATCCGAGCCTTGTGTTCAGGTGGATCCCTTGCATCTTGGGATTCGAGAAAGTGCTAGTGATTAAAATCTATAGAACTGTGAGTAGGACCAATATGGAATTAGATCTGAGGACCCACGCCAAAGTTGGGAGTCTGTGCGTAGACTGTACTAGTAAACTCTTCTGACCAGTTCGGAGGTGGGGTTTCTGCCTTTACAAGCATATACCCCCTATCTTCTTGGGGTCCTCATTTATCCTAGCCTGGGATGGTGAGGCTGTTCTTGCCCTGGAAGAGAGAGACCCTTGCACAGATATAGGGTGCATTTGGGTAAGGAGTGTTCTGACTGTGGGGACTCCACAAGTGGTAGCTGCCCAGAGATACTTGCTTTCCCCAGTTCTGGTTTAATATTTTCAGCCTCTTTGTATTTTGTGAGAATTGGGGCTTTTTTTTTTTAATCTGATATACTCAGATGACATCCAATTTTATATCCTAGTAGCGAGGATTGTATGTACCATTATATGTATGTTTTATGTCAATAATGGAAGTACTGAATACCTGGCTCAAGGAGAATGGATTAGTTTTAAATGTAACCAAAGCACTGGTTTTATGGCTAGGTAGATCATTATCTGGGTATCTGCCTAAGAGGGATTATAATGGGTCAGAAATTAGCATGGTTTTTAAGGCCCGTAACCTGGGAATAATTTTGGACTCCCGAATGAATATGAAGGCATAAGTTAAACAGTAGTTAAACTTTTGTGTTACAAGCTTAGGCTGATTAAGCCATTAAAGCAAATTGTACCTGCTGAACTATTTAGAACAGTTGTTTGGTCCTTGTTCAGTGGGCATCTAGATTACTGCAACAGTCTGTACGGAGGTTTACCAGTGAAGTATCTTAGAATTTTGCAGATAATTCAACGCGGAGAGGATATAATTACAGTATTACATACCTTGTATTGGCTCCCAATTGGAATGCGGATGTGGTTTAAAATTTTAATCTGAGTGCATATGTTTTTGTTTGGGGGAGACCCAATATTTATTTATTTATTTATTTGTGTTTTTCTATACCGGCATTCACGGCAGTTCGTATCATGTCGGTTTACATAAAACAAGGGGTGAGCAATACATTATAACGTACATAGCTAAAACGTAAGAGTATACATTACAAAAGTATAACAAGTGCGTAGAAGAAAAAGTTACAATAAAACAGGGGTTATTCTAACTGGGATTAGAGTTAGAGGAGAGATAAAAAGTTTAACAAGAAGTAAAACATTGTAGTGATTGGTTGGTATTGTCTGTTTCAGTTTAATAGAAGATGCTCAGTGTTGCTGCATTTGATGGAAGTGAATCATTAAGGGTCCGGAAATGCTTTCATGAACAGCCATGTTTTAAGTCTCTTTCTGAAGGTTGGAAGACATGGTTCCTGTCGTAATTCTAAGGGGATTGAGTTCCATAGTGGGGGACCTGCTGTGGAGAAGGCCCGATCTCTCAATGTTATATGTTGGGTGGTATTGTTGTGAGGTACTTGTAGATATTCTCTATATGCTTCTCTGATGGGTCTGTTGGAGGAATGTTTTTTGAGAGCTATTTGTAGATGGAGTGGAGCCAGTCCATGGATATTTTTGTAGATTGTGGTGAGGGACTTATGAATTATTCTGTAGTGGATTGGTAACCAGTGAAGGTCTTTGAGGACTGGTGTAATGTGATCTCTTCTCCTTTTGTTTGTTAGAATTCTTGCTGCCGTGTTCTGTATCATTTGGAGAGGTTTAGTGTGGGATGATGGGAGGCCTAGAAGGATAGAGTTGCAGTAATCAATTTTCGCAAATATTATTGCTTGGAGCACTGTTCTATAATCATGGAAATGAAATAGGGGTTTTATTCTTTTTAATACGTGCAGTTTGTGGAAGCAGTCTTTGGTTGTTTGGTTGATAAACAATTTTAAATTTAGCAATTTTAAATATATCTTGTCTGAAAGAGTGTGGATGTATGACACACAAAGGGTACGTCACTCCTTAGGGACAAATATATTATTAGTACCCTCTCTCTCTCTGTCAGATGCCAGGCTGCAGAATACTCTGTTTCAAGCTTTTTGCTTGTAGTGCGCCAATGCTTTGGATTTCTCTACCTTCAGAACTGCAGATCGAGAAGGACATTAAAGCCTTCAGGAAGAAGCTGAAAGCTCTCTTTATATGTTGAGGCTTACAGAACTGTCATCATGCTAACCTGTGTTTGTATTTTTATCTGATTGCTTTATTATATTTTGTTTATTTTATGAGTGTTTAGTGTAATCTGCACTGAACGAATTTCTGGAAGGGGTGGACAATAAGACTGTTTAAATAAATGAATAAATTGTAATAGCCACCTGTGGAACATGAACTAATGTGAACTGTCTCAATTACAAATTCTGAGAATTTTTGGACACTCACACTTGTCATTTGTTTGGCACTCACATCAACCAGAGGGGAAAGAAAAGGCATATCTTTCCCAGGAAAAAGAAACACTCACTCTTGCCACCTAGGAACTTGGGGGAGCTACTCTCTTCCCCCCTTTCCGTCAGTAAAAGAATCCAGCCCTGAGGTGAAAGAGACTTTTAGGGAAACAAAAATATGAGCCGCCCCAAAAGAACTATAAATATTTTTATGGCCCCCTCTGTGTTATCGTTACCAGGGGATGAGTCACTAGCTTCATTTAATAGCATTTACACTTGTATCTTTTTATGCTTGGCTAAAGTGAGGCAGAGGAGCTGATAAAAATGTGTGTGTAGTTGAAACAATGCATTTAAATCTGCTACGGGTACAGCTCTGGTGAAGAAGCAAAGGAAGTTTCTCAAGGCGCTGAGAAGACATTAAAAGTTTATTCATGGTTATGCTGAATTTAAGCAAGCTGCTAACCAACAAGAGGTGAAGTCTGAGACACCGAATTGAAAAATCGACACACAGAATTAGCAAAGTAGGAGACCAATTTCTCTTCACCTACATACAGTCCATACACACATACATACGCGTGTGTGTGTGTAACTTCAGGGTTTATTTTAACAAGAACAAAACAGGAGAAAATCATTGGAACATTTCTCATCATTTTTCCAGGAGAATGTGTGTGTGGAGTTTTATTTTTATTTTTTTTTACATTTTTCTTGGATTAAATCTTGCCTTTTGGCCCCAGCCTGTTTTAGGAACTTCCCCCCCCCCCCCCCTCCCAAACCTTGAAAATTTTTCACATGGCCTCCTTTTTCTTGTCATATTTATACTGTTTAGGTGTGCTTAATGTGTTATCAGTGCAGTAGAGAAGATGTGAGAAAAACAGTTAAATGTATTCTCAGTGTCGACATAGTTAACTTGAAAATCCTTGCTGGTGTTTTTTGTATACCAAAATTTTGTAGCGACACAATATGAAGTAAAAAATGGTATTTTTTTTTTAAATGCTTGCCTATAGCCTGGGGATGTAAAACACTGCTAATGCACTTTCAGGGGAACACTTGTTATAGTTAGCCATAGGTTCATACTTGCAATGTGCTTTCCTGTAAGCTATCCATGTGTTTCACGTCCAGGGATCTTCATTTTTGTGCGGTCTCCCCCCCCCCCGAGGAATTTATCAGGGTTTATTTTGACAAGAACAAAAACCAGAGAAAATAAGTGGGAAAACTTCTTCAAATTTTTCCAGGAGATTATCAGAATTTATTTTGTTGGATGGAATCCTCCCAGTGCCCCCATTCCCTCTCAGCCTGCCTGTATAACCTCCCCTCAAATGATTCTGCAGGTGATCCTGATCCCTTTACCCCCTCTCACCAACATTTCCAGTTCTTCCTCCAACTCTTTCCACTTTCCATCTTCCTTCTTTCCAAAAATCTACTCCCCCTGAAGAATCCCCCCCCCCTTCTCTTCCCCCTCACAAAATCTCCCTCCTTCCCTCCAGTCGTCGTTCCTTCTTACTGGTTGTGGTGGCTCCAGGCTCCTCTGCAGTGCAGTCCTACACTGAGCCAGAGAAGCAGGGGTCCTGCCCCCAGTGTCTTCTGCCAGGGTGGGAGAACTGCTCCTCTGTGCTTGGGTGGGGGATTGAAGCCTTGCTCTGGCCACTGCTTTTCAGCTCCAGCCCTACACGCTGGGGGAAAGGGCTGGTACTGAAGCAATCTGCCAGATCATGGCTTCACAATAGCATAAAATTAGGGTGAGAAATCAATTAAAACCGACTTTTCACACCTATGGAACAATCTGGGAATTTGTGTGTGAAAATAGGTTTAAACGGAAAATGAAGGGTTCCTGTTCATAACAAACACTAGGAAACTTGTTTTACTTGCCTGAAACTAATGCCCAGGAAAACCTTTGAAATGTGTTCTAAAAACTAGCTCAAACAATTTGGAAATAATTACGCACTGAGAAACACAAGGGTGCATTTGGAGTTTGGTCCAGTTTTGGGATCACCTGTCTGAATCACAATCAGCATTTCACCACCACTTTCAGTGAGATAACCATGAACCAAGTTTCAGGCAAATCGATGTAAAGGTTGTGCTGTTGCCATTGGGCACGTTGGATTGACAAATGCATCTAAAAAGGAAAAATTATTCTAAGAATGTTAGTTAGAACAATCTTTGAGGGGTGTATGACTTAGAAATACGATATCAATTACACAATCAATGCCCAAAAATATTATTCCAGAACCTCCAAACTTGTACAACACACATCAAAATACACAAAGGTAACTGGTATCATAAATCATTAAACACAATGTGGAACCACATGGACAAACCACCAATGATATTATCGCTATATCTGTAGGACCTCTGGACTACATGAGTTTGTTAAGCATACAGACTCATTTTTGTAGTGTACAGGTCCAAATTGCTTTTATTAATCAGGAGGTCAATTTTTAGAATTTTTTTGGATTTTGTTTTTCTTAAAATATTTTATAGACCCAAAACGTCGTTGGTCACTACATATATCAAGCACCTAGTTGCATTATGTCAAACCCTATAAATATAGGCCACTTTGTAACACTTAAAATGCATTATTAATTGTAGATATCCCAAAGGTATACTCATCTATTCAAAGTCCCGTAGATATCCCGAAGGTATACTCATCTGTGCAAAGTCCCTCTATGCAAAGTCCCGACACGATCGTGTTTCGGACAGTCCTGATCCTGCTTCAGGGGCAGCGGCTCTTCCAGCAAGAATTTTGGGTCTGCAAAGATGTCTTCCTTAAGGTTCCATTTCGTCTTAAATTGTTGTATCTGCGGTACCATCTGGATACTCACGTAGTCCAGAAGTCCTACAGATATAGCGACAATATCATTGATGGTTTGTCCATGTGGTTCCACATTGTGTTTAATGATTTATGACACCAGTTACCTTTGTGTATTTTGATGTGTGTTGACTTAGAAATACCACATTCAGTATGAAGTAAGAAGGGAACTGATTTGGATTTTATTTTACAGTTTTTGTAGTAAATCATTAGTTTTGCTTATCACATTCACTTTGCTATCTGACAACTGTTTTTTGACTGTGATTCTATAAATCATCACCAGACAACATGAATTATAGATTAGTCAAGGTACAGTACATGCTTAAGCCTGAATCTGTCCACCAGAGTATTTGTGTCTCGGATCTCTCATTTAGTTTTATTGTATAATACTGACTGATTACCAAGCCTGTGCCAACTGATAGGAAAGAATTGATTTTTTTTTTCAGACATTTACTACATAAAAATGTTTCCCACAGTCAGTACAACAGACCTGTTTCAGTCTCCTGTTCTTGCAGCATGTTCAGGTTACAGGTGCTGCAATCTTATGCTTGCATGATAAAAGAGAAATTCCTGTCTAAACTGACCCAAGTACATTTGTTTCCTTGCAGTTTGTGTCAGAATGCAGACAGTATTAGTTCAGAAATCTTAAACTAATCTAACTTTCTGTTTGGATGGAGATCAAATTCTCTTAAGCATTTTTGGATGGATACTTTCAACTGATTTTTTTTTTTGGGGGGGTTCTCTGGTACTCTGTAAAATATTGGTAAATGGTTTCCTTATAAATGATGTTAAGTATAAATTTATTATGACAAGAATATCTACAAATAAGACCAAATTAGGTAGCAATAGAATTAAGACACTCTTACATTAAAAAAAAAAAAAAAAGTAGCTAATGCTGATGTTTTAAATGTGGTTTAAACACTGTTAGGTTGTTTTATTCAAAGAGGAGAGGGAAGGGGGAATTTATTTTCCCTTTAGCATACTTTCAATTGCAAGCTCACTATGAATAGTTGAGAATTTGCTAGGGAAACTGTGAAATGTTTAGAGCCTGAATGGAATATGTGAAGCATAGGAGAGCCTTCGGCCACTTAATCCTACCTGATACAAAAGCCATGACCCATCTCTCTCGCTAACATACGGAGTCCACATTCAGGCCTCTGAGAGGTGAATTTTAAAAACCCAACACGTGCATTAATTAGGGAATGTGCAAATATGCTGGACTTGCACACGCCAAGTGGATTTTAAAAGCTGCCAAGATACGTGCGTGATGTCCTGGAGAGCCCCATATCTTGAAAGTTTTCAAAAAGGGGCTGGGCGTGTGTGTTTCCGGGCGTGAACCTGAGATGCGTGTAAATATTTACACTATCCAGCACATGCTGAGGGCCCCCTGCCACGTGACTTTACTTCTGCTAAGGATGATGTATAAGTTTAAAAAAAATAAAATCAGAAAAATAGGCAGATCTGTGGGGTTTTAAGGGTCAGGGCTCAATGGGAGTAAAGGCTATTAAACTAGGGGTGTTTGGAGTACCTATCTCTTAACTGGGGCCGAACCGGTAAAACTGGGATTAGCGACGGCGCGCACTCCTTTTAAATCCCCCGATTTACACGGTAGAAGCAGCATTTGTGCCCACTTAAAATGTGGCGCACATGTACGCACAGCTAGGCTATTTTATAATATGCAGGCGTATGTTATAAAATGGCCATGTCCCTGGACACAGGCCAACGGGTGTACGCGCGCTGGTATAAAAGTTACTGTCCATGTTTCCGGTGGCCACTGATGAGCGTCTTGCCAGAACTGCATGCATCGCTCTTAAGGGAATTGCTCGCTATCTCTCCTTCCTTTAGCCCACTCGCACTGCAGTTCTCACTTGATACCAAACTGGGTGGGGAAGTTGGGTGCATTGGAGAGAAGAGAACAAGGGAAGTAGGGTAGGGTTGCCAACTCCTTCCTGCTCTCTCCCCAGGATTGTCCTTGAATCTCCCAGAATTCAGGTTACCCTTCAGAGCAGCGTTGCAAGCAATCCTGGAAAACACACAAACTTTTTTTTTTTCCTCTGATAAGAGAGAGAGAGAAAACAAAAGTGAATCAGATTTATTTTACCAGCTTCTCTTTAGGTTCATACAGTCTTGGAAGCTATATATAGTTCAGTGGTGGTGTTTGTAATGTCAAGACTTTTTTTCAGGAGAAAAAGGACATTTGCAAGGACATTTAATTACACAAGACTCAATCGCATAAAAAATATATATTTTAGTCTAGAGATGATAATATTTTGGGTATCAGTGTTTTGTTATAGTGTGCTTTTCTTTGTTTTTTTGTTTTTAAAGAAATTAACTAACAACCTAGCACATACCATTTAAAGATGCATTAAGGTATATCCCATCACATTTTAAAGAATACGCTTTAGAGCATTGAACTTCATGTGTACGTGCAGACTGTGACACAGTGCAGACTGGTGCTTTATTTTTCTACGGGTGAAAACTGCCATTGCTGTGATTTTGTTACAAACGAGCCCAGGCCTTCAAGTTAGTACATCCTGTGATGAAACCTCCAGGAATATACCCAACCAGAGTTGGCAAGTCTAGTGGGGAGGAAGAAGGAAAAAGAGATGAAGAGGGGAGGGATGATGCGGCAAATCTGGGAGGGTGGTGAGGAGCTCAGCAGATAGGAGCAAGGAAGAAGAGCATGAGCAGATTTGGTGGTAGAGAAGTGCTAAGGAGGCAGAGGATGGGAGCGATGGTAGAGAAGAAAAGTAGGAAAAGGGCAGGAAAGTTCTAGGAGAGAGAAACTTGAGGGCATTTAAGCCATGCTTTCTGAGGCCTGAGTTCCAGAAATTACGGTACTTTGCAAGCAGATAAGTGCTACCTGCAAGCTGGGGCTTTGTTTCATCGCCTTAGCCTGTTGGGGGCACCTTCTACGGACAAAGCATTTCAAGACCTACATGGCTATTTGTGGCACAATGTAGGAAATCTTGATTAAATTTCTTACCTTATTCCACTCTGCCTCCTGCTAATCTTGGAAGTGGCTAGTATAGTCTGATCTTAAATTTCATGCCAAGATTTTTGTTATAATTTTATTTTGTTGGTAGTAAAAGATGTGCACCTCCTCCTTTTTTTTTCTGACTGCTCCCCGTTTTTAAAAAGCCCTTTGTCTTAGTTCCCTATTCAGCGGAGTGTAATATATTGCTATTTATTCATGAGGTAATAGTGTGGTATCTGCATGATCCACACTGCAGCAACATCCATTACTGTGATTCAGAATAGTAGGAGGAATTTTAAATATGAATATCTCCTCTGTAATGAAATAAGAACTGAAAAAGGGGATCTTATGTTAACAGTTTTTAGTTTAATTGCCAACTGCATTACTGAAATGCATTGCTTTGATCACACACGGCAAAAGCAGCAGTGTTAAATCTTCAGATTTGTGTAAGCTGATGGAGAATTTTGTACTCCGTGCTAAGTATGAAGAAATATGCCTGGTCACAGTCTCAGTTTCTGGAGCAAGGAAAGAATGCAAATTTGTATTCTGACAAGAATGAGACAGATTAACTAACCCCATGCAAGTTAATAGGAGAGACGTATTTTCTTCCAACCAAGAAGTAAGCGGGAACATCAGCCCGAGAACTAATAAATGTGCTCATGCACTGCATGGAGTTAACTGTGTCCTTTGATATTTTAAACTGAAAAAGTCTGTGCATAGTTACTGTAAATTTGTGTAACTTCCCAGGGAATAAGAACGGTCATCTCCAAGAAGTTTAAAGTAGGGATGAAATGTTAAAGTTGGTATAAGGAAGGACAATTTGGCAAAGCTCTGTGTGAACACATTTTCTAAAGGGCCAAAATCCTCCTGATTTTAATGCTGAAATAGTGAGGCTGCAGGTTAAAAATGTATATTGTAGAAAAACTTTGTAAATCTGAAGTAATAAATGTGACAGGAAGTATTAAGACAGTTTTTTTTTTTAAATATTGCATAACAAGAGTACAAATACAGTAAGTAGTAATGCGTTGTATAAATATTAAAGTTTAACTTTTAATATTACCAAGACTTTCATCTATGTTGCAAATCCCTTGAAGCCTTGGGAGTAACTGTTTGGAGCAGATTGCCAAAATACAGAAAAACAAAGCGATTGTCAAACTGAATTGAGCCAAAGGTTCCTCTAGCTCAGCATATTCCGTCTAATGGCAGTGACTACTTAGAGGAAGTGTTTATGCGTGAGGGAGAGGAGCAAATGTATGGTTTATCCATCCACTATCATATTCTAGTTTCTAGCACTTAAGATTTAGGGATGCACTGAACATGGGGTGACACGTTTGGCTTGCGTTGAATACCGTATGATTGATCCTACCCCTCCATTAATTTGTCTATCACCCTTTTGAACCCAAGTTACCCTATTTGCATTCACAACATCCAGTTAGAATGAGTTTTGCACATTGTGCGGTTTTGAAGACATGGGACTTCTCGCTTGATAGCTTCGTTGGTATATCGCACCTATTGATATATCTCATGGGCTCAGGGTATGTGTGTGAGATTGTGAGTGACAGAGAGGAAAATTGGGAGGACTAGCTGGCGCTGCAACTGATAGGAAAAATCAGAGGATAAGAACATAGGATGTGTCACCTTGCTGTGTCAGACCAAAGGTCCATCAAGCCCAGCATATTCTGTCTTACACTGTGGCAGACACAAATATCCCAAAGATGAGATCCATTAATTTGTTGCTCGTTCGTAGGCATAAGAGATGGTTTTTTTTCCACATCTACTTTAGCTAATAATGGTTTATGAACATCTCTTCAAGGAACTTGTCTAAACCCCATTTTAAACTGTTCTGCTAGATGCCTTGGTGGCAACCTTCCACAGACTGATTGAAAAAATATTTTCTCTGATTTGTTTAAAAAAAATAAAAACAAAACTATCTATTAGTACTAAGACTTGGGCTCATACCATTAAACTATTGAAACTGTAAATAATTGTCTTCTATTTAAATATTCCACCGCTAATAATTTTATAAATCTCTATCACAGGGGTACGGAACTCTGCTTCTGGAGTACCCCAAACAAGTCTGGTTTTCAGGATATCCACAATGAATAGGCATGAGATATATTTGCATAGCGTGGAAGGCAGTACATGTAAACACAGCTCATATATGTTCATTGTGGATTTCCTGAAAACCAGATCTTTGTGGCACTCCAGGACCAGAGTTGCCTACCTCTTACTCTATATCTCGTCTTAGTCTTCTTTTTAAGACAAAGAGCCTTCTTTCTTCATAAGAGAACTGTTCCAGCCCCTTTATCGTTTTTGTTGCCTTTCTCTGTACCTTTTCTAGTTCTGCTGTTTGTCTTGAGATTGGCTGACCAGAACTGTACATCGCACTATGAATTGATACAGAGGCATTACAATATGATAGTCTCAATTTTATTCTCCATTTCTTTCTGAATCATTCCTATTTGCTTTTTTTTTTTTTTTGACTGCCACCACACAGTGAGCTGAGGATTTCAATGTATCGTCTACCTTGACTCAGAGGTCCTTTTCTTGGGTGGTGATTCCTAATATGGAACCCGCCGTTGTATATTCATAGCATTTTTCTCTATGTATCATTTTGCACTTAAATTTCAGCTATCATTTTATTTGCCCACTCTCTCAAGATCCTCCTGTAACTCTTCACAATCTTCTCAAATTTTAACAACTTTGAATAATTTTTGTTTGCAAATTTGATCACTTCACTCATTGCTCCCTTTTTTCCCAAATCATTTATGAATATTATACAATGGTTCCTTACTGGTCCCTGGAGCAGGCCACTATGTATTGCTTTCCATTGGGAAAACTGACAAGTCTAGTCCTACTCTCTGTCTCCTGTCTTAACTTGTCACCAATCCATTATAGAGCATTGCCTCCTAGCCCATGACTTTTTAATTTCCCTAGGGGACTGCTTATAATGAGATTTTTTAGAAGTATTTGTCAGTGTCAACTGACCCACCCTTATCAATGTGTTTATTAACACCTAATGATTGATGGCTTTAAACAAAGGGAAGTCTTGAGTTATGTTGGCTTTTCCGTATAACTCCATGTCTATTCATAGGACCAGTCATTTTGTTTTTGTTTTACTTGTCACTGATGTCAGGTTCATCTGTCTATTGTTTCCTGGACCACCCCAGAGCCCTCTTTAAAAAATTGCCATTACTCTGGCCATCCTGCAGTCTTCGGGCACTGTGGCTGATTTTAATATGTTAAAGATTTATAGGAACAGGTTTGCAGATTTATGTTTTGTGTTCTTTCAGGACTTCAGGGGGTGAATACCATTTGGTGGTCCTGATTTTGTTACTCTTTAATTTGTCAGTTTGCACTATTACACCTTCCGGTTTCACAGTGATTTGCTTCAGTTCCTCAGAATCAAAACCATGAAAGAACAAACCTCTTCATTAAAGACCAAACCAAAGAATTATTTGGTTTTTTTTCTGCTATGGCCTGGTCATGTAACAGTCCAACTGCCTTCCTCACAGGCTTTTTGCTTCCAGTGTACTTGAAAAGGTTTCATTAGTTTTTGTTTCTCTGGCAGGCTTCTCAAATTCATTCTTGGCAGACCTTATTCATGTTTTACATCTAACTTGCCAGTGCTTATGTTCTTTCCTATTTTCCTCATTTGGATCTGCTTTTGATTTTTTTTGACAGATGTCCCTTTGTCTTTAATTGCCTCTTTCACTACACTATTTAATTATTTTGGCAGTCAATTGGTCTTTCGTTGACCTTTTTTTAATGCATGGAATACATTTTTGTCTGGCCTTCCAAGATTTTTTTTTTTTTTTTTTTTTTAAATATGCACAATTCATGAAAACTTTTAGCCTTTGAAATTGCTCCTTTTAGTTTTATTTCTAATTTTAGCATAATCTACCTTTTTAAAGTTAAATGCTACTGCAGTAATTTGTTTGCTTTTTGTCTTCTCTCCAGTGATTGTTGAAATTATTTTCATTATGATCGCTATTACTAAGCGGCCCCACCACTATTACCCTGTTGCACCAAATCCTGCATTCCACTAAACTGTATGCTCTGGCTAGAGTATTGTGCTTCAGCCATGAACTCTGCTAGAAATGCTCTCAAATAAGTATATTTCTAAAGTTAAGCGCAGGGAACGCTTCTTTTTCTGGTGTGACCCCTATTTGGTAGAACTCTGCGTTTTGGACGTGTGTCCATAACCCTTGATGCAATGCAGGGATTAGCGCATCCAAACCATGCGACCAATCTAGCGCGTAGCTAATAGTGCTCATCACACACAAATTCCACGTAGATGAGGCTATTAGCTAATCCATGCGATTCAAAAAATTTACCATGCGGCCAATATGCCCATTGCAACGTGGTGAATTTTATGCCAGCTCGGAGCTGGGGAAAAGGTTATGCCACCCTCAAGGGCTCACTAGAAAAAGAAAAATTCCTGCATAACAACTTGAGAGAAAAAACTCTGTGCGCCCAATATAGATGCACAAGGAAGTCCAGGCCATATATCTTGTGCTGGTAGCTTTTGCCAGTAGCAGGGGAAAACAAACGCTCGTATTGAGCATCCGTTTTCCCAGCCCGCACTGATAGCCACCTCTCCTGTGCACCGGATGCCAAGGAGGCAGTAGGAATGCACGGTTTTCCCTAGTGCCTCCTTTTTAGTGCAACCCTCTCATTTAAATAATGCATTGCCCACCCAGGAGAAATGGCTGGTCGCATGTTAGGAGAGTGGGCACTCATTGAGTACTCGTTTTATGTGAGCCAATATTGCATCTGCCCAATTGTCTTTCGCAAACAACTGAAGACGTTACTCATCTGGATCATAGCTAAGGAGAGGTCTTTATTTTGTTTGCTCTATTTGGAGCAATATATAGCAAGAATATTTTTCTGGTTATAACATTGAAGTTATTCTTTTTAAGTAGATAATTTGACTTGTGTTAATTTTATGTATTTAATGTTAATACTGTTTATTTTTTATGATTTTTTTTTTATATACTAATCATACATAATACAAGAGACATGAGTATGTTAAGTAGCTGACCTGGGATGTAAATTAGTGGGTGTTTTTGTTTTTTTTTATCTACTTCAGAGCAATCCATTACGTTGCAAAAAGTGGAATATATATATATATATCATAGTTCCCCTTGAATTGTTCTTAGATCAGCTGCTCCATGAAACAGTTACTTACGGCATCTAGAAACCTTACCTCCCTAGCATGTCCTGATAGACATTTTTTTAGTTAATACTTGAGTAATTGAAATCTCCCGTTATTATTGTATTTCCAGTTTTTTTGGTTTTTTTTACTTTCTAATTTGTTAGCATTTGACTGCCTCTTTCTTCCTGTAGAAGTTAGTATGCAGCCACTGTTATCCTTGTTCTCCTATCACACACACAGTTTCTATCCATAAAGATTCCAAAGTATATTTTGCTTTCTGCTGGACTTTTATGCTGCTTGACTCTGTGCCATTTTTAACATATAGTACCACTCCTCATCCACCAATTTGATCTGTCCTCTCATGTTGATATAATTTGTACCTTGGTATCCATTTCCTGGTTATTCTCCATCCACCAGGTCTTTGAGATGCCTGTTATGTCTATATCATCATTAAGTAACATACATTCTGCAACCTTTTTTGTAGACTGGCATTCACATACAGACAATTTATAGTATTTTTTTAACTTATATTTATATTCACATTATTAGCAGTTCATATAGGTAATTTAGAATCCTTCGTACGTTCTCTGCTCATATTGAAATCTGCTTGGCCTACTTCAGCCTGTACCACAACCTTGATGTGGGGATATTCTAACTTCCCTGTTATGCTAGTTTCCTTAGAGCAAACCTGTCTGTGATCCATCCATTCCTGAGCGACTTGTCAGGCTTCCCTCATGCACAAGTCTTTGAACACTGCACTGTCTCTCTCTTTTTTTTTTTTTTTTTTTAACAGCAGCAGTCAGGTTCTACCCTTGTTAAAGTGAAGCCTCTCCTGTCAGAATAGGCTCCCCATTTCTTAAATCTAAAACCCTCTTCCTTGCACCATCATCTCTATCCATGCATCGAATATGGGGCTCAGCCTGTAGCTGGGGTTCTGCACAAAGAAAGGTGAGCATGTCTGAGAAGGCAATCCAGGAGGTTCAGGATTTCAGTTTTCTAGCTCAGAGCCTAAATTTGTCTTCCAAGAACCTTCCCTTCTGCACTTGCCTATGTCATTCATTCCCACATGTACCACAACAGCCAGCTCCTATCTAGGTAAAGCAAAAGGTCTGCCATCTTTGCATCAGGCAGGTAAGTTACCAAGCAATCTTCAACCCATCAGCCACTCCGCTATCTACATTCCTAAAGATCAAATCACCCACTACTATGGCAGTCCTAGCCTTTCCCTCCTGGTCAGTACTCTTGGAGAAACATGTTCAGTGAGAGAATATAATCCATCACCTGGAAGGCAGGTCCTAGCTACATTATTATATCACTTCCTACCACACCAAGGTGCTGCTTTCCTCCTTTTGCTTCCCCAAAACAGCCCATGGATTGCCACAGCCATTGGAGCCAACTTTTGAAAATGATTGGGGATGCTGAACTCAGCACAAATTATAACACCCCCAGCAAACAAGAAAGCCTATGATTGGCCAGCCTGTAGTTATATGCCGAGAGAGGAGAAGGTAAAGTGGACATCAGGAAAACTCATGTGACCAAAACAAAAGCTAGGGAAGAACTCAAAAGTCCCTCAGTCATTCTCCCCTGCAGCTCCTCCACATACGGTCTTCCCCTGCCTCTCCTCTCCTATCCCCACCACTCCCTCAGCTCCTCCTTTTCTTTCACTTTCTCCCAATTTCATCTTCCTCTTTCTTATCTTAGCCTCTCTTCTTCCTCTCCTTTTCCTCTGCACTTTCAGATTTTGAGGGTAGAGAGTTTAATACTTCTCTGCCTGCTCTGCTCCTCTCATTCCATTCCTGGGAACGTACCCTTGGAGAGGGTCCACCCCTGTTTTCCTACCAGTTTCTACCTCATTCCTCTTTAGCCAGCTCCCCTCTGCAGGCTTGCTTCACCATCCCTTCACTGCTCCCCCACCCCTCGCATCTCCTTGGTACATAGGCTTCCCTTCCTTGGCAGGCTCAGCTCACCTCTTAATTTGCTATTTCCCCTCTTCCACAAGCTTGGATTTGTTTCCAGGCTCTGCCCTTCCTGAACTCCAGGCACATTTCTTTTTTCTGGAACTGCTTCTGCCTCCGTGTCCCCTTCACCACTTCTCCCGGCACTGATTCCAGGCTATAGATCCAATTCCATGCCTGCAGAGCCCACATAAGACAACCTGTCACCTGCCTGCCCTAAGCCCACGCAGCTCAGCAGTCCGTATCTCTCCAGCACTTAGGGCAAGCCCCAGAGATAACTGTGTCTCCTGTGGGATGTGATGGGAATGATGTGGTTTATTTTTTTTTTGTGAACAAGGGAAACGGTGTCGTTCCCCCCCCCCCCCCTCCATTCTCTCTCAGTTCAAGCCTTCATCACAGCTCAATATTGGAGCTGCCAAAGGGAAGCAATGTTTAAGAATTGTTGTCCTACCATAGCATTGCACATTGCCACAACCTCCTCCCAGGATTTGGATTTTAGGTTTAATTACTCACCTTTTCCAAATCCAAGCTCAAGGCAAGTTACAGTTCAGGTACCGAAGTTATTTTCCTGCCCGAGAGGGGTCAGAATCTAAGTTGGATCTGAGGCAGTTGAGGGTGAAATGTCTTGTCACAAGGAGCATCTGTGGGAGGAGCAAGATTCGAACCCCGCCTTTCCTGATTCTCGGCCTGCTGTTCCAAACCTAGGCTACGCCATCACTTCCAGCAAAATACCTTATTTCCTCCAGTGACTGCAAAGCAGGAAGAAAAGGGCAAATAACATTCACCCCTCCCCCCCTCCCCATAACCACTTCTCAACCCATCCCAGTTAACACAGAAATCATCACCATATTTAAACCATTTTCCAACCTTTGTGTCTATAGTTTGAAACTACCCTTTATCTCTGCTTGCTCTTGACTTTCTCTGAATTTCCTTTTCTGCTCCCACATTCATTTTATTTGTAAAACTTATTTTCTGGTGTTCCTCTCATTTCTTTACTATTTATTTTTTTCTCCGTGTGTATCTTTCTTTCTATCCACTGCCTGTCTCTCTCTCCATAGCTTATTTTCTCTTGTCTCACAGTCTTGCTCCTTCCTGCCTCTTCCCTCCACCATATCCCTTCTTTTCTTACAACTCTTCTCATGGATTACTCCCCTATCAGCCCCCCCCCCCCCCCCATCTCTGCTCCACGCATGTCCTTTCCCTGTCTTCGTCTTTCTCCCTCTTACGTTCATTTGGCTTAGCCCCTCACTCCAGCTATTCTTATTCCAGACTGTATCCTTCTCAGGCCCTCACCCTCACAAGCTGTCTACTCCTCTCCCTCAGCTCCACTATCAGCTCTCCTCCTTCTCCCAGTCAGGAATTCTTTTTTCAGTTCCTCTTCCGAGCTCTGGCAGCAGTATTCTCTCTCAGTCAGTATTCCCTCTCACAGTCAGTATCCCTTTCACAACCAATATTCTATCTCCTCCTTCCCCCCCCCCCCCCCCCCCCATCTCCCTCCAGTTCTTCAAGCCCTGTTCTCGCTCCTTTGTCCCTCTCTATGGTTTCTCTTCCTACTACCTCTATTGGTGCCCCTTCCCCATCTTTACTGGCATTTCAGGGCAGAACAAAGTTAAGAAGCTCTGCCTGTCCTGCTCTCTGGTCCCCCCTGCAGTCCACTGGTCAGACACATTCCACAGCCAACCCAAAAGGCTGCAGAGGAGACTCGAACAAAAACACTTCCTGCCAACCCTCTCTTCAGTCCTGAAGCTCAGAGCCCTTAGTTGTCAATTGGCAGGAGTGCCTAACCTCCAGAGATTGGATTTGTCTGAGAGCCAGGAGCACTTTGCATGGGGTGCACAGATACATCCTCTCGGCAATAGGTAGGTAATCACACACATGGCACTTGTTGGCCCCTGCCTACTCAGGCTGATGCCAAGACTTGTTTTTCTCTCCCCCCCCCCCCCCCCCCATATGTAGCCATTTCTTGCTTTTGACTGCGTGGCTGTTTTCTGGCCCTGCACAACTTTACAAAGTTATGTGCATTGTGTGTACAATAGTACTCATGTTGTATAACTGAGGGTGCTACCTAGTGGCCATGGGTTAAATTTGTCACCACCACACAAATGTGGAGCATTCATATGGTGCAGGTTTACATGAAAATCATAGTTGCTGTATAATTCTTGTAGGAAGTTTATTAGATTTTTTTTTTTTTTTTAATGTACGAAGTGATTTATGCTGAAGGAAATGGCCCTCTCCAGTTTACCTCCTGCCTCTATCTTCTTTCCAGCTAAATCAGACCTGGTTAATTATTTATTCTTAACATTTCTTCCCCTTTAAAAACCTGCAGGTTCCATGCTCCAAAACACCACCTTTTCTAAACATATTCTGTCCAATTACTATCCCCACTTCAGCCTCCCCATTTTCAGTAAAGCATTCAAGAAAGTTACCCATTTTAGTCTCATTAATCACTTTTTTGTTACTATTATGATCAGTTTTTCTCTGCCTTCTTCATCACAGGATGCAGTTCTGAAACAGTTTTTTGTGAGTGGTTTAATACCTTCTTTTGACTGATTTTTGATTTATTCTGCCTTCTGTTTGTTTTTGACCTGCATTACCCTTGACACAGTTGATAGTTTGACTCTACTTAACCTGGCATAACGTTATGGTGGGTTGAGTAATTTATTGGTGCATCCTTTTTCTTGGCTCCTTATTTGACTGCAGTGTTAATATTCTCATTGACCTCTTTGACTCTATCCTTGGACAATTTATGGCATCATTCCATCTGAGACCATTTCCAATCTGACAAAAGACTTTCTGCATTACTTTTGATTGTCTGTGATCTGACATTTCAGAACATGTTCTTTTAGCTTAAGCTAGTCAGCCCATGGCTCTGCTTTTTGCAACTGAATGTCTGTAATATAAAAAGATTGCTCTTGGTTATTCACTGTGGCCTTGCACTTTCTTGATGATATAGAAAGACCTCTGTGGTGCATATATTGGATGCATGGTAACAGATACAAACAGGTTGAATTATTTATTTTTTTTTTCAATTTTAAACAAAAATACAAGATATAAAGCAAAGCAAATCTTCAATAATACAGGAAAAAGAAAGTACAATACATAATTCAAGTTCATGAACAAGCCCTCATCAAGGGAGCAACAACAAACTTCCTGGACTGTCAAAGTATCAACATTCAAGAATTTTTATCAGAAATAAGTTTCTAAATGAACAGGATCTGGAAATATATATCTCCTTGATATTCTACCATACACTTACAAGGGAATTTTAGGGAAAAAAAAAGTCACACCTAATGATAAGACTCTATTTCAGATTGAAAACAGCTTTCTTTTAGCTTGCACCTCCCAAGAGGCAGGAAGAACTGGAACATTATGACCATAGAAAGGAGAGCCATTATATTTAAAATATTGTTGAAGAAATAAATCCTTTTCACTAGCTGACACAAAGGATACTACAAAAATAGACCTTGTTATGTTATCATTAGAGGTCTGCAAAAACAAAGATACATCAGAACTATTTATGGAAGCCAGAAGATCCATGGCTCTATCCTCTCTGTCTGCACCTCTTTTCTCATCAGGTATGTAATAAGAATTTGATAGAGGAAAAGATTTATCAGGAGAAAATTGTAAGATCTAAACAGCATATGTTTTGAACAATTCAGTCCCAAATAGCAAACACATTTTTGGAAAATTGAACCATTGTGAATTCTTTGATCTCAATAGATTTTCTAGTAATTCACACTTCTAATGTAAACCCAGATTATCTTTTAATTCCTGAAGCCAGGAGGAATGTATATTAGACATACGGTAGCTCCAGACTGAGCACCTACATTTGCTTCTATTAATCCTAATCATTTATCTACCTCACAGGCCGATACAGTTCAGTGCGCAACGGCCGAGCGCACTGTTAACCCATGATTGAACGCGTGTTTTCGACGCGCTAGCATTAGCCCTTATTCAGTAAGGAGTCGAAAACGCGCGTCAACCCCACCCCCCGAACCTAATAGCGCCCGCAACATGCAAATGCATGTTGATGGCCCTATTAGGTATTCCCGTGCAATTCAGAAAGGAAAATGTGCAGTAAAGGTAGGTGCTAATTTCTCCGGGCACCGGGAAAGTGCACAGAAAAGCAGTAAAAACTGCTTTTCTGTGCACCTTCCGACTTAATATCATGGCGATATTAAGTCGGAGGTCCCGAAAGTTACAAAAAGTTTAAAAAAAAAAAAAAAAATTGAAGTCAGCCTGCGGCTCGTGGGTTGAAAACCGGACGCTCAATTTTGCCAGCATCCGGTTTCGAACCCATGGCTGTTGTCAGGCTCGAGAACCGACGCCGGCAAAATTGAGTGTTGGCTGTTAAACCCGCTGACAGCCGCCGCTCCTGTCCAAAAAGAGGCGCTAGGGACGCACTAGTGTCCCTAGCACCTCTTTACCGCCGGCCCTAATTTGAATACTGAATCGCGCACACAGGAGAGTGGGCGTTCGCCCGCTTTCCCGCGGACTTTACTGTATTGGCCCGTCAGTTTTGTAGAAACAGCTGAAGAGAATTGACAAAGCTGTGCTACAGAGGTAGAGAAGTCTCAAAACATGTAACCATTTTTTTATTTTTTATATTTTTTAAGATGACTGAATTTTGTGCATTTTGTATACCCTGAAATTAGGAGAGTGCTGATAGAGAGAAAATCTGGCTGGTTTTGGTATAAAAAATGGCTCACTTGAAAAGACGTATTAATGATGCAGAAAGCTCTCACATGAGAGCGTCAACGAGGAGTGTCAACATATCAATCACATTGTTCTAAGCTCTTCTAGTTGAAGGGCTGCTATGATCTCTTTGAATATTCATGAATGTCTGGTCTGAAGAACTTTAGCAAGAGATGTTAAATATTAACCAATTAAATGTTAAAGTAGAGTCTTACTGTTTAGTCAAACGTTAATGTTTACCATTGGGAACTGGGGACCCAGTGAAGGAAGCCTTTGGCTGACTTCCATGTGCCGCTCTCACTAGTGTGTTGCGCAGTTCCACAGGGTGGGCTACTGTTCGCTGGCCCAGGGAGTTTGTAGGCATGTGGAGGAAGGAGCGGGAAATACATTGGAACGTCAGGAAACTTGCTTCTCTTCCTTCTCCTCTTGCTGCAGGTGGCTCGTCATGTAAATATTATTGAAACAGTTTTTTTCCATTTAAATTTCGGTAGTTTAAATGGTTAAGATTTAAAAAAAAAAAAATTTGAATCCTTCAATGAAGAAAGCACTGTTTAATACTGAATGTGAACTATATCAAACTTGTTTGGGTTCCTCTTAAGTATATTTTCATCTCACTTATGTTTTTGGGGGAAAGGCCCCTCTATCATGGCGACACCTCCCTCCGCAATAGTGGAACCCCTCCTGTGACAACACATTGTGGTTGATGAATCTAAGCTTATGTTAGCCATATAAGTAACTCCTCCCCGAAACACCCCAACACTTAGCTGGATATATATACTTAGACAGGTAAGTGACTGCTGCTGAACATGGCAAGATATTTAGCTGCTGACACTTAGCCAGATAAATCCTTACTTATCTGGCTAAGTGAGGCTGAATATTGATCTCTGAATGTGTGAGGTTTTCAATTTTAAAAAATAACTTTTTGCATTGTAAGAAATGTGAAATTTTATGCAAACTTTTGAAAAAATCTTCCAAAAGAGTGCTAACTTACCACAGAATCTTGAAAAATCTGTCACAGGAAACTGGGAGCTCCCAGAATGTTTGGGGGGAAAAGTAAATTGGCAGCATTTAATACAGCATCAGAAAAAAAGGTTCAGAAAATGTTAGCTATCATGAATTTGACCTCCATGTGTTCTCAGTTAGTCAAAAAACAAGAATTAGGTCTGACTTAAGTATTTAACTATTATGGTGACTAATCTGATACAAGGTTATATCCCAGCTAGTTTGAAAGAGTCTAGAATCCACCCACTATTAAAGGAGGACTCTTTAGAACGGTGAGAGATGCAGTACTCTACTAATCTCCAGTCTCTTAACTTGCCATTTGTAATGAAAGTGATAGAAGAATTAGTGATGGCCCAGTTAGAATATTTTATAGAGAGAACTAATATACTTCATCCTTGCCGATTGGGCTTCTGGTAGGACTTTAGCGTAGAATTGTTTTTAACAGATCTTGCCAATGAGATCAAATTTAATTTTGGTAAGAGATGTGCTGTTAGTTTTAATTGACCTAAATGCTGCGTTTGAAACTATTAAACCTGAACTATTGATCTTCAGGTTGATGGATGTAGGGAAGGAAGGAACCACCCTGATGTGGTTTAAATCATTTCGTTTGCACTGGCCTAATAGGATTGGATGACAATTGGAGGTTTCAAATCTTAGGTATGTGACATTCCTCAGGGGTTGTTTTTAAACTCTACATTTATTATTTATTTATTTATAATTTTTTTATATACCGCCGCTCATCAAAGATATCACGTCGGTGTACAGTGAACAGGAACTTACGCCGGAGCGTTGTACATTTAACAGGGTTATATAATCGTTATACATTTAACAATAGTAAAAATATAAATATTTGAACATAAAGCAAGTAGAGTCTTTTAAAAAAACAGAACTATAATTTAGGTGTAACTTAACAGAGCTGAGTTAAACAGAACTGGAGAAGAAAGGGATTCTAGTAAATTGGGTATGAGGTAAGGGAGAGCGTTAGGATGAGATGGAGTTCTAAATTAGAGGTAGTAAGAGGGGGGTAAAAGCACTTCGAGTGCAATTAAGAGCAATTGTAAGGAGAGGTATTTACAGTAAGCAGAATTTGGGGAAATTAGAGATGGTGTCTAGACCGGGGGAGAAGGGTAGTTAATGCAGGGCATATAAAGGAGAGGAAAAACATGAATATTTCAAGTATAGGCATGTGTGAATAACCATGTCTTAAGTTTTTTGCTTGAATGTTTTGGGAGATGGCTCGAGGCGCAGTTCAGTGGGCATGGTATTCCATAACAAAGGGGCAGCAAAAGAAAGCGCTCGTGCTTTGGTGGAAGCATGGTTATATAGTTTGGGCGAAGGGGTTTGTAATGTGGCGAGGTATTGATTTCTAGTAGGTTTAATAGAAGTTTGAAATTGTAGTGAATTATTAAACCATTTCATTTCAGGATTGTGGAGGGCTTTATGGATAAGTGTTAGTGTCTTGTAGTGTATGCGAGATTGAATGGGGAGCCAGTGTAGTTCCTTCAAAACTGGCGTAATATGTTCCTTTGAGTTTGTGTTAGTAAGTATACGGGCTGCAGTATTTTGCAGGATTTGTAGGGGGCGGATGGCATTTTTAGGTAGGCTTAGGAGGAGTGAATTGCAATAATCTGTTTTGGAAAACAGCATGGCTTGTAGAACTGTCCGGAAATCAGATGCGTGAAGCAATGGTTTCAATTTTTTGAGTGTATGTAATTTGAAAAAACACTCTTTAAGGATTGCACTGATAAATTTTTTGAGGGTCATTTGGTCGTCAATAATGACTCCTAGGTCTCGGACTTGGTGGGAGAATTGTATGTGCGTTGATGTTATAAGTGAGGTAGGAGAAGCATGTAATGGGGTGGGAGGAGATATGATCATGAGTTCAGTTTTTGTGGAGTTGAGGGCAAGTTGTAAGGAAGTTAAAAGATTATTGATAGAAGCAAGAGTAGTGTCCCAGATTTCAAGGGCTTTGGATATGGATTCCGTTACTGGGATAAGAATTTGTACATCTGGATTCCGTTACTGGGATAAGAATTTGTACAACAATTACAATCAATTTGTACATAATTAAACATTTATTTAGTGCCACTGGCCTCTCAGTGATTCAGGATTTGAGATATAGAAGTGTATTTATATACAAATGATGTGCCAATTTTGGCATATTTTATCCATGATCCTCTAGAAGAGATGGAAAAAAATGTAATGATTGACTTAGTTAAGTAGCAGAATGGCTAAATGGAATTTAAAAGCTAACGCGCATAAGTCCGAAGCTATTTGTTTTAAGAGAGAGGATTCCCCAAAATTCCTCTGAAGGAGAAGGTAACATTTCTAGGGAAGAGACTAGATAGTAGTCTTGCTGTGGCCAAACAAATTTCTTTTATTTATTTATTTATTTAAAGTCTCTTTTATACCGATGTCCGTTCACACATCGTATCGGTTCACAATAAACAAAAACTTTTAGGCGGAGCCTTTACATAAAACAGGAGATATACATGTAACTATAGGGAGGAGCCCTTACATATATCAAGCGGAGAACAAAAACCAGGGGAAGGGTCAGGGTGGAGCAGGGACAAGGATAGAGAAGGCAAAAACAAAGGGTTAAAAAATATAAATTATATACAGCTATATACAATAGCAAACAAGATATATACAATTACTAAAAAAAAGCTTTAATAATGTGCAAAATGAGGGACATAACGTAATCCCTTCCCCTGGTTTTTGTTATATGATGAAAACTTCCCTTTTCTTATGGTTTCTGTCACCTTAGACTTTTCTTGGAGAACTTGAATTTAATGACTTTAGCACATGCATTAGTTTTTGTCTTGCCTAGATTATTGTAACACCTTATATGTAGGTATGACTACGGCTACACTGGCAATTATATCATATACAGAACACGACAGCCAGGATGAAATTTAGTGCCTTTATATTTGATTATGAAACTCCCTTACTCATGGAATTACATTGGCTCCCCAATAGGGGCAAGGATTAGATTTAAGATTCTGTAAAACACTTAAAGGTCATCCTTTGTACCTGACACTTCTTGAAACCCTCATGAGAGGCTTCTAAGAAAACTAAAACGTCATGAGCTAGGAGGCGATGTCCTTTCATGGATTACAAATTGGTTAAAAGACAGGAAACAGAGAGTAGGATTAAATGGTCAATTTTCTCAGTGGAAAAGGGTAAACAGTGGAGTGCCTCAGGGATCTGTTCTTGGACTGGAGGTTTCCATTATATATATATATATATATAAATGAATACGACGAGTGAGGTTATCAAATTTGTGGACAATACAAAATTATTCAGAGTAGTTAAATAAGCGGATTGTGATACATTACAGGAGGACCTTGCAAGATTGGAAGATTGGGCATTCAAATGGCAGATGAAATTTAATATGGACAAGTGCAAGTTGTTACATATAGGGAAAAATAACCCTTGCTGTAGTTACACGATGTTAGGTTCCATATGAGGAGCTACTACCCAGGAAAAAGATCTAGGCATCATAGTGGATAATACTTTAAAATTGTCTGCTCAGTGTGCTGCAGCAGTCGAAAAAGCAAACAATGTTAGGAATTATTAGGAAGGGAATGGTTAATAAAACGGAAAATGTCATAATGCCTCTATATCGCTCCATGGTGAAACCGCATCTCAAAAAAGATATAGTTGCGATGAAAAAGGTACAGAGAAGGACAACCAAAATGATAAAGAGGATGAAACAGCTCCCCTATGAGGAAAGGTTGAAGAGGTTAGGGCTGTTCAGCTTGGAGAAGAGACGGCTGAAGGGGAATATGATAGAGGTCTTTAAGATCATGAGAGGTCTTGAACGAGTAGATGTGAGTCGGTTATTTACACTTTCAGATAATAGGACTAGGGGGCATTCCATGAAGTTAGCAAGTAGCACATTTAAGACTAATCAGATAAAATTCTTTTTTACTCAACACACAATTAAGCTCTGGAATTTGTTGCCAGAGGATGTGGTTAGTGCAGTTAGTGTAGCTGGGTTCAAAAAAGGTTTGGAGAAGTTCTTGGAGGAGAAGTCCATTAACTGCTATTAATCAAGTTTACTTAGGGAATAGCCATTGCTATTAATTGCATCAGTTACATGGGGTCTTCTTGGTGTTTGGGTAATTGGCAGGTTCTTGTGGCCTGGTTTGGCCTCTGTTGGAAACAGGATGCTGGGCTTGATGGACCCTTGATCTGACCCAGCATGGCAATTTCTTATGTTCTTAATTTGTTGAGTCCCATCGCCATCTGAGATTAGATTAGATTAGATGGGACAAGATGCATTACCTTTTCCTACCAAGTCCCTATGTTATGGAATGCTATTTCTCTGGATGTAAGCCTGGAATTTATGGGTTATTCCTTACAAAATAAAACAATGTTTTTTAAATCAGGTTTTTTGTAATTAGAGCTCTTATGTTAAAAACTTCAGAATGAGCTATGGAGATTTTTCTCATTTTGCTTGCAATTTAATTTGATGAGCATGTTCCTTTATTCTTGGTAAAGTGAGGGGTTTTTATGTTGGCAGTGTAAGTATTTGTAATTGTTTGGGGCTATATATTTGTCCATTTTTATCCGCTCTTGATATGCTTTTATTTTGTAAACTGCTTTGATATATGATGAAATGCAGTTTATCAAATTTTAATAAACATAATATGTTGTGGAACATTCTAATAAATAAAACAATGTTTTACAGATCATAGAACATGCAGTATTTGGCTTATTTTCAAATATAGTAAAGGTTTTTTTTTGTGTTTTGTTTTTGGAAAGGTGCAAATACAGATATTTGAAGCTTCAGGGCCTTTAAGGTGCTGAGCAGCTAGATGTGGATTTTAAAAAATAAAGGTCTTACATTAAAATATACCACATTTTTGGGCACTAGTAAAATGACGCAAGTAGGACAGTATCCAGAGGGCATGCTGACTACAGAACTTTCATCTAATGGCAGTAAGTTGGACTTGCTAGGAAAGAGTATTTAAATCTTGGAAAAAGTTTCATAGAGGGTTAAACTATTACTAGCTGTGTATATTGTGTACTGGTTTAAAGTTGGTATTTGTTTGCAAGGATTAACAACTATGCGTGTTCTGAAAAAATAGACTTTGTTGTAATTCTATGAGCTAGGAAAGGTTAGCATTTGTTTGTAAATGTTAGAATTGTGAGTTTACAAAGGTTGCTTACTTGACCTGAGAAGGAAAGAGTATTGATTCCTGGGAACCTAGTCACCAGTTTGATTCCCACCCACCCCATGACACATCTTTATCTAGATTATTATCCCCATTAGGAGGAAAATCTTCAAAATAAGAGTGAATTAATGATTTAGAAGAACACAAGTTAACCCTGATTTACATGATTGATTAATTGTAGTCCTTTTGATGGTCATTCACAAACTAACATCAGTCACCTACTAATCAAATGTAAAAAAAAACCCCTTAAATTAAAAAAATAAAATAAAAAAATTACCTTGTAGCACAAGCGGTCAAGGCTTTCTCCTTTAAGTACTTTTATTTATACTATAAAAACATCAGCATTTCATAGTTAAAGCAGGCCAGTTATGTTCCAGAGGCTGCCTTACCCTGCCTACTCGCATAGTTTAGCTTCACAATTTCTAAACACTATCTCAGGCTAGCTATTGAAAGAGGCTACCTATTTCCTCTGTACTCATATAGTTTCAACTTCACAATCAGGTCAGCAATGTTACAGGAACTACCTTCTCCTGGAGTCCTGAAGCCTGTCTAAGCCTCCTAGGCCCTGACTCTTAACTCAGATCTGAGAGTTCCCTGGGACCATAATCTCTTGCTACATTTAAGTTTTAAGGTGGACCGGACCAGATACCTGGAGCCAGTCCTTAAGGTGTTCTGGGGCTCTTGGGTACCCAATCTGTCACACACTATAATAAATTTTAAAATCCTAGTCAAATTTAAAACCCTAAAATGAAACACATACCCACTCCTTAATCAGCTTTTAAAATTTTAGCAACTCAACAAAAGATGCAGACAGAAATCTAGCAACGAGATGGGCGGTATCCAGTCTTTTGTATCAAGTGCCACATGAATGATTATCTACCTGTTGGTGAGAGGATATATATGTGTGCACCTGGTGCAATGAGCTCCTGGCTCTCAGAGAATGAGTCCGATCTCCGGAGGCCAGAGTGACAGAACTAGAGGAACTGAGGCAGACAGAGGTATATAGATGAAATCTTCAGGGACATAGAGCGGTCCCATCTACAATTAAGCAGCCCCCTGTGCTCCAGGGTTGCATTCTCAAATGCTCCCCATTCCATGTGCAGGACCCTAGAGAGGCACAGCTCCAGAATCTCAGTGCAGGGAAGAGGGCTTTAGAATTGTTAGGACTTGGTGAACACTCTGAGGAAGTGGAGCCTATTCTGACAGGGTGAAATTGAAATGGAACCAGACTGCTGGCACTAGCTTTTAAAAAGGAGATAGAGTAACTTTTAAACTAGACCATGGGGGAAGCCATCAGTCGTTCAGAAGTGTATGGTCTGAAGGGAAGTATTTTTCAAGGATACTTGCAAAATAGGAAAGTTAGAATATCCCAGTAGAGAGGTTGTGTTAAGGCTGAAGTAGCTCAAATGATTCTAGACGAAGCACACAGATGTGAATGACTCTACACTGCCTGTATCATTTGCTAATAAGTTGTGATTACAATTAGAAAAGAAAGTACAAATAAACATGCATTAAAACTACATGTGAATGCCAAAAGTTTGAACAGTAACATTCGTGAGTTAGAACGTATAGCATTATACAAGGATAGAGACATTATAGACATTTCAGAGTTATGGCAAGAGGATAACTAATGGGGCACTGTGCTACCAGAATATAAATATCAACATGATAGAGCAGATCGAATTCCTATGTAGAATGATAGAGCAGATCGAATTCCTATGTAGAAGATGGCATTGAGTCAAGCATGATAAATCCTGCAAGAAACAATGCACTGTGGAATTCTTTTGGAAAGAAATTCATGTGGATGATAAACTATATCTGGATATTCAGAAGGCATTGACAAAGTTCCCATGAGAGACTTCTTAGGATGTTGAAAAGTCATGGGATAGGAGGCAATTGGTAACTGGTTAAAAGTCAGGAAATAGAGGGAAGGACTAAATGGTCAGTTTTCTAAATGGAGAAAGCTCATTAGTGGAATAACACAGGGATTGGTACTGGGACCTGAGATGTTTAACGTATTCATAAATGATCAGGAAAAGGGAGCGACGAGTGAGGGGATCAAATTTGCAGATGCACAAAATTATTGAAAGTTGTTAAAACAGTAGTGGATTGTGAAGCACTGCAGAGGGACCTGTTGTGACAAGAAGGCTGGGCAACTGAATGGCAGATGAAATGTGTGGAAAACTACAAAGTGATGCACAATGCTGGGTTCTGCACTGGGAGTCACCACCCCGGAAAAGGACCTTGTAGTCCATGTCAATAATAAGTTGAAATCCTCAGCTCAGTGCATGGCAGCAATCAAAAAAAAGTAAATAGAATGTTAGGAATGGAGAATAAGACGGAAGATTTCATATTGCCTCTGTATTGAGCCATGCGATTGCACCTTGATAATTGTGTACAGTTCTGATCGCCCCATCTCAAGAGACATAGTGGAGCTAGAAAGTTAGCAGAGGAGAGTGTCAAAACTGATGAAGGGGGTGGATTGGCTGTCCTATGATAAAAGGCTATGCAGGCTAGGGCTCTGCAGTTTGAGAGACAGATGAGAGGGGAAATGGTAGGTTATAAAATCACGAGTTGGATAGAACGGGTATATAAAGGATGGCTATTTACCCTTTAAAAAAAAATACTAAAACAAGGAGACACGCCATGAAACTAACAATCGGCAAATTTAAAACAAATAGTAGAGCATACTTTTGCACTCAGCGCACAGTTAACTAATTAAATTAATAAGCAAGCTGTGGCATCTGTTGCCAGAGTATATGATCAAAGCAACATGTATAACTGGGTTTGAGAGGTTTGGACAAGTTCTTAAGAGGAAAATTCCATAACACTTTATTAGCCAGGGAGACTAAGGAAAGCTATTGTTATCCCTGGAAGTGAGTAACTGGAATTAAATCCATTTTATGGGATCTGCAGGGCACTTTGCAACCTGGATTGGCCACTGTCAGAGACAGGAAGCTGGGCTCAGTGGACCTTGGTCTGACCCAGCATGGCATTGTTTTACAGCTGTTATTTATCTATAGATTAATTTTAAACATTTTATTTTTTTCTGCGTGGTATGATTTGGTTCATATCCAAAACCTGATATTCTGGATTTTTGACACCACATATTGGAATTCCAGGATAATTTTGGATTAGTCCACAAGGCACTTGCCACTTCTGCCTCTTGTGGCAGGCAGAAGCAATGCCCTCTTCCACACTGGAAATATTTGAAGTATTTCCCCAAGTAAAATGTAGTGAAATTTGGTGGAGGTTTGTGCATGTTAAAAGCTCACTTTTCTTAGGGAAGTGAGATTGTCTCTGTGTGCAGTTTTGAAGAGCAGCCTGGAATATGCTGGTTAGTTTGCTATCAGATGCTGGTGTTAATCAGTTGGGTTTCAGCATTCTGCCTTCTATATTGACTGTGTATATTGGGCCTGATTTTCAATAGAGGCAGTGAGAGAATTCAAGTTCATACAACACTGGTATAAATGATAAGCCTGTGCATTAGCATACTTTGCTCATACTTGAATCATAAAGTAGGCTAAAAGCAAAGTTGAATACAAAAAGGCAAAATGCTGAGTAGTAACTAAATCATAACTAAATATTTTATACATATAAATATATTTCTTAAATTTCTGGATGGCGTTTTCTACTGAAAATGTCTGTGGGCATCCACAGGAAACATTGTTGCTTTACATGGAATAGCCCATGGATATCTACAGCAACCTGGAACCTCTTGGTGTTCTGCACTGTATTTTGTAGCCTTTGACTCCCTTTATGGGTTTGCTGCGCTTATGATCATCAAGTTAAGTGAGCATGGTATATGTTGAATTGAGAAGAGCACATAAGATCTGCATTGTTCAGTGCCATAGTAGGAATCATGTTACATTAGACTCTAAAGGGATTTGCTTTATAATACTAATGATGGCACTGAGCCATACAGTGTGGGAGCAGCTGCCACATAGTCAATAATCTGTGCTTCTGTTCCCCCCCCCCCCCCCCTTCACTTACTGCTTTTCTTACACAGATTTCCTGATTATTGCATTTTTTTTCTCCTAGGACAAGCAGGATGGTAGTCCTTTCACATGGGTGACATTAGATGGAGCCCGGCACGAAAAACTTTTGTCAGTTTGTGGAAACTTTGACCGGCACACTGAGCATGCCCAGCATGCCACTATCCATGCGTCCACATGGGGTAACTCTTCAGTCTCTCTTTTTCTGACTGTGGAGCTCACCTTCCCCCCCCCCCCCCCCCCCTGTGGAAAACTATTTTCTTCTCTTCGCAAGTCCTGTCGGGTCCCTCTGTGCTTCAGCGTTGGTTATCAGGCGCTGGTGTAGGTTTTTTTTCATTGTTCGTGGTCTATTCCAAATGGTGCTGCTTCCTAGTAGCTGCCGGACATTGATTGCGTGCCACAATTTTTCCCATGGTGCCATCCGGTTTCTTCCATTGCCCAGGACCATGTCTACCACAGACCTTCACAAGGTCTGCGTTTTGTGCCTGGAGGCATCGCATTATGTCTGGGGCTGCAATTTTTGTATCCAGATGACTCCTAAGGGATGTCGTGTGCATCTTGATAAAATAGAAACATTTGGCGCCAAAAAGTCGGAACCCTCGACGTCTGCATTGGGGGACATCGACACCAAAGGGTCAGGAGGTCATAGAAACATAGAAATGATGGCAGAAGAAGACCAAGTGGCCCATCCAGTCTGCCCAGCAAGCTTTCACACTTATTTTTCTCATACTTATCTGTTACTCTGACCGCTGAGGTCAGGGCCCTTATTGGTCCTAGCGACCCCCAACCCCTATGTCTCCTCTACGTATCCGGCTGGAACTGGGTGCGGGGAACGATCCGATATCTGTTCCTTCTTGTTCCAGGTCTGGATCCTCGCCATCTCCCATAGCTGTGGGGAAAGGCCGGGCATTGGGGGAAATCAAGAAAACATCGCCATTGATCCTAGTTGTCACATATGTCCGACCACAGGATGGCACCAGCACCGATTGTGCTGCCCCAAAGTGATCCCGGGCAGAGGAAGCCTTGCCTTCGTGGAACCCGAAGGGCCACGGCGATCCCACTGATTCCAGTGGAAGGCACAGATCCCCCTCACAGTTCCAGGGAGGATCTGGTTTTGCTGCCGCCTCCTCAAGCTGTCTTGTCCTCGTCAGCATTCAAGGAGGAATTAGAGACGTGTGTGGCCAGCGGTCAGTCAGCTGGGCCCTGCAGGGCATCGAGCTACTGATTCAACTGGACCCGCTACTGGAGCCCATTCCATCGGTGCTTGTGCCTTTGTTGGAGCGGCTAGACCTGCTGCTCGGTGTATTGCCGACACAGCCTGCCCCGGACCCCCTCGTTGATGCAGGGGGCATCAATGTGGCTTCCACTGGTGACTATCCCAGTGAATGATTCCTCCGACGAGGATAGGCTGTCGAGGTCAAAGGCATCACTTTCTCGCAAGGCACCCTGACTAGTTTTACCTCTCCCTGGTCCTTTGGGATTGATGCTGTCAGAGCCGCTGATTCCCTTAGTACTCCTCGTACCCACAGGGCCTTAGGTGCTGCCAAGACCATTGGGGTCTTGACACAAAAGTTAATTGGGGGGATCTACATCAGGTGTTCCCAGACAGACAAAATGAGGAGGATGCCCCTTTATGACCCTTGGGAGAGTGAGGTGTCCCCGTCTTTGACTGAGAATGCTGAGGACTTGCCCGCCGAGCTATCTCCTCCTGGGGAGAGGCGCAAGTCTCCACCGGAAGACTTAACTTTTGCCAGGTTCGTGAGGGCCATGGCAGAATCTGTGTGCCTTTTCAGCTCCTGACTGAGCAGGATTCCAAGCATAAGATGCTGGAAGTCCTGCAATTTGTGGATGCTCCAAAATAGATGGCCGCAGTACCAGTGCATGACATCTTTAAAGATTTGGTCATCCGGCTATGGGTGCACCCCATTTCCATCCCACCAGTAAACCAGAAGACAGATGCTGTTTATCTGGTGCAACCCACCACAGGATTCGATTGCCTCCAGCTTCCACACCAGTCAGTAGTGGTGGAATCTGCCTTAAAGAAAGCGAAGAGATTGCGGACTCATGCTTCCACTTCTCCAGAGTCCGTGTTGGCAGCTGGGTTTCATGTTATGAGCTCTATATGAGCCAATACTTCAAAAACTTCTGGAAACAAGTTCAGGATCTGGTGGAAAGCCTTCCTTAGCAACTTCAGGAGGATTACCTGAAGGTGATCCAACAAAGCCTGGAGTGTGACAAACACGAGGTCTGTTTGGCTTATGATGGTTTGAAACAGCAGCGAGAGTGTAAGCGGCAGGCATTGGCCTGACTTTGGGCCTCTGACCTCTAGCCTGAAGTACAAGACAGTCTTGCAGACCTGCCCTGTGCCAGGGAGAATCTTTTCGGAGATAAAATCAAAGAAGCGGTAGTGCAGCTGAAGGGCTACCATGAAACCCTCCAGCAGTTATCTGCCAGTACCTTGGACCCTCAGTTCTCTGGTAAAAAGCCATAAAGGAAATCTTCAAGATGCCCCTTTTACAGGCCACAGAAGTACTGTCTGCCAGCTGCTAGGGTAAGACCCAAGCAGGCACCTGCTAGATCCAGAGTACGGCAGCCATGCACCCCTCAACCGCACTCGGCCCCGCAGCAGGGCCCCGCCACTGGGTTTTGACCGGCAGTGATGGAGTTTAAGCCAGCAATCCGTAACTTCGAGGAACAACTCTCCAGTGTAGGGCCGACCGGTGGCTCTGTCTCCTCGGACCAATGTGTCCTGTCCATTGTTCAGCAGGGGTACAGATTGTGGAGAGTTCAGTTGGAATTTCAATCTCATCCATGACCCTTATGGAGGTCTGTGGCGAACCAGCAAATACTTAGATTAGAGCTCTCCGCCCTCTTAATGGCGCAAGGGGTTGAGCCTGTTCTGCCAAATCAACAGGGTGAGGGTTTTTACTCCAGTTTTTTCCCGATTCCCAAGAAAATCTGAGGCATTCGCCCTATCTTGGATCTAAGGACATTGAACAGATTTCTTGTCTTGTTGGGTGCCCTAATGCCTTTCCTCAGGACTGGGGACTGGCTTTCGTCCCTCATCTTAAAGAAGCTTACGCTCATATTGCAATCTCTCCCTGCCATCGGAAATACCTCTGTTTTATGGTGGGGGAGGAGCACTATCATTATCGGGTACTGTCTTTCAGCCTCGTATCCGCACCCTGCATCTTCATGAAATGTCTAGCGGTAGTGGAAGCTTACCTCAGGAGGCACCAATTGCACGTCTTCCCCTACCTAGATGATAGACTCGTCAAGAGCGACATTGTCATGATATTAAGTCGTAGGAACCACAGAAAGCAGCAACATGAATAAACAGTCTTGATGGTGGTCAGATTAGGAAAACTAATGCTCAAGTTTACAAGCATCCATTTTCCTAATCCGTGGCTGTACACAGGTTAGGAAAATGGATGCTCGTAAAATTGAGTGCCTGTTTTCCTAAACTGCGCACATCTACTTCTCCTGGGCGCCCGATGCCAAGGAGGTGCTAGGGATGCACAATTTTGTCTGGTGCTTCCTTTTTAATGAAGCAGTGGAGGGCCGACCAGTGGGTGCACGTTAGGAAAGCGGGCACTAATCATGAGTGCCTGTCTTTCCCATGCGGATATTGCATTGGCCTGTATATATCTCTTCACAGTGCTGCATACTTCTAATATGCACTATATAAATGATGATCATGTACAGCTTTGAGTGACCGGTATCTCTAAACAGAGTATAAAAAAAATGTACATTGATCACTGTAAACTCTTCCTTTAAACAACGTTCACTTACTGGTACTTCAGTTAAGTAGTACTCTAACACACTCCTTTTCCAAAGAAATGATTTTCAGAAACATTGAACTGGTTTAAAAGGTCTGTTACAGCTTGTATGATCTCTCTAACAATTTTAAAGCATTTCTCAGTGCTGTAGAGCAGTTTTTTTGGTGTCACATGCCTGGCATGCAGTACAGTTACATCACCATCAATTTCATAATATATTTATTAGTGGTGGTTATTTTTAGATTACCTATAGGTTACCCCTGTGATAATTTATTCGTAGCATAGCTTCTGTCGCTCGTACTTGTGACTTTTTTTACTTTATTATTTTAATTGTTTTCTGGATTTTAGAGGAGGGTTGACTCCTCCTCTACAATCTTTTTATTGTAAACTGCCTTGATCTTATGTTGAAAAGTCAGGTTTTAAAATGTGTAGGTAAATAGTGTCAGCCAGCCAATTGCTGAAATCCTATGGTGACTGCCTGGGGTTTCCCATACCCAGGCACAATTTGGTGTGTTTAAGATAAGTACTTCAATTTTTTTTCAGCCTTTTTTTATCCTGGCTCTGTTCACACTGTAGTAGAAATGCTGATTGCTACGTGGCATGGGGGGGTTACAAGACGTATTTCTCTTCGGAATGACACGGGTAGGGTTATTTTTGTTTAATCTGTATTAACATATCTTTGTGTGTCTTTTGGTCTGAATAGCTGGAGTAATAGGATTTACTAATATGAAAATCAAAGTGGCTGTATAGCTCATGGTAAGACTGGAAAACTACTCCAGTGGGGCACTTTTGCCGTTGGGCTCTGCTGAAATGCTGGGCCATTTACCTAGCTGTCAGCAGGTGAAAGCCCTGCATAGCTTTTCAAATAATTGGATGACTTCACAGCTGAAGAGGCCTCCTGTGAAATTTTGACTTGCAGAACAGTATGGCACTTACTGTGCATGTTTACCTTCTGTAATGGTTTGAGCTACTACTAATTATCATTTCTGTGGTGCTACCAGATGTAAGCAGCACTGCACGAATACACACGAGACAAGTAGAGGTGTAGGGAACCAGATGTGCATTCAGTGATCAAAATGTGGTCTTTGGTTCCTTCCTTCCCTCCCCCACCCCTTCCACTTCTCACCAGATTGGCTGCTGCTTTAAAGTGAGACTAGGAGCATCAGAAATGGTAATCAAGGAAAATGTTTCTATGAAAAATGTGCACACTTAGTTTCATCATCACAATCACGGCTATTAGTTTAGTAAATATATATTGTGCTGATGTTCTGTCCTTGTAATTTCCTGCATGCCGGTTTCTATAAATAAATGCCTTCTAGTTGGGGCTTGGCCTTAATTGGTGTTTACACTAATGTAGCTGGAGCCTGCATATGTACTTCCAGGATGCATGTAAATATCATTTCAGCAAATGCCTCACTTTTTTTTTTTTTACAAGCAGTTCTGTTTCATAATGTTCTCAAGACATTTCAAGAAACTTTGCTAAGACAAAATCTTACTTGACTCGTACAGTTTATGATTTTAATTCTTTAAAATGCTTCAAGAGAGGATCAGCAATGTATTGATTCTATTTTTCTAAGTAATTATAAACATTTAATGCTTGGAGAAGCTTTCTTGCAAAGAAACAGGATGCTTTCAGATTTAGCTCATAAAGCAGCCAAAGCAAGAACATAATCCACATCAGCTGGTTAGGAAACGTAAGAATTCTGGTTCCCCTTTTTCCTGAATGAATGGCTTGGTTAACTGAGTTCTACTTTCACTCATAAATGGCAGTCATAAGTTTTGGTTTTTTTTTTGGGGGGGGGGGGGGGTTTATGGTTGAGCTTTCCAGACTTTTATCCAATATGCTTGCATTTTAACACTTAAATTCACATGACCTCAGATCCTAACCACAACAAATAAAGACCTTTCTGTCCCCCATTCATCAGCTCGCCCAGAGTGGGGACGTGGTGGTGGTGGCGGCAGAAGACAATACAGAGCCTGTGAGTTTACCCTCTGTACAAATTTCTGTTCCAACAAGCCTATGTGGGAGGAACGGGATGGGAGCTGTGAATGTGTGCATGGATTACTCTGGCTATTTGCATATTGGAGTAGAAGTCCAGAAGTCTGTGTGGGCAGAGCTGCTCTGCTTATGACCTATCCATATGGTAACATAATAATAAATGATGGCAGATAAAGACCAAAATGATCCATCAAGTCTGCCCAGCAAGGTTTTTAGGGTTGTATCTGCTGCTTTGTGCAGGTTACTCTGAGGGTAATAAGGTCTCAAGCCCAGAGCCGGTTCAAGAGTAGGCAAACAGTCGGTCATACAACCTCCTCTCACAACTTACCGATTGGTAGCAGCTTCAGCACAGCGCTCCCTCCTACCGGTGGCAGTGGATCCAATACAGCATTCCCTTATTTGACAGTATTAGTTACAGCACCCCTGTGGGCCTCGTGCTAATGGGATTTTGCTGCCCCTAAAATGTTGGCACTCTAGGCGACAGCCTAGTTTATTTAATGGAAGTACCCAGAAGGAGAGGAGATGGACCACATCAATGGCCCATGAATATCTACTGAATGTGTGGAGGAATAAGCAGTATCGCCCTTGATTCTACAAGAGGAGGTAGGAAAAGCCTTAACGCTGTAAAGCACATCTTAGATACTTCACCTAGTTTGGGAGGGAAGTACTACACTTGCCCCGAATCCAATGTGAGGAAAGAAATCAAGCAACTGAAAGAACTAAGTACACTGGAGAAACATCTGAATGTAAAAAAGACACTAAGAAATCAGACTTATTAAAAGCACTTGTATAAACTTGAAAATGAAGTACAAAGCTGTAAAGGCTCTAAGTCATCATTGCATCTTTTAGTAAAAGAAAAATGTTGGAAACCAACAAACTCTTTTGTTTTATTGAGAAATGATTCTATTATTCTTTACTACTGAGATTATTATTGTGTACAAGAGACTAAATTATGGGAAGAGTAAAAAGCAATGTAAGAGTCTTGAAAGGAAACTTCCCCCATGCAGGAAACCCTAGAACATAAATCTTATGCTCAATGACAGTGTCCAACTAAATAGAAGTGTGAGATATGGCCTCTGGAACTGTTAACTGGGCTCAAGAACAGGGGTTACATAACCTTGTGCTATCAACCCACTGGCTCCTGCATGTGCTCAGTGGCAATTTATACTCCTCAGACCTATCCCAAAAAAAAGAGGATAGCCCAAAAACTGGGGAGGTGCGGGATATGCAAAAAGCTTACTTACAAAAATTCCAAGATGACCATTGGGAAAATGTGTGGGTTCTAATCCCTGCTACCCATAACAGCAGGTGATGGCCAGACCTCCCCCTGTCACCTTAGAAGCATAGGGGCACACTGCCTTGGCCCTCTTACCATTATGAGTGAACGCAATCAAACTTCATTGAATGTAGCAGCCAGATAGCTAAGCCATATGTTAACTGTAAGATATACCCAGATGGAACCTTTGAATGCACCACTGATAACTTGCACAGAGCAGTAGTTACCAGTAATTCCCCAAAAGTTGTCGTAGGTTAACCCAGTTCTTCATTTCTGTCTTCTAGCCACTAGGGAACCTCTGTGATTATCCTACTTCATTTTGAATTCCGTTACTTATCTTGTCTTCACCACCTCTTCTGGGAGGGCATTCCATATATTCACCATCCTTTCCATGAAGAAATATTTCCTGACGTTGCTCCTAACTCTATCCCCTTGGAGTTTCATATCATGAAATGTATAACTGCTCCAAATGAGTCTTTTATTCTGTCTAAACACTAATGTAATGTTTTATTTGCTGCTTAGTGTGTGTGTGTGTAATAGCTTTTTTGTTTTGAAACTTTCCTTTGTGCATAATAGCAATTTCAGTGGTAAATGTGGGACTGTGTAAAATATGTGCTTTGGAAACTTTATTGTACTGTGCTGTGTTAGAGATGCTGCAAAATACTAACATGAAATATAAAAAGTGAAATCCATCATTTCATTTACAAAACAAGTCCCAAGAAGTTGCCACTTTCAAAGAGAACTACTTTTGCCCTTCCCTTTGGAATCGCTGGGAGAAGACTTTTAGGATTGCATGTCTTATCAATAGTTATAAATAAAATACATCAACAAGGAAATTAAACATTAAAGGGATTTTACTGAAAGCCTACGGAATCCTGTTTTGGCTGTGTGGTTAAAACATCAGGTATAGACCAGATGGATATACTGATTTTTTTTTTTGATTTTTTTTTTTTGGTTTGTTTGTTTTAGGTGCACATGGTCTGGTAGAAGATTGATTTAAACTCCAGTTATGACTGGTTGTGAAATATGTTTGACTTGTTCTGAGTATCACCCAAGACTGTATCAGAGGGGTACAGTGACACCTGGTGGGTTGAAATCTGCATTTTGAAATGCTTTAATCATCTCTTACCACGGTCTCGATGTTGCTAGATACTGGGCTACTTACCACGGTCTCACGGTGATGTTGCTCGATACTGGTCTACTAAGGAGAAGCCATTTTTTCTGTGTCCAATTTAGACACATGTACATTCTGCATTTTATCAAAGTGGCTGGCTTCTTGTTATGCTGCGGGAAACAGCTGATTTGTCCTCCTGGGATATAGTGAAAGGGGGGAGCCTTACTTCAGCTGCGTTTTCTTTAGAGCATGAGGAACAGTTGTCAGTTCCTTAGCCGCTATGGTAGACATCTTGATTTTTTTTTTTTTCTGCATTGTGAATTCTTTCCTTCCAGATCCCCCTTGTCTTTCCCTGCGCTTTGAGAAAGCATGCAAGGAAGGGAGCCTTTCTAGCCCTTCACCTCCCGTGACAGCAGCATGACCCCTTATTTGTTTGTTTATACCATCTTTATAAAAATACATGCTAGACTGTTTATGTACATATCATTAAAACAGACAATAAAACATATCATTAAAACATCATCTTTGTTTCTTTATAATTGACGTTATCTACCCTCCCACCTCGTGGGAATGATTTTTCTGAAATTCTTATTCGCAGAGAGCAAAAGTGGATTTTCAATTTAAACAGCTTAACACCAGATGGGTTAAACAAAGAAATTGAATGGCGGTTTTTTACCTAATTTTCCATTTTTTGTTTGGTTTTTCTTTTTTATTCTGTTGGTCTTCTTAATTTTACTTACTGTGAGTGTTTCACTCATGTTTCATTATTATTTCTTGACATTTTTGCCCCAGTGCTTATTTTAATCCATTGTTTTATGATTGATTGACAAATTTGTATTAATTTCAGTTTCTTTGATTTTTATCTCCGAAAAGATTCTCCCCGGTACAGGGCAGGTCTGCAAGATGGTCTTGTACTTCAAGCTAGAGGTCAGAGGCCCGAAGCCAGGACCTTGCAAGACTGGAAGATTGGACATCCAAATGGCAGTTGAAATTTAATGTGGACAAGTGCAAGGTGTTGCATATAGGGAAAAATAACCCTTGCTGTAGTTACACGATGTTATGTTCCATATTAGGAGCTACCACCCAGGAAAAAGATGTAGGCATCATAGTGGATAATACTTTAAAATCGTCGGCTCAGTGTGCTGCAGCAGTCAAAAAAGCAAATAATGTTAGGAATTATTAGGAAGGGAATGGTTAATAAAACGGAAAATGTCATAATGCCTCTATATCGCTCCATGGTGAGACCGCACCTGGAACACTGTGTACAATTCTGGTCACCGCATCTCAAAAAAAGATATAGTTGCGATGGAGAAGGTACAGAGAAGGGCAACCAAAATGATAAAGGGGATGGAACAGCTTCCCTATGGAGGAAAGGCTGAAGAGAATAGGGCTGTTCAGCTTGGAGAAAAGACTGCTGAGGGGGGGATATGATAGAGGTCTTTAAGATCATGAGAGGTCTTGAATGAATAGATGTGAATCGGTTATTTACACTTTCGGATAATAGAAGGACTAGGGGGCATTCCATGAAGTTAGCAAGTAGCACATTTAAGACTAATTGGAGAAAATTCTTTTTCACTCAGTGCACAATAAAGCTCTGGAATTTGTTGCCAGAGGATGTGGTCAGTGCAGTTAGTGTAGCTGGGTTCAAGAAAGGTTTGGATAAGTTCTTGGAGAAGTCCATTAAAGGTTATTAATCAAGTTGACTTAGGGAATGGCCTCTGCTATTACTGGCATCAGTAGCATGGGATCTTAGAAACATAGAAATGACGGCAGAAGAAGACCGAATGGCCCATCCAGTCTGCCCAGCAAGCCTCACACATTTTTTCTCTCATTCTTATCTGTTACTCTTAGCTCCTTGTTCTATTCCCCTTCCACCCCCACCATTCTTAGTGTTTGGGTAATTGCCAGGTTCTTGGGGCCTGGTTTGGCCTCTGTTGGAAACAGGATGCTGGGCTTGATGGACCCTTGGTCTGACCCAGCATGGCAATTTCTTATGTTTTTAAGGCTTTACTCTTGCCTTCGCTCGCCAGAATTCCTGGGCATCTGCCAAAATCGAAACAAACACGCCTTGCTCTATGTGCCATAGCTTGCCAGAAGTAAAGCCAGAGAGTGACTTGGAACGCCTGAGAGTATGGCAAGCACAGCAACCCTATGAGTTATCTATATGGGGGTGAACCTCTCAGAGGCATGAAAACTTGGGAGGTACAAGAGAAAGTGAAAGGTGCTATCGAGAAGCCTTGCGGAGAGCCAATAGTAGCAGTGACTACACCACCGAAGCAGATGCTGAAAGGGTACCTAGAAGTAGAAGTGCGAGAGCAAGCACAGTGGGTGGGGGAGTCAGGAGTGATCCTACAGTAAAGTAGCCCACATGGAAGGGAAGCTCATTGTGGAGCCCTGCAGAGTGGCTTGAAGGAGGCGGCGCAGACAGGCCTGAGGAAAGCAGGATAGAGCAGCCTGCCAGAGCTGCTGTGGAGAGGCTTGAAGAGGAAGTGATAAAGGCCTGAGAGAGAGCTGGAAAAAACTGTTTGGTAATGAAGCAGATGAACAAGAGAAATATTTATGGCAGTGCTGAATCACAGCCTGCTAAGGAGCGTAATAAAGAGCAGAGCAAGCGTGCTCTGGAAGTTCTGAGAGAGAACAGTTTTCCAAGAGAAGCAGCAACACCCTAAAGAATACCAGGGAGTCCTGGCAGAAGGGGTTCCAGAGAGAACGTGCCTTGAGGAGGAGACCTGGAACTCTGAGCTCTTTATGGGCTCGCATAAATTACTGTAGATTAGACCAGCTCTTAAAGTTTAATAACAGAAACAAAGTAGGAGGCTTAAGCGATCTGATGTTTGTGAAATTATGTAGGGATGCTGGGAAAAGAGCACAGTGGATGGTTTTGGCCATTTGGCATGTTTAAGGGTGACCCTAGCAAGAACCGGAAAATAACCCTGGAGCCCTTAGCCTGGGTTTAACCAGCAAGGTGCCTGAGGAATTGATTAGAAAACGTATAAAGTTGAAAGGACCTTTAGAGACAGAGGGGCTTGCGTCATGCCAGCCTATCAGAATGGGGAAGGGTCAGACTAATTTCAGGCCGAGGTGCCGTCCTGGGGAGAGAAGTCACTTCCCTGGAAGATATCCAGGGGGAAGTAAAAGAAGATCCACTCAACAGGTCTGTCCTGAGGGGGAGGATATGTGAAGGGAGTGACCCTGAAAACCATCCTTAACCACTGCTGGACAAGGCATATAGCCTGGTCCACCTTGAAAACTAGAGACAGGTAGTTTGGTGAGCAGATCCTGGAGAGCAGGAATAAGAGTTTGCGCCCAGCTGGTTACAGGGAGGCCCCAGGTCTTCTGGAGAAAGCAGCTCCTGAAAGAAGGTGATATCTGAAGATAGAAAATGAATGTGAATACTGAAAATAAATGTTGTGTGAATATGCCTGAAAGTAAGCTACTCTTGTAAATAAAACTTTTATATAAGAAAAGTCAGAGTCCAGCATGTGTCTGTCCTTTGGGGAGTTAGACTGCTTGTTCTATCTCACAATCCAGCTAACTTTGCAATTTGGCCAGTGACAGAATAATGACCTCTCAGTATTTTTCTTAAGTATAGCGATGTTGCTGTGTTTATAGTTGGTGAGTTCTGTGTTGTGCCTTTCTGTATACAGACCTTCTGACATCAGCATGTTGCAGACAGCTATGAAATGCGCAACAGTTTCCACTTCTGGGCTCCTGTTTCCAGGATTTTTTCTCTGTTTGTTGTAAACCATCTTGTAAAACAGGACAATGTCCTTTGCAATTATCGAGTTCTTTAAGTTTAAATTCATTACTTTAGCGATTCCTGTGTTAGGTTATGAGCTATATGTATTTGTTGAAGCAACTCTGTGTTTCCTGCTATAATTGTACATTTGCCACTTGTTTTTTCTGTGTTCAAAAAACAAAAAAAAAGTAGAAGCTTTTTTTTTTTTTCTCTTGTTTTGCAAATTCTGTTTCATGTGAAGGTGCTTTCACTCATTCTTTCTATTCTTGGCAGCTGTCCAAGTTTGATGAAATATGAAAGTGAACAATTTCTGTCAACAAGTTTTGAACATTTGGAATCAGTGCTGTTAAGTAAGGACTACCATAGTCAAACTGGGCCCAGTATTCACCACTGACTGGTAAAATAACTTGGCCGGATATGACTAATCCTGCTAAGTTGATGTATATTCAGTGGCACAGCAAAGCCATTGAATATACACGTACATATGTGCACATTTAGCCTGATAAGTCTACTCGATTAAGTTTCGACCTGCTCTATGAGGAGTCTAAACTTACACACAAACTTATGCGACTAACTCTGAATATTGATAGTTAGCCATATAAATTATATGGCTAACTACAGTACAGTACAGTACAGCGGCCTCTGATCGTAGGCGCATATTCAGCAGCTGCTACTTAGCCTCATAAGTCCTGCCTATCCAGCTAAATAGCACTGAACACGCTTTGAACATTGGGCCCACTGTCTGTAATGTTTTTCTATAAGAGCCATGCCTCCTTTGCCTCTTGGAGCGTTGGCATACACTGGTTCTTATAGATAAGCTGGTGGGCCTGGAGGAGTTTCTTGTTCTAATTTCAAACTGGATAAAGGTCTTTTTGAGGCGTTTTGATTCCAAAGCTGCATGAAAGAACAGAGAGGGCAAGTTGGTGACTTTTAAAGCACTTTTTGATGTTTTATCTTCTGTTATACTCTTTGCTGGTCTTTTCTGTCACTATTTTATGTTGGATTGTTGCACCTGTATCTACTCCTCTATATTTGTGCATAGACTCTGTTCAAGTTTTTGTTAGCCTTCAGTCAGATACATATTCAGTTTTGGTTAGTTTTACTCAAATGAAGGTTATTTTGACACATTTATTAAGGTCACATGTCATCTGAGAAGGTGTGATGTCTGTGGGTTATTTATCCCTTGGATTAAAGCTGAATCTATAGCCCAGTGGCTAGCTTGCTTTATTAATGATTTAATACCTGTGCTTGATGGATTTAGTACCAGACAAAATAAGTGGTGGCTGGGAATCTTCCTGAAATGTTACTTGCTGGGGCTTGATGCTAAGAATTTAGGGATAATCCAGATGGAATTTAGTTTTGCTACATTTTCATGGTGAATTTGTTGCAATGTTCCGGGCTTGACAGCTCCAGCTTCGGGATGGCTCCAGCGCAGCTCCAAACTGCTGCACCAGTTCCAGCTGCTTTTACCAGGTTCCAGCGCTGGAGCCATTAAAAAAAAAAAAAAGAAAGAAAGAAAAGAAAAGAGGTATGGTACTGTAAAAACTTAACATTTTATAACTGTATAACTGATAATATTCTAATAGGGAAGAAGAGAGAGCAGAGGGATTTCTGAGAACAATCAGGATGGTAGTCCTCACACATGGGTGACATCAGATGGACCCCGATGCAGAAAACTTATGTCAAAGTTTCTAGAAACTTTGATCAGGCACACTGAGCATGCCCTATACCACACGTCCACGTGGGGTCCCTCTTCAGTCTCTTTTTTTTTTTTTTTTTCCCATGAAGCTGTGAGCCTCACGGTTTGTTTGAGCTCTAAAAATTTTGGCTTTTTGCCTTGTGGAAAACTTTGATTTTGTGTGTTTGTGATTTTTTTTTTTTCCTTCGGTCAGTCGCCAGGTCCCTCTTGGTGCCACCCTATAAATGCCCCAGTCAGGGTTTTTGGCATTCGGGTAAGTGTTTCTTTTCAAGATCAGTTCCCCCTTTGGTGGTGGTGTCTCAGTGCCAGACTTCCATCGTTGCCCACCATTATCATTTTGTGTTTTTCCCCGTTTGTTTCCACTTATGCCCCCAGTGCCCGAGGACCATATTGATCACCAATCCTCGTGGTTTGCATGCTCTGCCTGGAGGGCATCGCATGACGGCCGGTGTTCCTGCTTGTGCATCCAGATGACCCGTCTGCTTTGACTCGACAAGATAGACAATCTCTTTGGGTTGAAGAAATCCAAGCCATCAGCATCCGGAGGACCTCTGAGCTGCACCGATGGACACCACAGCATCAACATTGGAGGGATTGTCTGTTGCCAGTGGATAGAGGTATCAGAGACTGACAGATGTTGAGTTTATCGTCCTCGACTTCAGCTCTTGGGAAAGACCGGGCCGAGCATCGTGGGAAGACCCAAGAAGCATCAGCACTGGTCCCTGTGTATGCATGGTGCTGGGCACAGGGAAACACAGACTTTACCATGATGCCACTGAAGCAACCCCCGTGGCAAGGAGCGCTCAACCATTGATGCCCAGGGTCCACAACTGTCTCCACCAGTCCTGGTGCCAGTCACTGATCCCCCTTGCGGGTCCAAGGAAGATCTGACCACCTCTCCTTCCTCCCAGTTGGTATTGGCATCGGCAACATTTTAAGATGGCACCAGCAGTCCATTGCTCCTACCATGTGACAGAGGCCAGCCAATGGCACCAATAGCCCGTATCACATGGTAAGGGCAAAGGGCCACCGGCGCCATTTTGTTTACTGGCAGCTGACGGCCTGAGAGCGGGAGATCGTTCCCGGGATCCCCGCTGGACCACTAGGGACTTTAGGCAAGTTGTTTTTTTTGGGGGGGGGTTGGGAGGCTGGGGGAGTCTAATTAAATCTGAAGGGTTGGGGTTTTGTTTTGTTTTTTTTCAGCGGATTGGGACAGCCGGAAAAAAATCAGCCCAACAGCGGGAAACAAACTTTCCCGCAGCAGGCCGATAACGAAGGCCAAAAGGTTTGGCCGAATCACATCTAACAGAGAGTAGGATTAAATGGTCAACTTTCCCAGTGGAAAAGGGTAAACAGTGGAGTGCCTCAGGGATCTGTACTTGGACCGGTGCTTTTCAATATATTTATAAATGATCTGGAAAGGAATACGACCAGTGAGGTTATCAAATTTGCAGATATAAAATTATTCAGGGTAGTTAAATCACAAGCAGATTGTGATACATTGCAGGAGGACCTTGCAAGACTTGAAGATTGGGCATCCAAATGGCAGATGAAATTTAATGTGGACAAGTGTTGCATATAGGGAAAAATAACCGTTGCTGTAGTTACACAATGTTAGGTTCCATATTAGGAGCTACCACCCAGGAAAAAGATCTAGGCATCATAATGGATAATACTTTAAAATCGTCAGCTCAGTGTGCTGCAGCAGTCAAAAAAAGCAAATAGAATGTTAGGAATTATTAGGAAGGGAATGATTAATAGAACGGAAAATGTCATAATGCCTCTATATCGCTCCATGGTGAGACCACACCTTGAATACTGTGTACAATTCTGGTCGCCGCATCTCAAAAAAGATATAGTTGCGATGGAGAAGGTACAGAGAAGGGCAACCAAAATGATAAAGGGGATGGAACAGCTCCCCTATGAGGAAAAGGCTGAAGAGGTTAGGGCTGTTCAGCTTGGAGAAGAGATGGCTGAGGGTGGATATGATAGAGGTCTTTAAGATCATTAGAGTTCTTGAATGAGTAGATGTGAATTGGTTATTTACACTTTCAAATAATAGAAGGACTAGGGGCACTCCATGAAGTTAGCAAGTAGCACATTTAAGACTAATCTGAGAAAATTATTTCACTCAACACACAATAAAGCTCTGGAATTTGTTGCCAGAGGATGTGATTAGTGTAGCTGGGTTTAAAAAAGTTTTGGAGAAGTTCTTGGAGAAGTCCATTCACTGCTATTAATCAGGTTGATTTAGGGAATAGCCACTGCTATTAATTGCGTCAGTAGCATGGGATCTTCTTGGTGTTTGGGTATTTGCCAGGTTCTTGTGGCCTGGTTTTGTCCTCTGTTGGAAACAAGATGCTGGGCTTAATGGACCCCTGGCCTGACCTAGCATGGCAATTTCTTATGTTCAGCTCTAGAACCAAGAAAAAGGAAGACATTACAAAGTTACATTAATAAAAATGTTATTTCACAAATAGTTGGAATGAGATTTAAATGTTTTACTCTTATGAAATAAATCATATTGCATTGTTGCTTTCAGTAAACTTTAAGGTAGCAGAGAGTGAAGCGGCTCCAGAACTTTATCTTCAGCTCCAGGCTCTGGAGCCCTGCTGCATTCTGAGTCTAGCTCTGCTTCCACTCCAGGTCTTGGAGCTGGCTCCAGAGCCCCAGCAATTCCTAACTTGTACTGTATTGAGCCTGCTTTTATGCTGTATATTTCAAGGCGGTTTATAATCCTGAGTGGGATGCTGTCAAACATATTCCGGTCCTCAGCCACAAACAGGCCTGTTTGTGGCTCCTTAGGTGTGGAGTTGGCCACCCCCCATTCTAGTCAGTCCATGTTGTATTAAGATTTCAACTTCCTTTACAGTTGGCTGTGTAACTTTATTCAGCATTAACTGGTCTTTGGTATCACATGATTTCTTGTTGCCTTTCAGTTCTATAACCATGATAATTGGTCTATATGATCATCTTCCAGGAGTGGCAAACTCCGGTCCTCGAGAGCCACAAACAGGCCGGGTTTTCAAGATGTTCACAATGAGTATGCATAAAATTGATCTGCATGCACTGTCTGTGTATGCAAATCTACCTCATGCATATTCATTGTGCCTATGCTGAAAACCTGGCCTGTTTGTGGCTCTCAGAGCAGAGTTGGTCACCCCTGATTATATTCTATCTGCATCTGTTCCTGTAAACAGTTTGTAGATAGTAGATAAGCGTGTTATTGCTTGGTAATTTTGGGGACATTATGGGTCTTCCTTTCGGAGGAAAGGTATTCTTTCTCAACGATTGTGGTGGTCTGCCTGTTTTATTATCAGTTAACGTTTGTTTTACTAGATCTCAGGAGAGCGATTGTAGATGTTTTGAATCAAAAGCCAGGCACAGCTTCTGGGCCAAGTCTTTTCCAGTTTGGGTCTCTTCTTTATTTATGTTCTGGCTTTCATGACTGCTCAGCCACTTCAAGCATTCGGGTACTGTAGGTGTCCCCAGTGGGCTTCCAATCCAGTTTTATACCTGAGGCAATGGAGAGTGAAGTGACTTGCCCAAAGTCACAAGGGATTTGATCTGATTCATAGCTTGTTGCTCTAACTACTTGTTGCTCCTCCACTATTTTTAAATTGGATTCCATTTCTTTTGTTTTCGGCCATTCCATAATTTTGATCTTTGCCCTTTGCTTGCTGGGTAACCTTTCTGCTTCTCTCTTATTCTCTCTGTATTTCTCTAAAACGTTTCTGTTTCAGCTTTGTTTGGTGTGTCAGTTGCACTCACACTTCCCTAATTCCCTGTATAATTGCTTTAGGTTTTCCATTAACTTGTTTATTCTGAAGGTTCCTCTTTCTTGTTTCCTTACAGTGGCATAGAATTTGTGCCTCTGCAGCGATTGATTCTGAGTTTGTTTTTGGGAGTATATAACTTTGACATTTTCCTTTGTTAGTCTGGAGCTTCAGCCTGACATTTTGGATCTTTCTTAGGACTTTTGGTGTTTGGCATCTTTGAGATATACCCCTCTGCTAGCGACCCTTCTGCACACAATCCTTTAATTTTTCCCACAGTCCCTTGTTTCCGGGGAGGTAATGTTGTCTGTTTTTTTTTGTTTTGTTTTTTTTAACTGACTTTGGTGATGGTAAAAAAAGTGTAATATTTCTGAATAACTGAAGTTCCACAGTATATGATTTAATCTATTGACATCAAAGGTAAGTCTTTTTTTTGCAGTTTATGATCTCATTGATTTTCACCGGTCATACACCTGACACAAAGTGAAATGTATCATAGGCAGTGTTTTCCTCTCCTGGACTCCAGCATATTTGTCCTTCATACAGTCTAGGATCTCATCTGTTATTCCTTCTATTTCCCAGTCCCTTATTTCCCTTCCTTCTGGACTCTGTTCTGTGGCCTGTAGTACATAACTCTTCATCTTTTATGTTGTACCTTCTCGTTCACTAGTGCCTCGCTGTTTATCATTATCTGTTAACAACCTCAGGTTGCTCTGTCTGCTCCAGAATTGCTCTTCTGCTGTTCCTCTGTGCGTGTCCTCATATGTAATGTTACATTTGTATTTTGCTTTCCTTGGACATAGTCTCACCCAAAGCAGTTTACAGAACATAAAGAAACTTAGTAGTAAAAGCCCGTCCAAGGATGGAGAGATGCTGTGAAGTATAGGAAGTGCATAATTTGAGATGTTTGGTAATAAGAGTGCACGCTGACCTTGGGTGTACTGGGTGGTAGTAGAGAGTGACTTTTCATAGAGAGAGACGGTGGGGAGCAGGAGAGTACAGCCAGAGGGGAGGGGTGGAGCTCAGTTTCCATATGTAGTAGTAGAGAGTGGATTGGACAATACGGGGTGGGGGGCAGAGTTTAAGAGTACAGAGAGAGAGGGGTGGAACTAAATTCCCATACAGGAAGGGAGCGGGGTGGAGCTCAATTTGCATAATAGCGATGTAGGTGCAGGGCAGCTTTCCTATTTGTTATAGTTAGATGATAAAATTATATAACAGTACATCACTGAAAAAAAGTAATCATAAATCTGGTACATCAAATAGCAATAGCTAAGGACTTAGCTTAAACCTCCTTCACTCTGATAGGACAGAGCTACCACCCCCCACCATTTAAACAGTAAATTATAAAACCAGCCTTCTTAATACCCCAAATCCCACCTAACATTACAAAATGCTGACAACAAAAATGAAGCCAGCCTGGTCTCCAGCATTGAAAGGATTCTTGTCACTCCTTCTGTAGCATCACTTTGCTGTTTTAAGACACTAACTCTTGTGTGCCAGTCTGTTTTTATTTATCAATTAAAGATCTTAAATTAGAATCAGGGGTTATTTATTTATTTTTTTTGCTGTTTTTCCTTTGCTATTGCTCTCTTCCAAGTTTTGGTAGGCTGGCTTTTTGTATAATCTCTGGATTTAAGTACAAGTTTTATTGCATAATAGTAGTATTAAATTCTCTCTTTTTATCTTCAGGGACTGTATTCAGTTCTCTTGAATTTTTTCATTAACTGTGGTCTGTTTTTTGCTGCAGTGGATTCAGGAACAGGTTCACCATGGCTTATAACTATGGGAGGGGTGTCTTATCTTGACCTAAAACTTCTGTACTAACGCTGCTGTCATCTTTTAGGCCTAGTGCTGCATTTTGACTCCTCAGTGCTTTCCTACCGGGCACTTTATACCTTCTTCCCTCCTGTGCTTGTGCAAATTCCTTTCACTTGTGCATTTTCTTCTGCTTCTAAACCATGCAATTGTAGTTGATGAGGAAGCAAAACCAAAATACAAAGGAGGATCAGCTTCACCTGCCTTCCCATTTACCCTACTGCATATAAGATTTATAGGGTGTCAGGGAGAGGTGGAGGATCCCATGCACCTTTGCCTATAGTAGTAGTTGCTGTTTCAGTGGCTACAGAGAGGATGTGCTTCAGCCTATCTCATGTAGCAACTACAACAGCAGCACCCCAGTTCTTCCTGGGGGGGGCAGTAGAAGCAGAATTAGGATCCATTGCACTGCAACCTCAGTATCCTTGCCAGTGGTAATTTTTTTTTTGGGGGGGGGGGGGAGGAGAGAAGGATTCGCTGCAGATCTGTTTCTACCCATCCATTGCAAAATTAGAGTTTTTCCTTGGATTGGGTGGGTAGAGGAGAGGATATCGCCCCCCCCCCCCCCCCCCCATTGGTACTAACTGAACATAATCCTGGAAGTGAGGAGACTAGGGGTCTGGAACCCTTGCCCTTCTGTGTCTGGTGTCACAGGAATTGGGAATAGGACCTAGCTAAGGTTACAGGACTTAAATCAGGGATGTCTTGTAATTTTACTAAACAATATATGCAGGCCTTGAGCTCCTTAAATACCATCATTCTGTGACCAATCATAACTGTTTACAAAAAATATGATATCAATAAAATCCCACAGTTACATTAAAATCATAAAGTACATTAAAAATAAGAAACAAAAAAACAATGGTTACAATAAAAAGTCTTTTCCTAAGTAAAAGAGATAAAAGAAACAGAGGAAAGAAACAAGACTAAAAGAAAGAGATAAAGGCCTCAGTTCCCCATAATTCCAAATCAGGTATGTTGCTTAATTCAAATTATATCAGTGCTCCCGTACGCCTGTTTTTTAAAGAGCCAGGTTTTCGAGGGGTTAAAAGCATGACACTCGGGCAAGACTGCAAGGGGAAAGTGAAGTGGCCCGAGTTGCTGTTGCCAAGTTAGTGCAAGGCTGAGACCCAGGACTGCAGGGGAAGAGGAAGCAGTCCATGTAAGGCACTGCTGCAGTTGCTTCTGGGCTACATGCAGCAGCCTGACATCAAAGGGGGAGAAGGTAGGGAGGGTATCTGTGACCAGCCGTTCTTCCTTTCTTCTCACTCTAGGCAGTGACACAGGTTTATAGAGTGAAGATGCTCGGCAAATAGTGCTGTTACGCGTGTTTTTAACCCAGTTAGTACCCCATCAAATTACGGGGGTAATGCAGTGAAGCCTGTCAATGGGGAAAAATCGGATTTTGGCATGCAAGAGAAGCTTTGAAGTAAGAGCTTAATGGCTGATGTGTATATGATGCTAACCGGCATTCTGTGCAAAAACTGAAATTTGTGCACCGCCACCCCAGTGAAAGATACAGGCATCGCTCATGCCACCGCCCGAAGCTGCCTCAGGAATCTTGTCTACCCCTTCCCCATCACTACCCAATCTTCCCTCTTACCCCTTCTCCCCTCCTACTGACAAATTGTAGATTTTTACCACCTCTAGGCACTGCTGGTGCCACTTCCCTCCCCCCAATTACATCAGTTAACACTAATGAAGTCTGTGGTCTACACAGGATGGGAAAGAAACACAGTATAAACCCTGCACCTTGAGTTCAGTAAACATACTCTATTGTCCACACAGACTCCTCCAAAAATGGATGCAGAGCTGATCTAGGAGGTTTCCCCCCTTAAACTCACCATATAAAACAAAATGTTCAACTTTTGGTGTTACCTCAGTAACAGCAACACGATTTCCATTCACTACCAGGCATACTGTGATGTAGCATAAAACACTGCGTGTAAAAAAAAAAAAAAGTCACTTAAAACCAATAAAGCAAATCTATTATAACAAAACAGCACTAGCTTCCAAGACTCAAAGCAGCAACAGTCCTACCTGTGAAAAGGCAACAACCCTAGAATACAATGCATCTCCAACTCCTATTGGAATAACAAAACAGGATTATACAGAAGCTATACGCTAGCAGAATATCAGCCTCAACAAATACAGAATAAGTAACCACAAATTAAAAATAGAAGCTTACAAGCAAAAACTGAAATAGAAGCCAGATTCTGCATGCATTGCAACATCAGTAAAATAGAAACAAATGCATTTCCTCCTGTATTATGCAAAATATAAACAGATCAGAGATGTGCATTCCTAGAGTTGATAGATTCCCTTCACTAAACTGAAAAATGCTTCTTTTTTTTTTTTTGTTACCTTGTACTTTTTATTTTTCTAATCTTTTTTTCCCCCCCTCTTTTCTTGTCAGTTGACTAACTTGTTTTTCAGGGTCTTCTATTTTTTATTTTGTCTCTCTCCTCCTGTCTTCACTTCTTTCTCTCATCTCCCTGTCTGATCTTCTCCTGTCATCTCGTTTTTCTTTATTTTTCACTTTCTCTCTGCCTCTCTATAAAATTGTAGCTAATTTCATCCCCATTTCCCTCTCCAGTTCTAGCTGTCACAACCCTCCCCTTTATTGCTCCCTCTCTGTTCTTGCTCTCTGTCCTTTCTCAACAGCTGCCTCTTTCTTGATCTCTAAAATCCCCTCCCCAGCCTCAGCTTTTACAACACCCATCACCTTACATCCTTCCCTCCAACTTCTGCCACCGCCACCTTTCCCTCTCATTCCAATCCCCCTCTTTTTCCCCTCTCCCTCACCTTCCAGTCCCCTCATCTTTCATATACCCCTCAATCCTACCACACATTCACCTTCTCAGCTCCCATCTTTCTTCTCCTCCTTCCCTCCCTAAACTCTCAACCCTTTCTCTGCTTATCTATCTTCCCCCTCTCCCTCAACTTCCAATCCCCCCAACCTTCTATTCTTCTCAGTTCTCTCTAAACACCCTGTCTAATCCCTTCCCTCGCACCCATCAAGCGGAAGAGCAGAGTACATAACTTCCTCCTCTTGCCACCGGCTTCTTTCTCTTCTGCGCAGAGGTGCTGTTTGAACCAAACTGTGCAGGAGGGAGAGGAGCCAGCAAGAGGAGGAAGCTAGAAGCATCAGCCACCAGCTCCTCTCTCCTGGGTTGGGGTACGACAGCTGATATTCAGCCCTGCAGCACAGGCCATTTCAGGAAGGAGAGGAGCAATTACAGGAGCAGCAGCTGTGAGGATGATGGCAATACCTGCTCTTGAGCCCTGCAGGCCAGCAACTGCTCTTCATTCCTGGGGCTGCAGCAGCCTGTGGGTAATATGAGGGGGAGAGAGAAAAGCAGCTCTCTTGCAGATGCACTGGGAGGGGGGCCCTGGCACCACCTAGTAGATGGTAGGGATGTGCAGAAGGGACGGATTCGTCCATTTGGTATTCGTATTCGTCGGGACCCAAATCCGTTGCATCAGTTTCATAGGGGGCCCGATTCGTTCATTAGTTGAATTCAGTATTCGTTTCCCTTTAAATTTAATTAATTACAACCCCCCCACCCGCCTGACCTCGCCAAGTCCCTGGTGGTCCAATGGGGGTCCTGGAGTGATCTTCTGCACTCGGGCCGTCGGCTGCCAGTATTCAAAATGGCGGCAATAGCCTTTGCCCTTACTATGTCACAGGAGCTACCAGTGCCATTGGTCGGCCCCTGTCACATGGTCGGAGCAATGGATGGCTGGCGCCATCTTGTGCGCCATTTTGAATACTGGCAGCCGACAGCCCGAGTGCAGGCGATTGCTCCAGGACCCCCACTGGACCACCAGGGACTTTTGGCAAGTCTTGGGGGGGCAGGAGGATGGGGGGGGGGGGTTATTTGTTAATGATACGTTGTATTCGTGGGGGTTCGCCATAAGTTTCGGGAACCCACGAATGCAACTAATAGGGACCTATACGTTGCAGATTGCGCATTCATTCAAAACGAATGCACATCCCTAGTAGATGGCTACCCTGTGCAGCTGCACAATTCGCACACCCCAAAAGCCAACCCTGTCCATGGCACTTGGAAAGTGATCAGCCAGAGTCCTGTACACTACAGTTTTTTGAATAACCTGCAACTGTAGCTGCCAGAAAAGTCCTGAAACAAATTCCTTGTGTATGCAGCAAGATTCCCATCTTCGATTTATACAAATGTTATATAGACGTATGAACTTAAAGTAATTCATTGAGATAGAAATAGCTGCATGTGCTAATGCTTAAGATGAGACAAATTATTCTCTTTACTCATCCACTGCCTGTCATACAAGAGTTTCTAAACCAATCAGAAATAGTTTGGAGATGTTATTTCCATTTGAAGTTATTATTTACTAAGTTTTATTTTAGATCTATTGTATATTCATTCTTAATTCAAAAACACAAGCAATGTTGTGAGTTACCAAAACAAATAATAAACCAGTGTTGATTAAGGGAACATCACATGAGGAAAAAACTCTGGAATGACTTGTCAGAGAAAAACCTCTGTAGATTATAAACATCCCAAAAATGAGCGCAAAAGTCAAAACACAACATTATCTTAAACACAGTGTTTAAATATTAAAAAAAACCCATTCATGTCACTTCCCTGGCTCCATGCCGATACTCAAGATGGCTCTGTGTTTCAGGTTAATTGTTCAGGAGTGCAAACTTTGTTCCATGAAAGACGCCAAAATCTCTGCTTTATTGCATGGATGAAAAATGTCTCAACGTGGTTCTCTTCTGACGTGTAACTCTGCAACATCACAATGGCATTTAAATATGTTACTAAACTTCTCAGCCAATGAAAGGTTGCAAAACTTAATTGAACTAATAATGTGTTGCATTCCAGCTCCCTTTTTAACCCAAATGGTTCCATAGGTTTTAATTTGTAAATCCAAAATTGCTCCTTAAAATTTGAGAGACTGAAAGCCACCCCCTCTCCCCTCTCTATTATCTCCATAATCAGCCACTGTAAGTGCAAAAAAGTATGTTGACATTTTTTGCAATGTGCAACTTAAGGTGCCTCCATTCGCTCTTTATGAGCAACTACAATGCTTGGAAAGATGGACTTTAATTGGTCGTTTTGTGCCCCTTCATATATTAAAGGATAAGGACACATAATATAAACAACATTACTAAATGAGCAAGTAGTTGCTTAATGTAATAAACACTCCACGTTAGTGATAGGATGTTTATTTTATATCTTTTTACGAGCGTATTGGGGCCTTTTCTTGAATATTCATTCTTATTGCCAAAGTGATGGTCATGTCTTCATTGGGTATGCTTTGTGTGTGAGGGATGGAAGAGAGCATCAGAGCATGCAGTCATCTGGAAGGTAGACAGGAACAAACTGCAATTGATTTGTTTGGTTTCAGGGATTGCATCTGTTAGAGTTAATACAATCTGTGCATCTTTCTCATAATGCTTCCTTGGTTTTTTTTTTGTTTTTTGTTTTTACATGTTGTTTTTACATGTTGTCATTGTTTTTAATTGGGACATCACAGAAAAGCTTAATCACCTACGTAGCAAGTACTCCAGATTTAGAGGGTCACATGCCCACATGAAATGTTATCTTGCTGAGATAAGTACTATATACTAAAATGAATGAAGCATGGTTTCATGGAGGTGGGGGGGGGCTTCATCACATTTAATTTAAAGGTTTTTTTGATAAGGTAATATATTCCTTTCATTGTAAGCTTCTATAGAAATTAAATGATCATCATTCTTACTTAATGCACATCAAGTGGGCCAATTTATATTTTTTATGGCTTGTTATGGAGGGGTTATTTTTAATTGCATTGCATATTTTATAGAAGGCTCTCCATCTGGGAATCAGTTGTGCATCAGGTATCTGAGGTCCCATTTACAGGTTGGCAAGAGACTGTACTAGCTGTAATATTTTAGTCTAAGTAATTTGTATTTTGTAACCCATCATTAAAAATCATCCATTGTACCTGAAGATTGGAAGGTGGCTGGTGTAACCCCAATATTTAAAAAAAAAAAAAAAAAGGCTCCAGAGGTGATCTGGGAAACTACAAACCAGTGAGCCTGTCTTCAGTGCTAGGAAATATCATGGAAACTATTTAAAAAAAAATAAATCACAGAACATATAGAAAGACATGGTTTAATGGGACATAGCCAGCATGGATTTACCCAAGAGAAATTTTGCCTCACAAATCTGCTATATTTTTTTTGAAGGGGTGAATAAACATGTGGATAAAGGTGGGCCAGTAGATGTGGACTGGTGCTTTTTAATATATTTATAAATGAGCTGGAAAGGGGAATGATTGTAGCAATCAAATTTTGCAGATCACACAAAATTATTCAGAGTAGTTAAATCACAAGTGGATAGAATTTTTGCAGAAGGATTTTGCGAGACTGGAAGATTGGACATCCAAATGGCAGATGAAATTTAATCTGGACAAGTGCAAGGTAATGCATATAGGAAAACAAATAACTCATGCTGTAGTTGTACAATGTTAAGTTTCATATTAGGATTTAATACCCATGTAAAATATCTAGGCACCATAATGGAAAATCATCGGTTCAGTGTGCTGTGGCAGTGACAAAAGCAAACAGAATGTAAGGAATTATCAGGAAGGGAATGGTGAATAAAATGGAAAATGTTATAATGCCTTTGAATCACTCCAGTGTGAAACCGTACCTTGAGTACTGTGTGCAATTCTGGTTTCCACATCTCAAAAAAGATATAGATGCACTGGAGAAGGTACAGAGAAGGGCAACCAAAAATGATAAAGGGGATGGAATGGCTCCCCTATGAATAAAGTCTAAAGAGCTTAGGGCTGTTCAGCTTGGAGAAAAGACAACTGAGGGGGAATATGATTGGGGTCTATAAAATCATGAGAGGACTAGAACACATTAATGTAAATTGGTTGTTTACTCTTGCAGATAATACAAGGACTAGGGGGCAGTCCATGAAGTTAGCAAGTGGAACATTTGAAACAAATCAAAGACAATTATTTTTCACCCAGTGCATAAATTATGCTCTGGAATTCGTTGCTAGATGATGTGGTTAAGGCAGTTAGCACATATGAGGTTTTAAAAAAGATTTTGACAAGTTCCTGGAGGAGAAGTCCACAAACTATTAGTCAAGTTAACTTGAAAAATAGCCACTGCTTATTACTAGTATTAGTAGCATGGGATCTATTTAATGTTTGGGTACTTGCCACTGTTGGAAACAGGATGCTAGGCTTGATGGGCCCTCAGTCTGACCATACCTCTTATGTTCTTATAAGTGTTAGCAAGCCTGATTCTTGGAAGCATTATCTTCCCCTTTGTAGTAACACAAACCTTAAGCATATATTCCAGTAGCTGCTTCTTTTCAGTCAGAACCAGGCCTGGGATCTGGTGCCATGAAGCCTTCGTTTCCAACTACGCAGAGAGATTTTGAGCCTATTTTTTAATCCCCTCCCAACTTGTCTATATCAGTCATCGTGGCAAGTCTTGGCCACTAGATGTTGCCAATGTGTGACAGACTACTTTTTCTCTTCCTCTATTGGTCACTTTTGGAAACAGGAAACTGGGCTTGATAAGACCTTTGGTCTGACCCAGTATGGCAAATCTTTTTTCCTTATGTTCTCTTCTACTCTTCCATGTCTGAGCTGAGCCGGGAAACAGAAGACCTCAGCCAGGAATCAAACCTATGTCCTGCCCCATGGTCCTGCACAGCACTGCTAATCAGCCACCTGTCTGGTCCTTTTTACCTTCTTCTAATTTAATTTTAGTTTAGAACGTCACACTGACAGTTCAGCTGTGCATTGGGATTTCTTCCGTTAGGCAGATAGTGACTTATCTGACAATAAGCTGAAAACGTGAAGCCAACTATCAAATACTTGACTGAATGCAAGCCTGACAAAGCATTCACAAATCTTCTCAGCCATGTGGTGCAACTGGATTCCACTGCTATAACTCATTAAAAGAAACTGATCGATGTTTATAAAAGAAAACATCATATCCCTGTTGCAAGGAATCTTCTTCTTGCTGTATGGTAAATGTCAGTTACCTCGCTCTTAGAAAATGCTGTACTTGCATGGAGAGCAAATCATACATTAGATTCACATCAGTAATTCTTAAGAAAATAATTGCAGCCATGTCAGTGGAGCAGTATATAGCAGAGAGATTCCCCCAAACTTGGCCCTTGAGGGCTGCAGACAGGTATGTTTGCCTACAGTGGAGGCAGCGCATGCAGCTAGATCTTCTGCATATTCATTGTGGAAATCCTGAAAACCAGACTGATATGCGGCCCTCCAGGACTAGGTTTGGGGACCCCCTACTATGGGCAATATATTTTGCTGCTAAGTATGCGACCTCTGGACACTCTCGTTGGGCTGTTTGTAGCTAGAAGAGTTACCAGTAAGGTGATGGACTCACCCTCTGCTCCCGGGTTTCCCTAGTTTTTAGGTAGTGATGGTGACGGGAGTCTGGGTTGGAGATTTTTTATTACTTTAGTCGTTGCCTAAGATTCGGAGGGATTTGGCTTCGAAAGGAATTTCAAAATGAAGGTGTGGGTGAAAGTAAATGTTTAGAAGCTTCCACTAGTTAAAATGCCAGTATTTTAAGCATGACCAAGAAGTTAAAATAAAACTTTTTTTTTTTTTCACTTGGTTTGAAAGCTTTGTCTGGTTGCCAGCATTAAGCTTTCAGAGGAATCAGTATTACATTCTTTCTTCCCACTACAATCATTGTATGTCGTGGTGCCAGGCTCCTAAACATTCTTCTCGTCTTAGAAGTGGAAAAATATTTGGGCACGAGCCAACATTTTTAGGAATAGGCACATTTTATTTTCCTTGTGATTTTTTTCCTTTATATCCTTTTGTTGTCTGTTTCGTGTGTGTGTGTGTGTGTGTGTGTATATATATATATATATAATTTGTTTTTGCTCTTTCTTGGGTTTTCTAAAACTTTTTTTGTGGTCTTCAAACTTTTTTTTCTAATTTTTTTTTTTTTTGTCCTTCTCCCCTCCAACTTATTTTCTGGGAGCATCCTCTGGCAGCAACGGCCCTCTTAAGCATAGCTTAACACCAGGCACCACCCATTTTTGGACAGCATGAGAATTTTTCATGCCCTGTTTTTCTCAGGTTTATAAAAGAAAAGTTAAAATGGCAATAAATCTTTAAAACTGATTTTTTTTTTTTTGTTTTGTTTTGTTTGGGGTCAGGCCTGGCGCCACCGGGTGTTCAAACTGTGCAATTGCACAGGGCGGCATACCCGGTGGGGCGGCATCGGTAGCAGGTTGAGGCCCTTGCTGCCACCAGTGGACCCGGTTTTCCACTGGCGGCGGAAGAAGCAGGAGGCCACAGCAGAAGAGAGCCCATGTGTCAGCTCCTCCTCCTCATGTGCTGGCCCCGCAGTATTCAGCACTCATGGTGCTAGCACTTCCTGTATTCTCATCTTGTGATGCTTGCTCCCAATGCCTCTCTGCTATTCACAAAGAAGGTGGCACAAGCTGGCAGCAGCAGTGGAGGAGGAATGACCCGTGGAGTCTGACTGCCTGGTCTGCATGTAGTATGTGTGAATGGAAGGCTGCCTGGGATGTGTGGGGGTGTGAATGGGAGCCTGCCTGGGATGATTGAATGTATGACTAGAAGCCAGCCTGGACTGCATGTGTGTGTGTGTGTGTGTGTAAGAACAGGAGCCTGCCTAGGATGGGGGGTGTGTGAATGGGAGTCTGCCTGAGATTTGGGTGGATGTGAATGGGAGCCTGCCTGGCATGTGTGGGTGTAAATGGGATCTTGTCTGTGTGTGTGTGGGGGGGGGGGGGTGGTTGTGTATATGAGAGAAAATGGGAGCCAGCCTGGAGGGTGTGTGTGTGAGAGAGAGAATGAGAATGGGAGTCAGCCTTGAGGGGGGGGGGGGTGGGGACTGCAGGTGGATTCCCACCTGCCAGCAGCTGAAATGAAGTTGAGGGTCTGGGGCTGCTAATAGATCCCAACCAAAGAAGAGCTGGAGAAGTCTGCGGGTTTGTTTGAAAGGGAGCATATGTGTGTGTATGAGCTTGGTGTGTGCGAATATAAGAGAGAGCAGAAAATTTGTGCATCCTTTCTAGTTTTATTTTTCAGGTGTTTGATATGTCTGCTGTTTTGAAATATTTTATTGGTATTTGGAACTTTTTAAAAAACTTGTTTTTAATTATTTGATCTTTTATTCATTAGCTTTCTTTGAAATAATATTAGTATGTTTAGTATTATGATTATGTATTTTATTTGTTGATTGAGGCATGGTGATTCTGTTTTTCCATTGTTGCACTGCACAAAGTTTCTGGCTTTTTGCGGTTTCCAGTTCAGTTTTTGTCTGTTTGTATTTCTACTTTATGGTTGCTCTGTTCTGTATTTGGTGAGGGTCTGTTTATGTTCTGCATGTGTGACTGAGGTGAGGCATTTTCCCAATAGGAAGTGTATTTGGGCTTTCAAAGGGTCAAGCCCACACCCAACACACATCACAATAAGCCTAATATTGTTATATAAGCCTAGAATATGAACATTGAAACAGAATGGGATGTTTAACCTAGTAACTGAAAGCTGATTTTGTAAACCATTGTGATCTTATTTTGGAACGACTGTATATAAAATGCCTAAATAAATATAGCCTTGCACTTGGAACCCATATGGTATTAAGGTTTTGCCCAGGGTACCAAATACCCTTGCACCAGCCATGGGTTCGGGGGAGGGGGGCCTGTTTTTTAAAGCTTGTATCACTGAAGGGAGCTGGGCTTTTTTTTTGGGTGGGCTGGGGAGAGCAGCACATTGTCATTGTTTGTACAGGGCAGCAAAATACCTAGCACCGGCCCTGGGGCAGTGGTGGTTGAAGACCTAGAGATTTGTGAGGGTTCCTCTTTACTCTGAAAATGAAACTGACTTGCCTACAAAGGTTTTGTGAATGAAAACAGGTTAGGCTGAAGCTGAAACTGGTTTTGTTAGCTACTTGGCATTGCTATAGAATTAATTAGCATCTAATACCTTCCACTTCACGTTTGAACTGTCAAAATACCCTACCTGCTTAGTCTTGGGCAATCCCTATGTTAAGAGCGCTGCGATGAAGGAAGAAGCGAAGCCTGGAACTGCACTGCAGCTGTTGAGAGATGACGCTATTTCTTAGGGCTCAATTTGCCCTGACGTTTTGGGTTTCCACTTGGCAAATGGCAACGAATATCTGGTTTTCCACAAATAAGCATCTTAAAAGGGCTTCTTCACTGGCTATGGAGAGCAGTTAAATATTTATTTGAAGTGAGAAAAAAAAAAGTCACTCTGGGCATAGAAAGGATGTAGAACCATCAAAGATCCTTCACAAATTCTTTCTGCTCCCCTGACCCATCACACAAGGGACTAATCACCCCACACTAGTGCTATTGTGGGGGGGTTGGGCGTCTTGGAACACACCATCATGAATATACTTACTCCTCTGCAAAGCAGGAACAACACATTGAGCTTCCTTTTTGTTGTATAGCTCCTATAATTTTCTTTAAGAAGAAAAATGTGAATTGTGTTTAATTTCCTTCCATAGAAAATCATGGAAGCTGAGGCAAGTCGCCTTCTTTTCTGTCACTGTATAACATTGGCGTGAAATATGAAAAAGGTTTCGGGCATGAAATCTTAATGGGTCCCATTTCTTGACACTTTTAGAGACATATAGGCACCCTGCTACATTTAACTGCACATGCCCCCTCCCTGTCATGATGTCGCTGCTCATATATCCACTAGCCTTCACCTAGCGTCATTTTACTATGTTAAACCTGTACTTCCACTGTACACGTGCACCCATGAGATTGAGATTGCTCATAGATATCATTCTTACTTGCATACTACTAGAATCTATTCCAAAAAGAAAGGGTACCAACAAATGTATGAAAAATTAAATATCTTAATGCACTTAAAATATGAAAAATTATATTTAGAACCTTTTCCTTACTCCTTCCAGAGAGGAAGGCTTCCTGGGTTCTTGATGTTTTTTTTATTTGGGTGTGTGGGGGGGAGAGAGGGTGGAGTGACTCCCTCAAAACCTAGATATCTCCTTCTCCCTCTGCTCCTGGGGAGTAGGGAAAAGGATGTTCTAGTGGAGATGAGAGAGGCTGGTCTGACCAGAGCCTCCACAGAGAATATGTAATGTGGTTAGTGCAAAAGTAGAAAGGAGGCAACATTTATCCAGTTATACCTACCAAAGAGGATGTGTCTTCTAATTCAGGATAAACCCCAGGATATGTGCACACTGATTAAGCCTGAAGAGATCATGCCCTTTAGAGAGGTCGCTTGGCAATGCTGATCATAGTTCAATCAAATTTGCCATAATTACCAGAAAAATGCATTTAACTTTAAAAAGGAAGACAGAGAAAACTGGAAGAAAAGTGAAAGGAGCAGTTGCAAGGAAGAAGCCTACATAAGGCATGAAAATTATCTTAAAAACTACAGTGCCTTGTAAGTGTTCAGACCCTTGTACATTTTTCACATTCTGCAGTCTAAAAAAAAAAATACAAATCAAAATGCATTAGAGTAGGAGTTTCACTGAACAACACAGCACACTCTAATTTTATTTAAAATACGCTACACCTATAGCAAAGCACAATTTTGACAAATGGCATAAAATGAAACAATCTGTGTTTTTCCTAACCTTTTCAAGCTCAAAGCACACTTTCATTAACAAAAATGTTGTGAGGCACACCAACCTTCACAGGAAAGGCAAACCAGACACGAAGAGAACTCCTATTCCAAAAAAGTTAGGGAAGCCCTGAAATCCCCACCAGTCTTTTCCAAATTTGAAAACAAAGGGAGAGCGGGACAGATACGCATGAACATTTTACAAGTGCAGGAGAATAGAGAAGACTAAATGGTATGGATTAAATTACCTCGGCTGCCACATGGAGCTCCTCCACTGATGCTGCTGCTCCCAACACTTGGAGCGAGTTACACCCAATGCGCACACTCCCTGTCAGCCTGGGGGTAAGACAAAGGCTGCAAGAGCTCAAAGGGGGAAGCTCAGGAAGTGCTCTCTGCACTGTATGTACTGAACAAAGTGGAGCCAGACTATCCATGCTCTGCATGCTGTCCATTAATTGCCACACGGCAAAAAAAAATGCAGAATAGACCTGTCACCTTAGATTAGAAGAACTTTATTCGCAGAGTTGTAAGAAATAAAAAAGAGCCCAACTCTGGCCGATTTTCGCTGCATCACGGTGAATGACATCAATTGATGCACAGAACTCATCGGTATATATACCAAATGAGATATTGATGAACAAGCGTCCAAGAGATGAACAAATTGTATCGATCAGTGTGTGTGTGAATTGAATCAAAACAGCATACGAGGTGCACCACATTTTAACTGCGATATTGGAGAAGACTCTATGCATCAATTGATGTAATTCACCATATAAGTCCCCGATGCAGCTGTGTATGCGAAACTCGGCCAGAGTTGGGTTCCTTTTTACTTCTTACAACTGTGCAAATAAAGTTCTTCTAATCTAAGGCATTTTAAAATGTCTTCAATCCCTTAGTCATAGCAAAATCAAGGCCCAGAATAAGTTAAATAGAACCCACCTATATCCAATCACAGTCGTTGAGCTGATTTGAATACTCCTGGATGAAGAATTGAGCTGTTTCTGTTGTCTGAAGTGAATGTGAAGCAAACATCAAAACAGGCTGAACAAGAAGCTGTTGAAAGAACTCAACAGTAACAGTATTCAATGATACAGCCTGGAGGAATGCTATAAGAACATTTCTGTATGTCTGAATATACTTTGGGGCACTTTCAGGTCCATCATTGTAAAGTGGAAACAGTTTGACACCATCAAGTCACTGCCGCAATCAGGCCGTACGGCCAAAGTTAGTAACCGTGGGTTAAGGAAACTGCTGCAGAAGCTCACTGCGCGACCTAAAATTACATTAAAAAATGTGGACTCTTCATTAATTTCAAGATTACTCCACAAATATGGTCTGTATGGGGAGGGTGGCAAGAAGGAAGTTACTGCTGAAGCAAATCAATACGATGTGCTGCTGCATGTGTGCAAAGAAATACTTGGTAGGGGCACTAAATGCATATGAGTGAAGGTTTTGTGGTCTGATGAGACCAAAGTGGAGCTTTTTGATCTCTGCGCAATGAAACAGACAGTACATTAACCCTGCTAATAGCATCCGTACAGTAAAGCATGGTGGTGTCAGCAATATGTTGTAGGGATGGTTTGCAGCAGCCAGGACAGAGAAGCTTGTGAAGATGGAGGGAAATAGGGGTGATGCAAAGTACAGGCAGATCCCGGAGGAGGTAGAGACAGTGTCTGAATTTTAAGAAAGCATGGGATAAACACAGGGGATCTGGGAGTGATGGGGGTTGTAAAGCTAAATTAGTTGGGCGGATGGGCAGACTACACAGGCCATCCAGTCTTGTTTTGCCGTCAAGTTTCTATGTAAAGCCTGTTCCATTCTGCCATAAGGCCTGGGACTGGAGAGAAGATTCACCTTTCAGCAGGACGATGATTCTAAGCACAGGGCAAAAGCAACAATAGAGTGGCTCAGCAAGAAGAAAATAAATGTCCTTGAGTGACCCAGTCAAAGCCCAGACCTGAATACAATAGAAAATCTGTGGCAAGACTTGAAAACTGTACTTCACAGCCAATTGGAAAGAGTTTGAGTTCTTTTGCCAAGAAAAATGAACAAAAATTGCACCATCCTGCTGTGCAAAGTTGGTAGACAAAAAGGCTAACAAGTCATGGTTATTGCTGCAAGAAGGAGCTTCCACCCATGTATTGAGTCAGGGGTGTGAAGCCTTGTGCAGTCAAAGGTCAGATGCTATCACAGCTCCTGCATTGTCAGGAAGCATCTTCAAAACAGCGCTGATCACAAATAACTATTTGGAAGCCGCATAATATGGGCAGCCAGGACTAACGCTTCTGCCCAAGCCCGCCCCTTTACAACCAAATAACACACACACAGATTTGGGAGTCAACAGGCTGCAGCTTTATTAAAACACCCCGGAGCCTGAGCCATGCAAATGTGACCTTGAATTTCCCATTTCCACCCATCCGCTACAAGCCAGCAAGATGGGCAACCCAGGCTATCCCAGCCTGTCAGTGGATGCCTCCCAGGCTATCCCAGCCTGTATGCAGCACCCACCTTTATCACGTCCCACGACCCCCGCCACCATCCAGCAAGGAGCCAAGTAAATCCATCTCCACCACCATCCAGCAAGGAGCCGACTAAATTGACCCCCACCACCGTCCAGCAAGGAGCCATACCAGCCACAACTGCACCCAGATGTTTGGCTAGGGACCCCTGACCTGCCCCCAGTCAGGTTAGCCACCAGTTACCAAAGCATAACCCCCCCACCAATCAGCGACTTGACAGCGAGCGAATAAGGAATACCTGAAAGGGACCTTTACACACGGCAACAGTGCAACGCGGCATTCACCACAGAAAAGTGGCATCTCTGTCAACGTTACAAGCTTAGTATTTCACTAGCTTACAAGCTAAATTCCAATAACTAGCTTCATAAGAGACGTAATATTTCGTTTCAAAGCTTTTAAGCTCTAACGGGTTACCAGGCTCATTTCCAGGGACCCTGTGTCATATGATGGTTGCTGGACAAACACAGTAAATATTCCATAGTCCATGATTAAGTGAGAAATGTGTTTATATTTTTAGTCAAAGACTTTTTGGCATTGTATTTTTAATTACATTTGGAACATTTCTATAATTGTTCTTACAGAATGAAAATATAGAGTTGTTGTGTAGATCAGTGAACAAACTCCCACTTTAATGAAATTAGATTTGTATTTTATAGAAATCAGAATGTAAAAAATGTATGAGTGAAGACTTACCAGGCATTGTTTATTGGATACTCAGAAAAAAATATGTATTTGACAAGTTAAAGAAGGTCAAATTACTGTCAGCATGACTAAATGATGCTATGAAAAAGGCCATTTAAGCCAAAAAAGCAGTTTTGATTGTATTCAGCTTGGAATAATGGCAGTTCCTTTTTTTTTTTTTTTTTTTTTTTTTTTTAATTACCAGGTTTATTGTTGAAATACTGAAGCCTATTTATATTAAAGGTTTTAGAATCTGGATTCTGTTAGAAATTTTGAGAAACTTAACCAAAACAGTTAGTAATCCTTTTTTTTAATTCACTTTTAAACATTACAGCAAGTCAAATAAAACCGCTTATTGAAAAGGAAATGCAGTTATACAAACATTATAGAAAGTAAATTTTTAAATATTACACATGATCTCTAGTATAATCCACTTCCCCTTAAAGAAACTGAAAATAGGGGGCAGAATTCTGGAAGAATAAACAAAGAAATAGATAAAGAATTGGCTTTAACGTAATTCAAGGACTGTTATTTATTTACTTGATCCTTCATTTGGCTTTACTCCGGAGGTAACAACTGACCTCCTTGCATTTAGGAACGATTTTAGTTGTTCCGGGTAGAAAAAAATATAGCAATCTTTTGAAGATTTTATGACACATTTGCAAGGATATTTTAATACATAAGAAAATCCTAAAGCCAAAACCTGTGCTCTCATAACAAGAAATTCTCGTCTTCTTTCCTGAGTTACAGGAGCAAAATCTGGGAATGCACGAATCTGCGTTCCTCTAAAGGTCATATCAACATTTCGAAAATATCTCTTCATTATCTCAGTTATGTCCTTCTCAATTATAAAAGATACCATGAGAGTGGCACATTCGTAATATTCTCTAGCTGAATCCTCAAGAAATTGTGTCAAATTTCCTTTATCCATATCCAGCTGCTGCTGCTCTCTGTTTCTTGTGGACACTGGCATATAATATACTTTATTCACAGAGGGCAAATTTTCTTCTTGATATTTCAAGACTTCTTTGAAATATTTCTTGAGTAATGTAAGGAAGTTCTCCTATAATTTTCGGGAAATTAAAAAATCTCAGGTTTAGATGGCGAGAATAATTTTCTAAATGTTCCAGTCTTCTAGACACCACATTTAAATCCTTAATTAGCTTTACATTGCATTCATCTGTTTTCTTAAGATTAGCCTCCACTGTTACCAGTCTAGTCTCCAAATCAGAAATCTTAGTGTCTAAAACTTCAATTTTTTGCTCAACATCCTCCAGATTATCTTGATACTGCCCTATCGATTCCACCAATGCCGCCATAATGTCCCAGATCGCATCCAATGTTATTTTCTCGGGCCTACCTGGCATCCGAAATCGGGGTTCGCGAGTTCCCTCGCTCCTCTTCGTTACCGGAGATATTCCCGCCGGAGTGGCTTCCCGTCCAGGCATGCTTACTTCTCCGTCGTTCCTCTCCACTGCACTTCCCATAGTCGGAGTTGACGTGGGCGGCAGCCCTCGATATTCACTGCCTGAGATATCCAGGCGTTCTGCAGGTCCCAACGGGGATTCGGCATGCACTGCGCTCTGGCCTCCCTCAGCGTCGGTCGCACCTACCGCGTCACGGGTGTGCGACCCCGCGGCCTGAGGGCTCTCGGGAAGCGGAGTCATCTCGGGTCTACGAGGATCCGGGGGGGGTGAGAGAGATTTCTCCAAGCAGAGCCGCCGCTTCCTCGGATGGCCCCGCAGCGGAGTTACCACCTCCCGATTCTTCAGTCCTTCCAAGTACATACGAAGTTATTAACCGCTGAGTGGCCATAACTTCAGAATCTGAGGGAAAAATTCTGAGTTTTCCCTTCCTTTTCGCGGGCATATTCAAACGAAACTTAGCAGAGATCCGGAGCTCAACGCGTATGTGTCTGGTTACGCCGCCATCTTGCCCCCCTTCCCGTTAGTAATCCTTAAAGAAATTTTGTTACACTCTGTGGTCCAAGGGCTTTCCCATGGACCGCCGCCCTCACCTCCAGCCCAGAACCAGGAATATTCTCTGGGGAAGACCTCCCCATGTGTGTGTGGCAGACCACCAAGCTCAATCTGCCTCCTTGTCGGCTCCCTCCAATGCCAGGCCGGGCCTTTGTTTGAAGATGCAGCAGGCTGCTGCACCTGGCCTGTCTCTGATGCTGCGTCTGCCTCTGGCCCTCCCTAAGGGCGTACAGTCGCTAACGACATCCCTCTTAAAGGGCCCAAGATGGGAAAATACCTGAAGCACCAATCATGATGTTGCCTACAAAGGCCTATGAGGCTACTTCAGCCACAGCTCAGTGCCTCAGCAATAAGTCGACTCCATCAGAGTAGTGCTTTGTCTTTGCGTATTCCTGGTTCCTGAGTTTGACATGTTCCTGGTTCTGTTTGGCAGTATAGTTTGTGTTGAGTTCTTGTCTTCGTGGTCATTCTTCTCCTCGTCTGTCTTCAGTGTTCCCTCCTGCTCCTGTGGTTCCTTGTGCTTCTCGTCCTCTTCATTCCTTGTCTTGTCAGATTGGACTGCTGGCTTGACCCTGAATTAGATCTTGATGCTGCGTGAGATCCACCTGCCTTTGACCACTGCCTGAACCATGACTCTGAGTGAATTCTTCCTGCCTGGCCACAGCCTATACCTGACCCTGTCTGACCACCACCGCCTGCCCTGACCGCTGCTCGACACTGACTCTGCTTTCATCACTCTGCAGGCTGCAACATCTCTTTACCTCCGCAGAAGCCTATGCCTAAGTCCAGCTGGCCCTGACACCCAAGGGCTCGACTTAAGGGGAACATGAGCTGCCTGCCGACAGTGGGGGCCTGCAGGGCCCACCCCTCGGCCTAAGGGTCCACGCCTGCAACAAAAATCTCATCCAAAATATCATAGTTTTAATTGTTTTTATTTTGTCTAACTGAAAGCAAATGCATGTTGATGGCCCTATTAGGTATGTGCACGGGATACAGTAAGTAAAATGTGCAGCCAAGCCACACATTTTACTCTAAGAAATTAGCGCCTACCCAAAGATAGGCACTAGTTTCTGCCAGCACCGGGAAAGTGCACAGAAAAGCAGTAAAAACTGCTTTTTTGTGCACCCTCCGACTTAATATCATAGCAATATTAAGTCAGAGGTCCCGAAGGGTGTAAAAAAAAAAAATTTTTTTAATTGGGCCGGTGGCTGTCAGGCCGAAAACCGGACGCTCCATTTTGCCAGCATCTGGTTTCCGAGCCCATGGCTGTCAGCGGGCTCGAACAGACGCCGGCAAAATTGAGCGTCGGCTGTCAAACCCGCTGACAGCCGCCACTCCAGGTCAAAAGGAGGCGCTAGGGACGCGCTAGTATCCCTAGCGCCTCCTTTTGCCCGTTTCTACCGCACCACCTAATTTACATACTGAATCGCGCGCACCGACGAGTGGCCAGTGCGTGCGCCGGGAGAGCAGGCGTTCGTCCGCTCTCCCGCGTTTTTACTGAATCAGCCAGACAGTGATGTAATTACACGTTTTTCATAAATCCAGGTAGTGGTCTTCCCTCTTTCTAACTGGCCTCTGCTCCAATTTTGGACTTACAGGGATTCAGAAGCAGAGGAATCATGCATAAGCTGGCTATGCTTTTGCAGGTTTGTCTTTTAATTTTATGGTGGCTGGGGGAGGGGAGTTTGGGGGGGGGGGGGGCAGGGTTAATCTTCCAAACCATGTATGCATGTACAGCTTTGTTTATTAGGTGGTAAAAGTCCCAGGACAGCAGATTTTAACATAGTTGGAATATTTTGAACCGTTCCTATAATTTTTCATGTTGAATAATTACATTATTGAATTGCTGTTTTCTGTAGGCAGATATTAAGAAAACTAATTTTCTGATTATGATTTCCAGGTATTTACTATAATTTAACAAATATATGAAGTTTAATATATTGAAACTCAAACTGGGGATCCCTCTATAACCATTCCTTTCATTTGTGTTTGAATACTAATCTTGCAAATTAAATATTGTGCATATTAAAGGTTTCTGTGGGCTGCTTGTAAACCTTTCTTGTCTCCAATAAACCAAACATGTTTATTTGGAGACAAAGCACTCCCAGAGTTGGTTTTCTAGAAGCTCAAGGGTAGAAAAATTGCAGTTGCTTGGTTGCACACGTGCCTAAAACTTGATACTCTGCACCCGCCACCTGTCCATGGGGTGGAGATGCTGTTGGTCAGTGCACCTTTTCTGCTGAGCCATGGAAAGGAGTACAGACCTGCCACTATCCTCCAGTGTAATTCCTGCCACTGAGCCAAGGAAGTGTGTGTCTGCAGTTATGGCCTGGCACAGCCCATGTGGCCAGGACCCTGGTGATGGCTGCCACCATTGAGACCTGGTATAACTTCTGCCACTCGGCCAAGGAGGAGAGCTGTTGCTGTGGGGCTTGGGAAGAGACTGGGCTGTAGATGACTTTTTTTTTTTATGTTTGTGGATGTGATGATCACTTGCCTTTCCAAATGGCTGTCGAGGATGAGAGGGAGAAATGGGGCTGGAGAGGGAATGAAGAAGAAAATTCTGCCCTTTCCCCATACCAAACAATGAGGAAAATAAGCAAGAAGGCATTCTTATTACTGAACACTTACATAGTGCCACAAGGTGTACACAGCACTGTACAGACACGAATAGACAATCCTGCCCTGTGGAGCTTATCTGTTTGACAAATACTGAGGACAGATGGACAATGAGCAGCAAACAAGATATAACCGGGATATTAAGCTAGCCTTCTTATTCTCCTTCTTCCCTTTCACGCATTAGCAGATGGCTATGGCACAGTGGAATCTGTAGTAAGACTCTGTAATAGAAGCTTTTATTAGAGAGAAAGCAGAGTAAAGTAGAGCAGAACGGCCACAGTCAGGGAATGACTGCTACCATTTTTTAGCATTACTGTAGATACACATTACCACACAGTACACAACAAAAAATGGAACAAACATGAAAAATTAACAAATGGAGTGAAAAGCACAACAAAGCAAATAAAAAAAAAAAAAAAAAAAAAGAGAGAGAGAAAATGTATTTTCTCCCACCTCCTAAAAAGGATGGCTTCCAAGTTTTGGAATAATTTTTCACCCCTGGTTTGTACATGCTATAGGATGGAATATTCACCACCTCTGCAATACAGAGGAAACTAGATGTATAGTATAAACGACTATGATTGATGATCTGAGAAATTATAGACCAATGAGCCCTGATGTATGTGCCCAGCAAACTGGAGGTAACCATGATTTAAAGCAAAATAACTGGCCGTAGAGATAGACATGGCTTATTGGGAAGAGTGAACATGGTTTTAGCAAGGGGAGTCTTCTCATACCAATCTTTTAGAATTTTTTTGCAGGTGTACATAGATAAAGATGAGTCAGTTGATATATAGTGGATTTGGATTTTCAGAAGGCAATTGACATGTTCTCCATGAGAGATTCCTCAGAAAATTACAGTTTCATAGGATCGGAAGCAGTGTCCCATTGTGGATTGATAATTGGTTAAAGGCCGGAAATAGAAGGTAAGACTAAATAGTCAGTTATCCAAATGGAGAAAAGTTGTTAGTGAAGTACCATGGAGATCAGTACTGGGACCTGTGCTGTTTATGAATGTTAAAGAAGAAACATATAACATAAAGAAGTTAGGGCTTTTCAGTTTGGAGAAGAGATGACTGAGGGGGATATGATAGAAGTCTACAAAATCATGAAAGGACTTGAACAAATTAATGTAAATCGATTATTTACTCTCTCAGATAATAGGATAACCAGGGGGCACTCCATGAAGTTAGCAAGTAGGTAATTTAAAACAAATCAAAGCAAATTCTTTTTCACTCAGCACATATTTAAACTCTGAAATTCATTGCCAGGGGATGTGATTTCAGCAGTTAGTGTGAATGGGTTTAAAAAAGGATTGGATAAGTTCCTAGAGGTTAAATCCATAAACTATTAAGGTAATTAATAAGCAATAGTAGCTTGTGATCTATCTAATGTTTGGGTACTTGCCAGATACATGTGACTTGGATTGGCCATTGTTGGAAACGGGATACTGGGCTTGGACCCTTGGTCTGACCCAGTATGGCATTTCTTATGTTCTTATAAATGATCTGGGAAAAAGAACAACCAGCAAAGTGATCAAATTTGCAGATGACACAAAATTATTTAAATTTTGTTAAATCAGTGGATTGTGAGGAACTGCAGAAGGAACTTGTGAGACTAGGAGACTGAGCAACAAATAGATGAAATTGAAGGTAGAGAAGTGCAAAGTGATGCACATAGGAAAAGATTACCTCAACTCCAGGTACACGATGCTGGGTTCTGTATTGGCAGTCACTACCCTGGAAAAGGATCTTGGAGTCCTTGTGGACAATACATTGAAATCCTCAGCTCGGTGTGCGGCTGAGGTCAAAAAAGCAAATAATGTTAAGAATGATCCGAGAGATAATGGAAAACAAAACAGAAAATATCATTGCCTCTGTTTTGAGCCATGGTGTGACCACACCTTGAGTACTGTGTGCAGTTCTGGTCACCTCATCTCAAGAAGAACGTAGCGGCACTAGAAAAGGTGCAGAGGATGGCAACAAAAATGATAATGGGGATGGAACAGTTCTGCTATGATGAGTGGCTTTACTGGTTAGGGCTCGACAACTGAAAGAAAACAGCCATTCATAAAATCATGAGTGAGGTGGGACAGTAAATAAAGAGTGATTATTTACCCTTATAAATAATACTAAAACAAGGGGACACTCCATGAGATTAACAACCAGCAGATTCAAAGTAATTCATAGAACATCTTCATTCAGTGCACTGTCAAGCTGTGGAATCATTTGCAAGAGGTCACGATCAAGGTGACTAGCATAGTAGGGTTTAAAAGAAGTTTGGGCAAGTTCCTGGAAAGAAAGTCCATAATTCATTATTAACCAGATAAGGATAGAAATAGCTTTCTTTACTCTGTGAGTAAGAGGAATTTAGATCTATTTTATGGGATCTGCCAGGAACTTGCAACCTAGATGGGCCACTGTTGGAGACAGGTTGTTGGGCTCAATGGATGTTGGTCTTACCCAGCATGGTAGTTCTTATGTTTTTAAAGCAGGGGTAGGCAACTGTGGTCCTCAAATGCTACAAACCATGACTGGTTTTCAGGATATCCACAATGATGCCTGAAATAGTTGTGCAATTCTGTCTTTGATGTTTAAATTTTTGTGAAAAGGGTTATCAAGGTGTTTGACACAAATATTAAAATCTTATAAACCATCTAGGGCTTTATAGTCGTCATAAAAATTGATTCTAGAACTACTCAGGCTGAAGGAAATAAGGCTTTCAGTGTCTCAGCTTACAGAGTTCATTTTCTGGAATCTTTACCACTTGATGTGAGGCTCGAAGCTGATTATTTAAAAATTAGTAAAGACCTGATTTGTTGACTCAAACTGGCTGAATGTTTGCTTGATATGATATGACTTATTAAATACTGGGTTTGATTAATTTAAGGAGATAAGTACTTTAGCTGAATAGTAATTAAATTTGTTGGCTATGTTTTATATATTTTGTTAACTTCAGGTTGTTTGAGTGATGTCATAGGCTGTGAAATGGGGGAGGTGGTATGGATTTTTTTTTTTAATAGTTTTATATCACACTTTTGATCACATGCCTCTTGTGCATACAGTGTACATAAATAATGCATACTTGTTTTAGATAACCTGAATACCAGACCAGTGTGTGTCACTTGAAGACTGGAGTTGCCTACTGAACTAAAGTGTGCTTCGAGAAGGCTTTTTATTTATTTTTTTTTTTTAAAAATAAGTAGAAACTCCTGTGATCATACTTTATTTATTTTGTTAAACTAAAATACTTATACTCTTATTAAACTAAAGTATTTATAAATCTCCTTCCTGTTCCAAAAAGGAGCACTCAAGATGGTGTATAATAGAAAATATAATTTGAAACAAAATACAAATACAAGCAAACATTCTAAACAACTTAAGCTTAACCCCCACCAGTGACATCCATCCCCCTAAAGCAGACCACACAGTACTGCCAAAATGTAGGCACAAAAAAAACACAATTACAGTAGCAAATTACCACTGGAACTGTAAGTAAGTTTAGGGGTTCAGGGACCTGTCCGCTACAGGACACTTCCATTTACCCTACCACTTTACTGAACTTAGGATCGTAAAGTAAAAAGACAACGTATTCTCCTCTGAAGTAGAATTTTATTTATCAGATTTGGCAGGATTTAGCATTAGACGATAATTATTCCTGTCTCTATCTTCTGGCCACTAAGCACCAATTTTACCCTAAAGAAAGTTCTGTACCATGGGTGGTTTCAAACATGCCATAAACCTTAGCCTGCTTAATATATTAATACTTATGGCTAACTTACTTACCCCTGGTCCCAACTTCAGAGGATATCCCTCTGTTCAACTCTGAAACAGATGCTGGCTGGAGAATGTGGACAGGGAAGAAGGCTTGCTGCTTGGGTTTGGTACTGGCAGAGCTGGTGGGCGGTCCGGGAAGGAGGATTGCTTCTGGGTCTGGTACTTGCCAGGCTGTCTGGGGCTTGCTCTCGGCCCCTCACCGTCTGACTCGGTGACACTCTCCGACCCTTAGCAGGGCATCTCCAGTCTCCTGGCCATACCTGGTCTTCTCCTTCCTTGATAGCAGGGGGTGCTGGACTGCTTTGGGTTCATGCTCTCCTTTTGGTTTTCTCCCCTTCTCCTTATTTGCCGCCCCCCCCCCCCCCGGGTCATACTTTACAGTTGATAAATATGTATAAGCTCATATGTAATCATAGTGGGTGGAGGGTCTTTGCCGTATTGCAGGTCTTTCCCCCCTCCCCATTTCTTGGGGGGGGGGGTCCTGCCATGGATGCCAAGCTGTATGCCAGAGTCAGCGTTGTCTCTGTTTCAGAGTGCCACCCCCTTCATCCAAGGGTGGAGATCCTTCTGACCTTTGGAGTTCACTTGGCTGGTCCCTAATGCCTGCTTATGAGCTTTAGTGGCTGCATTGTCCCTCTGCCTTGGTTTTATTTAGCCAGGCTCTTACAAACAGGCAGATCTTGATAAATATCCTTAAGTGCTGGTTTACAGTTCTCATCTGGACAAAGTTTATTTTCTTTAGCTGTGACAGCTTTTTTGGCCTGTCAGTAGATTTGTCTGCATACTTCTTTGGCTATTATGATTCATATTAGGTGCTTTCAGTGGTAAAACATGGGATATCTACCTACAGAACCACATACCCAGAAAGACCTTCCACCCCAATTTATTAAAACAAATATTATGTACTAGGATGAAAAGAAAGGGGGAGCTGTGATTAAGACTGAGAGGAAAGGGTACCAAGAAAATAACAAGTTGATATTTTAAGGAATGTAGCAAGTCCTTTACAAATGAATGAAATTGATTTGAATTCATTTAAAAAATATTATGCAATCCAGTTCCTACAATATGAAAACAATCAGATGAGTAAATTACTTCTCATCTTATGATTGTATCTAAAACCTGTGGCGGTTTAAAATTTGTAAAGCAATGTTTCTGTAGCTGGAGAAAGAAATGTTGCTTACAGTGAATATAACTCAGTGACTCGTGAATTGTTCCTGCCCAGGCTTTTCTGGTTGAGGAGAGCAAATGTTTATAAAAGGTAATGATGTTGCAATAGGCTGTGTCTGTAGCATTCTATCAGCATTTTAATTCATTTCCACACTGAGGAAAGATTAATTCTGTGACTGACGTGACTGTCAGGGGGTTCCCCCCCCTCTTTTTTTTTTTTTTTTTAAACTGAGTTTGCGTACCATTTTAGAAAACTGTAACTCGGCTGAGTTAATTCTCCCCCCAATGCAGCTTCCAAGGCTCTTCTGTGGTACTGCTCTGGTACAAAGTTTAGGAGTTGGTCTGTAGAACTGTAAATGCAGAACTTGAGGTTGGGCAATAAGTTGGGGGCTTTTTTCCATGCCTAGTTGTGTGCAGAGGGCTGTAAGTCATGTATTTGAGTGGTGAAGCTTGCTGATACAGTATCTTAGAAAAGGAGCTTCAAGGACTTAAAATAGATCAAGAAGTAGCTGAAATCAAATGCAGGCAAAAAGATAGAGGTGATATCTTGCTGGAGTAACATTAAATTTGTGGCTAGTTTGAGTTGTACTCTCTTCATCAGATCTCCTTCAACCTTGTTGCTGACTTTTTAATTTCTACATTAAATTGGGAGGGGGGAGGAGTATGGTGCCTAATCTTTAATATAAGTGAAAGCCCTACTCCATAGAGAACCTTGTTGCTAGTATTCTCACAGGACAAGCAAGATGGTTGTCCTCACAAATGGGTGACCGAGGATGGAGCCCAACCACGGAAAACTTCTGTCAAAGCTTCAGGAACTTTGACTGGCCCCTACTGGGCATGCCCAGCACAGCACTAACCCTGCAGCCAGCAGGGGTCTCCCTTCAGTCTTCTTTTTTCCGCGCAGCAGTAGCCACGCGGTGAAAGAGCTCTTAACCACGTTCCTGACAGGAATTTAGAATTCGTTATTCTGAAGAAAATTTGCCCCTCAGGGGTCTCCCTTCGGTAAATTTTTTCGTCCGCGGAACTCCGGTAAGTCTTTGCTGTTGTTTCATCGACTTCCGTCGACTTTGGCCCTTGAGGCCTGCTGGCAGTCGACAGTCCCACGGCTAAATTTTTTGGCCTTCAGCCATGGCGTCGGGGTTCCGTCGGTGCCTGGACTGTACCCGAACTATGTCAATCACAGACCCTCATAGAGTCTGTGTTTTATGTCTAGGGAGTGAGCATGATGTTCTGACTTGCACCAAATGTGCCCTAATGACACCAAAAGGTCGCAAAGCCAGAATGGAGAAGATGGGGCTCCTCTTCCATGTTCGCACCCCAACGCCATCGATTGCATCGACGTCATCGGAACCGGCACCGTCGAAGTCTTACTACCATCAACAGCCCTCCGGTGACCGTCCGCCATCGACGACTTCTCGGCCATCGACTCCTGTCCCTTCCCCTGATCATCGAGGAGATAGGAAGGAGAAACATCGCCATCGACGTCATAAGTCTCGGCCCATCGAGGAATCGACGTCATCTACCTCTGTACCGACCAAGCCTCCGCAGAAAAAGCCTCGATCAGAGTTGGCACCGTCCACTTCTGTTTCGCAGGCACCGAGGCAACCCTCACCCCTTCCGGGTTTGGGAGCCGCGATCCCACCGGTGACGGTGGTCCCTCCGGCTCAGCCTCTGCCTCCCTCTCCCGTCGAGCCGGGTCTTGTTACCCCTGGTCTCCGGGTAGAACTGGACCGGCTGGTCCAGGAGGCCATCGATAAGGCGATGCAACGGTTCCAGCCTCCTCCGGCACCGAGAGCGGAACCGGCCACCGAGCCGATTGCAGCGGCACTGGCACCGCTGTTGCACCGGATGGAAGCGCTCATGACAGCCCTTCCACCGGTGATACCTGTGTCACCGACACCGGTAAGACCGCTGTCACCGACAGGTTTTTCATCAGGTGGAGAAACACCGTATCGAATTCCCCCTTCGGGAATTGTTCCACCAAGGTCAGGTCGTCCCTCGCCACCGATACTATCTTCAGGGGCGATACGCACCTCTGCTCCACCGAGGTTTCAGATGCCGGCACCGATTCCATCGAGACCGGCACAGATTCCCTCTGCCTACACCGGCACCGATATCGACACCGATTCCATCGAGGATTTTCTCGATGCCCCCGGTGACTCCAGCCAATATTTCGGAGCCTCAACCTGGGCCCTCAGGAGTTCAGCCCCCTAGAGGGCCTCCAGGTCATCAACCTGATCCCTATGATACTTGGGCTGATGATACCTCTACTGACACCGATGATTTGCCTTCACCACCCACTCCTGCGGAGAGCAGAAAGCGTTCTCCCCCTGAGGACCTCTCTTTCATGAACTTTGTGAAGGAAATGTCAGAGTTGGTTCCCTTCCAACTTCAATCTGAACAGGATGATAGGCACCAAATGATGGAATTGCTCCAATTTTTGGATGCCCCGAAAGTCATCACCTCTATTCCCATTCATCAGGTTTTTCTAGACCTTCTTAAAAAGAATTGGGAATCTCCTGGCTCTCTGTCCCCAGTCAATAAAAAAGCTGATTCTACATATCTTGTACAATCAGCGCCAGGTTTTCAAAAACCTCAGTTGGATCATCATTCTGTGGTCGTCGAGTCAGCTCAGAAAAAAGCCAAACGACTAAAACCACACTCTTCCATACCTCCTACTAAGGATAATAAATTCCTAGATAGTATAGGTAGGAAGGTTTACCATGGAGCTATGCTGATTTCCAGAATAGCTTCTTACCAACTTTATATGACTCAATATAACAGAGTCATTTTAAAGAAAATGCAAGAATACGCTGACGCCTTGCCAGAGCAGTTCCAGCCCCAGATTCAGTCCCTTTTAAATAAAGGGTTTGAAGCTGGAAAGCATGAAATCCAAACCGCCTATGACATCTTCGATGCTTCTACTAGAATTTCTGCTACAGCTATTTCTGCTAGACGTTGGGCTTGGCTCAAATCATCTGACCTTCGCCCAGAAGTTCAGGACAGGCTTTCGGATTTGCCCTGCTTAGGGGATAATCTGTTTGGTGAGCAAATTCAGCAACTTGTTGCTGAATTGAAGGATCATCATAAGATGTTAAAGCAGCTCTCATCTATTCCTCCTGATTTGCCTTCCAAACAACCGTCTAGGAAGGACTCCAAAAAGTCTTTCTTTAGGCCACGAAAGTATTATCCCCCATCTACCAAGCCTCGGCCTGCACGGTCCTACCATAAGACTCAGCCTCGCCAGGCTCGTAAACAAAAACCTGCAGCAGCTCCACCTCCTGGCCCTGCGGCGGGTTTTTGACTTCCACTTACAGAGCACATGCCAGACCCCTCTTCCAGCCATTCCAGTAGGAGGTCTGCTATGCCACTTTTTAGATCAGTGGCATCGGATCACCACAGATCAGTGGGTGACAGCGATCATCGCACAGGTTACCATCTCAACTTCCTGTCTCTCCCTCCAGACTCCCCACCCTTGCAGCCGTGGAGTCTTACCGATCATTCTCTTCTTTTAGAACAGGAAGCTTCTCTTCTCCTACAGTCAAACGCTATAGAACCCGTTCCTCCCTTGCAACGAGGCCTAGGGTTCTATTCCAGGTACTTCCTGATCCCAAAAAAGTCAGGGGGACTTCGTCCCATCCTCGACCTGAGGGTCCTCAACAAGTACCTTCACAAGGAGAAGTTCAAGATGGTAACCCTGGGCTCGCTACTCCCTCTGCTGCAAAGAGGGGACTGGTTATGCTCTCTAGACCTAAAAGACGCATATACCCACATTGCGATAACACAATCTCATCGCAAATTCCTGCGGTTTCTAGTAGGCCGAAATCACTACCAATATCGTGTGTTACCTTTCGGCCTAGCATCCGCACCACGAGTGTTCACCAAGTGCCTCGTAGTGGTTGCAGCGTTTCTAAGGAAAGAAGGAGTCCACATCTACCCCTACTTAGACGATTGGTTGATCAGGGCCCCAACCCAGCAACTGGCTCAGTCCTCCCTGACCCTAACAATTCGAACTTTGCTTTCTCTAGGATTTCTGGTAAATTACGAGAAATCCTACTTAGTCCCATCTCAAACCTTATCATTCATTGGGGCAGACTTGGACACCTTACAGGCAAAAGCCTTCCTTCCTCATCAACGAGTCCAAACCCTAGTGTCCCTAGCTCGCCAGCTGCAGTCCCAACACACAGCTACAGCTCGCCACTTCCTCGTTCTTCTGGGACACATGGCCTCCTCAGTTTATGTGACTCCCACAGCCCGCTTAGCCATGAGAGTCACACAGTGGACTCTGAGACTTCAGTGGACTCAAGCTCTTCAGCCTCTGTCCTCTATAATACGCGTCTCCAACGCACTTCGTCTGTCTCTTGCCTGGTGGACGAATCCATTCAACCTCCTACAGGGTTTGCCTTTTCTCCCACCAGATCCTCAGGTCATCCTCACTACCAATGCTTCCAACATCGGTTGGGGAGCCCATGTAAACGATTTACAAACTCAAGGGTTCTGGTCACTAGAGGAAGCCAAACACCAGATAAATTTCCTGGAGCTCCGAGCAATCCGCTATGCTCTCAGGACCTTTCAAGATTGCCTATCACACCATTCAATCTTAATCCAGACAGACAACCAGGTGGCCATGTGGTACATAAACAAGCAGGGAGGCACAGGCTCCTTCCTGTTGTGTCAGGAAGCTGCGCAGATTTGGGCAGAAGCCCTCTCCCACTCCATGTACCTCAGGGCCACCTACCTGCCGGGAGTAGACAATGTATTGGCAGACCAGCTGAGCCGTGTCTTCCAACCACACAAGTGGTCACTCAATCCTGTAGTAGCAACCTCTCTATTCCACAAGTGGGGTTACCCCCACATAGACCTCTTTGCGTCCCCTCAGAACCACAAAGTGGACAATTATTGCTCTCTCATTCGGAGCCAGCACTCTCGGCCGAGGGATGCATTCTCCCTCAAGTGGACGACCGGTCTGCTCTATTCATTCCCTCCTCTTCCTCTGCTGTCGAGGACCCTCGTGAAGCTCCGCCAGGACAGGGGAACCATGATCCTGATAGCACCTCACTGGCCACGCCAAGTGAGGTTTCCCATACTCCAGGATCTCTCCATCCGCAGGCACATTCCTCTGGGACAGGACTCGCATCTGCTCACTCAAAACGACGGATGCCTCCTTCATCCCAACCTCCAAGCCTTGTCCCTGATGGCATGGATGTTGAAAGGTTAGTCCTTCAGCCTTTTAACCTTTCCGATTCAGTTTCTCGTGTCCTGATAGCTTCACGAAAGCCCTCTACAAGAAAATCTTACTCATACAAATGGAAAAGGTACACATCATGGTGCACTTCTCAGTCCCTTGATCCCCTTTCCTGTCCAATCTCTCAGTTCTTGGACTATTTGTGGCATCTATCAGAATCCGGTCTCAAGACCTCTTCCATTAGAATGCATGTCAGTGCGGTAGCCGCCTTCCATGAAGGTATTGGGGGTGTTCCTATTTCAGTACAACCCCTTGTAACACGCTTTCTTAAAGGCTTGCTCCATTTAAAGCCACCTTTACGTCCTCCGGCCCCATCTTGGGACCTTAATCTGGTTCTTGGTCGCCTTATGAAACCACCTTTCGAACCTCTGCACTCCTGTGAATTAAAATATCTCACATGGAAAGTGTTATTCCTTTTGGCTATCACTTCAGCTTGCAGGGTTAGTGAATTACAGGCCCTAGTTACCTATCCGCCTTACACTAAACTCCTGCAGGACCGGGCGGTACTCCGCACTCACCCTAAATTCTTACCTAAGGTAGTTTCGGAGTTTCATATTAATCAATCCATCATACTACCTATCTTTTTTCCCAGGCCCCACTCCAACTCCGGGGAACAGACTCTGCATACCCGGCCTAGACTGTAAACGAGCTCTAGCTTTTTATCTAGACCGTACAGTTGCTCACAGGAAAAGCACTCAATTATTTGTCTCTTTCCATCCTAACAAATTAGGATAACCTGTGGGTAAGCAGGCTCTCTTCTCTTGGTTGGCGGACTGCATTTCTTTTTGCTATCAGCAAGCTGGCATTCCTTTTCAAGACCGTGTCAAGGCACACTCTGTGAGGGCCATGGCGACTTCAGTAGCACACCTTCGATCGGTGCCGCTTCCTGACATCTGCAAGGCTGCAACCTGGAGTTCCCTCCATACTTTTGCAGCCCACTATTGTTTGGATAAAGCTGGAAGACAGGATTCCATCTTCGGCCAATCTGTCTTGCGTAACCTTTTTCCTACGTGATGTACCAACACCCTTCCACCTTCCCGGTAAGGTGCGGATGCCCTTTCCCAAATTACACCCCAGTTGTTGTGCCAGTTGCACGCCGTTGGGTACATTTGGTGCAAGTCAGGACATCCTCAGCTCGGTACTCACCCATTTGTGAGGACAACCATCCTGCTTGTCCTGTGAGAAAGCAAATGTTGCTTACCTGATGTAACAGGTGTTCTCACAGGACAGCAGGATGTTAGTCCTCACGAAACCCGCCCGCCTCCCCGCGGTGTTGGGTTCGTTTATTTTACTTTTTAGGCACTGCCTGTAGCTATAAAAACAAGACTGAAGGGAGACCCCTGCTGGCTGCAGGGTTAGTGCTGTGCTGGGCATGCCCAGTAGGGGCCAGTCAAAGTTCCTGAAACTTTGACAGAAGTTTTCCGTGGTTGGGCTCCATCCTCGATGTCACCCATTTGTGAGGACTAACATCCTGCTGTCTTGTGAGAACACCTGTTACATCAGGTAAGCAACATTTGCTATCCCTTGTGGAAATTTTTATTTTTTTTTTATTAGTATGCTCATTCGGTTAGGATTTGATGGTAAGCCAGTTACAATCTGCAGTTGCTTTATGAATGCATCACAAATTTTCTACCAGAAAGGAGTGCAGCAACCACACATCCCACATGCTTGGAGAAGTGATTGTTTAGATCACAAAGCTGAATATCAGCAATGGAAATGTAACTGCTTTTTCTTTGTAGAAAACTTTAAACATCTTGAATTCTAAACAAAAATAAAAAAGGTGATTTTTGTACGTCCAATACTTTTATCAACAATAGTAAAAAAAAAACAAAAAAAAACTATATAGTATTTGGTATAAGGCCCAAGAAGAAATAAGGATAGAGAAAAAGAGAACAAAAGGACCCATAATCTGGAACACAATGCCTCCAGAGATCAGACTACAAAGTGATCTCAAAGCATTTAAGAAAAGTGTAAAAACATGGCTCTTTAAACAAGCATTTTACAAAGAGACAGGAGAATAGAAATTATTCAGGAAAAGACAGGAGAGCACCGACACACAGTACTTAGGACTGTACAGTAGATTAGTCTATGAACTTTACACCTCAATAAGCATAACTATAATACTATGTGTGATAAAACTACCCGTGTAAGTACCTTGGTACAGTTGGTCATGAACTACTTCGCTAAATGACTGTCTAATGATATATTGTAACCGAGCCTTTGACGGCACCTGTTAGAATGTACTATAGTTCACTTCTACCTACATTAAATATGTGCCTATATGTAAACCGTTGCGATGGTATTTAACTTAGCGACGGTATAGAAAAGATTTTAAACAAATAAATAAACAGAGAAATTAAGCCTCAGTTTATTAAGGTTCTTTTTCTTACAGCAATGAAAACGACTGCCTAGAGTTTATTGAAATTACATTTATTAATTATTGTAAGTGCAGTCTTTCTCAAACTTTCCAAAAAGGTACTTGATAGCAATCATATATAATGCAAAACATATATAACACATACTTATGGTTTCACACGTTTTAGAATTGTGTCAAGAGATTAAAATTAAAAATTTGAACTAATTGTCTTTTACAAGTTAAACTGTCCCTAAGGTAGCTAGGACAATTCTCTAATCTTAATACAGCAGGTGCAGAGTCCTGGAGCAGCTTTGTCTCTTGCAGAGCCACCAAGCAAAATTGCAGCTGTCAAAAGAATCAAGCAATGTCTTTGTTCAGTGTAGAGCTTTCCAAAGTGTGTGTCGCGACACTTTAGTGTGTCGCCTGCAGTGTGCCGGTGTGTCGTGCAAGCCCGGTGCATGTGACACACCGGCAAGTGGGAGCCAATGCGGCCGCCGGTGGACTTCATCCCACTGGCGGCTGAGCAGTGAAGTATCGCTGTGCTGTGTGCCGGAGACACACAGCAGGAAGATTGGCAGGGCCGTGGTGGAGCTCGCGTCACCACGGCCCGAAGAAAAAGGTCAAGTCTAAAAGTGCAGGTGCTCCTCCTCCTTCCTGCCCACGCAGCCCCGGAAGAAAAATGTTGCCGGAGCTGCACGGGCAGGAAGGAGGAGGAGCCTCAGCCACGTGCAGAAGAGGAGCAGCATTGTTGCAGCGGGCTGAGAAGAGAAGGCGGCCCGGTAGCAGGGTCCCAACTGGGGATCGGCCAGAGAAGATCAGGGCCGCCGCCGCAGATCGGCCCGAGAAGATCAGGGCCGCTGCAGAGCCCATCCTGCAGCGACCCGTGAAGAGGAGGCCCAGAGGTAAGAGAGAGGCTGAGGGCCCGTAGAGTGTGCGTGTATGAGATGAGTTGAGAGATTGTATGCGTGTATGAGATGAGAGGTGTGTGGGAGTGAGGACCTGAATGTTTGCAGAGACAGCATGTGAGAGCCTGTGTGTGTGTGTGAGAGACAGCATGTGACGGTGAGAGCCTATGTGTATGAATGATTGTATATGAGAGAGCATGTGACAGTGAGAGCCTGTGCTTGAGCAATACAGCATGTGGGAGTGAGAGAGAGCCTGGGGGTGTGAGTCAGACAGCATGTGCAAGAGAGACTGTGTATGAATGATTGTATGAGAGACAGCATGTGAGAGTGAGAGCCTGTGTGTGTGTGTGTGTGAGAGAGAAAGCATGTGAGAATGAGAACCTGACTGTATGTTTGAGGGAAGAAGATAGATGGAGAGAAAAGAAATAGAAAAAAAGACAATATGAAAGGAATTGGCAAAAAAATAAGAAAGGGGAGTTGGAACAAAAAAAGTCTGTGACCAACCGATTAGAAAACTAAGATCAGACAGCAAAGGTAAAAAAAAAAATGAATTACTTTTTACTGATTGGCACATGTAATCTTTGGGAATGTGCAAGAGTAGCACTTTATGCGGATCTCACAATGTACGAGATCAACATGGAGGAAGTGGAAACCCACGGGGCCTGCACAGAGGAGGCAGCAGAATGGGCTTCCGTGCCAATAGCAGCAATCAACGCCTCCCCAATAGCCATGCGGCATCAGTGACAGTGGCAGCAGAGGAATGAGAAAGGCTCTGAGGTTGCTGGCAAAAGAAAGAGAGGGGGTCTCTGCCTTTAGTGTGTGCATGTGTATGAATGGGAGTCTGCCTGGCGGTGTATGTGTGTGAATGCATGGGTGCCTGCCTGAGGGTGTGTCTGTGTATGAGAATGTATGGGTGTCTTCCTGGGGTTTGTATGTGTGAGAATAGGTGCCTGCCTGTTTGTGGTGTATGTGTGTGTGAGAATGAATGTGTGCATGCCTGGGGGATGGTGAGGGAGTGGTGTGAAAATGAATGGGAGCCTGCCTAGGGGTCAGTTTCAGTGTGAGAATGACTGGGAGATTGCCTGGGTGTGTGTGTTTGTGTGAGAATGATTGGGAACTTGCCAGGGTGTGTGTGTATGTGAGGGAGCCAGAGAGAGTGAGAGCATGAGTGTGTATAAGAAAATCCAGGGGAGTAAGAGTATGTGTGGGGGTGTGTGTGGTGGGGGAGAGAGTGCTTAGAGCCTGAGAGCGAGAGGTTATGGTGGGTATAAGAGCATGAATGTGTATGTATGTGACAGTGTATGTGTGAGAGAGAGGATGACCTCCTAATCCTTGACAATATCAGGGTGACTGGAAATCAAGAGCTCCCACGTATGGACAGCAGGGGCTTTTTAAAATCCTTATTAGTTTTAATTATTGGGTGTTGTTTGATATATGTGCTGTGTTGAACTATTTTGTTGGTGTTTGGGAAATTGTAAAAAATGTATGATTTTAATTAATAGAAATTCTATTTATCAGTACTTTTAAAATATTTTATTAATATGGTTTTACTATTATAAATAATGCTTTATGTTTGATTTTATTTGTTTTATACGGAATGGTGGTTCTGTTTTTCCCATTGTTAATATACAGAGTCTGGCTTCTTGGGGTTTCCATTTCAGTTTTTGTCTAATTTGTGCTCCTTTATTTTGTATTCTGTATTTGGTGAGGGTCTGTCTCTGCTCTGTGTGTGTGACCATGATGAGAGATTCTGCTAGCATAGGGATCTATAGCAATCTGGTTTGTTTTGTTTCCTCAGTAGGTGGTGTATTGGTATTCTAGGACCCAGTGTAATATTTACCCTTGCTTTTTCACAGGTAGATTTATTGTTGTTTGAGTCCTTGGTGTTATTACTGTTATGTTATGAAGGGATTGCAGTATAGATTTTTAGTGTCTTTTTTGTGGGGTTTTGTGTTAGTTCACAATGTGTCTGGCAGTGGAAGGTGTTTGAGCTGCTATTACTGTGAGGTGACACCAGAATTTGAAAATATCTTTTAGTATGATGAGCTGTAAGGGAAACATCCAAGCTCCATTGTTTGGGGGAATTTCAGTGGATGCACAGAGTTACAGAACTGGAGGTGTAGGATTTATATTGACATTGTCCCTTCCTATAAATTCCAGACTTCACTCTCATAGCCATATAGAATTAGTTGAATGAGGCTATCAAATAATTATATAGTGTGAAACTGGCCAGCTTTTTAAAATTACGCAGAAGACCCTTTGGACTTTTTTAACACCAAATATTCAAAAGCTGTGTTCATCCCATCAAGCTCATATATCTCATTAAAGAGGTAAATTGCATAACACAATAACTTTGTTTTATTATTGTTATTCATAAATTATAACAATAACATTAATCTTGGAATATATATTTTTAATATAAAAGGTTTTCACAAGATAGGTTGTGTCGTGAATCATTTTATTATGTATATATTTAAGGAAACATACATAAATTGTCGAAATACATTTCGTTCGTTTAACCTTTAACCTCTGGTTTGCTAGGAGACTGAATTACTGTGTCCCGAAATTATGTTTGTCTAAAAGGTGTGTCACCAACTTGAAAAGTTTGGAAAGCTCTGGTTTAGAGGTTCACCTTGTTGGATGTCTGCAGGAAAGCCCTGTGGCTTGGAAAAGTTCTTTAGAACATAACATAAGAACATGCCATACTGGGTCAGACCAAGGGTCCATCAAGCCCAGCATCCTGTTTCCAACAGTGGCCAAGCCAGGTCACAAATACCTGGCAGGATCCCAAGGGGTAAATAGATTCCAAGCTGCTTATCCCAAGAAAAAGCAGTGGATTTCTGCAACTCTCCCTTATTAATTAATGGAATTTTAATCCAGGAACTTGCCCAAACCTTTTTTTTTTTTTTAAAGCAGCTATACTAATAGCTTTCACCACATCTTCTGGCAATGAATTTCAGAGCTTAATTATGCGTTGAGTAAAAAAAATATTTTCTCTTATTAGTTTTAAATGTTACACTAATTTAACTGTCTGTCCCCTGGTCTTTTTACTTTTCAAAAGAGTAAACAACTGATTAACATTTACTCGTTCCATCCTACTCATACTTTTATAAACCTCTTATCTCCCCTCAGCTGTTTCTTCTCCAAGCTGAAGAGTCCTTACCTCTTTAGCCTTTATCATAGAGGAATTATTCCATCCCCTTTATCATCTTGGTTGCCCTTTTCCAAACCTTTTCTAATTCTGCTATATTTTTCTTGAGATGTGCTGACCATAACGGCACACAATATTCAAGATGTGGGCACGCCATGCGGTGATACAGAGGCATTATGATATTCTCTGTTTTATTCTCCATTCCTTTCCTAATAATCCCTAGCATTCTGTTTGCTTTCTTGGTGGCTGCTGCTGCTGCACACTGAGCAGAAGATTTCAATGTATTTTCAACACTGACGCCTTTTCCTAAGTGGTGAATCCTAATGTGGAACCTTGTATTTTGTAGCTATAATTTGGGTTACTCTTCCCTAAGTGCATCACTCTGCACTTGTCTGTTAAATTTAATTTGCCATTTACATGCCCAATCTCCCAGTTTTGCAGTATGCGCTTGCAATTTTCACAATCCTCTTGTGATTTGACAACTTTGAATAATTTTATCATTGGCAAATTTGGTGACCTCGCTACTTGTTCCCATTTCCAGGACTTTTATAAATATATTTAAAAGCATCGGTCCGTGAACAGTTCCCTGGGGCACTCCACTAGTCACCTTTTTCCATTGGGAACATTTACCATTTAGCCCTACTCTGTTTTCTATCTTTTAAATAGTTGGCAATCTACAATAGGACACTGCCACCTATCCCATGATTTTCTAATTTGCTAAGAAGTCTCTCAAGGGACTTTGTCAAATGCTTTCTGGAAATCCAGATACATTATATCAACTGGCTCATCTTTATGCCCATGTTTATTTACACCTTCAAAAAATGTAGCAGATGTGGCTAAATACATGTTGGCTTTTCCCATTAAATTATGCTTATCTATATGTACAGCAATTTGTTCTATGATAGTTTCTACTATTTTGCCTGGCACAGATATTAGACTCGCTGGTCTGTACCTTCCTAGATCACCCCTTGATCCCTTCTTTAAAATTGTCTTACATTGGCAACCTTCCAGTCTTCAGGTACCATAGATATTATTGATAGTTTACAAATTTCCAATAGCAGGTCTGCAATTTCATACCTCGGTTCTTTCAGCACTCTGAGATGTATACCATCTGGTCCAAGTGATTTACTACTCTAGTTTGTCAATTTATCAATTTGCCCTAGTACATCTTCCAGGTTCACTGAGATTTGTTTCAGTTCCTCGGAATCAGCACCTTTGAATATCGTTTCTGGCATGGGTACAATCTCTTACATCTTCCTCAGTGAATACTGAAGCAAAGAATTCATTTAGTCTACCTGCTATAGCTTTGTCATCCCTAAGTGCTTCTTTTACCCCTTGATCATCTATTGGTCCAACTGACTCCCTCGCAGGCTTTTTACCTTGAGTGTACTTGAAAATGTTTTTATTATGAGTTTTTGCTTCCATGGCAAGTTTCCTTTCAAATTCTCTTTCCTTCCTTATCAATGCTTTGCATCTAACTTGCCAGTGCTTATGCTGTTTCCTGTTTTCTTCATTCGGATCCCTTTTCCATTTCTTGAAATATGTTTTTATATATTATAGCCTCTCTCACCTCACCTTTCAACCATGTCGATAAGTTGTTTAGCCTTCTTTCCACCTTTTCTAATGAGTGCAGTACATCTGTTCTGGGTTGCTAAGGTAGTATTTTTAAACATCCATACCTGAGCTAAGCTTTTAACTTTTACAACTGCTCCTTTGAATGCCCATGTATTTGCATTTTAACATCCGATTTATACATATGTATGTATAGTAATCAGTGCTGTATTATTGGCTCATAGCTCTTAGTTTGTTTGTTTTTTGTTTTTTTTTTGATGAGTTGTAAATTTCAGAATTTCATCTTAAGTGTCTGCAAATTGGCACGAAAACATGCAAATAAATTCATTACTGACTACCCCTGCAAAAATATCTTATTTGCAGACTGTTAAGGTAGAAGGCTAGCTGCTGAGTCAAATACCTTTTCCTCCATATATGCAATTTATAGTCCAGAAATTTCGTCAAGATGTCTCATAGTGTTTTGTCATTGGTAGTCTGGTTAACTTAATACACATTCAGACTAAATAGTTTGGGAATTTGTAGGTATCATTTTCAAAGGGCGACCCACTTAGGTTTACCCTTTTAGGAGTGACCCACCTCCACCGCAGGGATGACCCCAGATGACGACGGGAGATCTGCAGATGCTCTCCCAAATATAAAACTAGCTTCAGTAGGATGGATATTTGTAATCGCCCACTGGAGATTTTCTTCCTGAATTTTATCAGCCATTAAATCTTTTGACACACTTGAAGTATTGCGGGGAAAATATATTACAACTTGTAGAATATTAAGCCAAATTGATATTTTCACATAGTTTAGGAAAATTGTCCCCATTTATACTTTTCTAGAACAAGCTGTTAGTGCTTTTGCATTATATACAATTTTTGTACTGGGCATATTACTGTAGCATTTTAATATACAGGAAGATAATATTCCATAGGTATCCTTGACTCTCCATTGACAAGCAGGGCAGACTTAGCCATTACATGTGGGGGTTGTCATCTGATGGTGCCAAGTCAACACTTCTTTCTTAGTTCATAGAGCTTTTACTTCTGAGCATGCATGGAAGTTCCCACATGTGCTTGCGCTGCCTTGTGAACCAGTCTGAGCTTCCACACGGACATATGCACTCTCTCTCTCTCATTTCTTGTACCTTTTTTCTAAAGTTCCTTATGTCTCACTTCACAGTTGCCCCACTGCCTCAACAGCACTTTTCAGTGCTACAATGACAAAAAATAAAATCAAGTATAATAATGTCAGGCTTCAAGGACTGTTTGAGGCCACAAGGTGTCCATCACTGATGGCCACAATATTTGTTACCGATTCAGTCAACTGCTATGATTGCAATTGAATGTCATCAGATCCCAGAGGAACAGCAGTGGGAAGCTGGAGGAATATAGCAGGTCAGTCAAAAGTCAAAGCCATTCCTCCTCCTGGAGTGGTGCCTTCTTGGGCTTCCTCCATGCCAATTCAAGCATGAGCTCCTTGGGCCAAGCACCCCCAACTGCAGTGCTGGACCATTGATCGCTGTAGTTCAGAAGTCGAGCAAGGTGCAGAATCATTACATGCAGGAGACCACAAGCTCCTCCATGCACCAGGGTGATTTACCTTCTTTGCAGGGCCTATTGGTGCAGAAGAAAAAGAAGCACTACTCCTTGGAGCTAGTGGAGCAGTCGGCACCAAAGCAGGTGCTATCAATGCATCTGACCATGGGCCTATCGACGCAACAGTTTCTGGATCTGTCAACACAATTAATGCCATCAATGCACCTGGGTCAGGAACAAGGTTAGCAGTACTTGGAGGAGACTCCATAAAGTTATCTTTCTCCTTGTCTCTGTCTCACCTTATTGGTCCTGATCCTGAGCTTCCTGGAGCTGCTTCCATTCCATTAGTACATGGGCTTCGCCTGGAGACTCTGGACCCCATATATTCCATTATGCCTCTGGTCTCCAGGTGGCCTCCAGAAAAATTAACCCAGAAAGGGCCCTGTCCTGGAGTCCAGTATGTGCTTCTCAAGATCATGATCCTTTTACTGGTTTCAGAAGATGTTTCTTCTCCCGGCTCAAAGGGCACAGTACTCCATAGACCAGGCGGCCAAACTGGTGAAGGCTTTCTTTACATCGTTAATGACAAGTGAGGACACCCTTCAACCTCTCCTATCCAAGATATCTGAATTACTCACATAAGGGGAAATTCCACTTGTCTTCGCATCTCTGGAGCCCTTCAAGGTGCTAGTAGTGGGATCTAGCCCTTGCCAGCATGCCTTGTGTGGAGGAATCTAGCCAATCTGGAGATTGGGACACCACTATCTGGAGTATTTGCTTTATGTTCTGTCTTTCAGCCACTTCAAAGTGGATAACATTCAGGTACATTTACGTATTGTAGGCTATTCCCTGTCCCTAAAGGGCTCTGGGAGTAGAGCCGTGGGAGTATGCCCCTCAAAGACAACTGAGAACCCTGGCCAGATTGCCTTTGTCTTCAGGGTCATGGGCTAGTGTCCCTCAACCTCTAGACTCAGAAGAAAGATCTAAGGGGATCCCCTCCAGTCCCCTTACCTGACCCGTCGGATCATTCATCTCCATCAGAAGATCTCTCATACTTTAAATTCCTGGATAAATAGGGCAAGGTGATCGGAGTTGACATCTATAGAGACAAGAACCCTTGCACAGAGATCTTGGGGTTACTACAGATTTTGGAAACTCCTGTTAGCAGCAATACAGATTCTTGTTTACAGATCTTGCGGGATTGAATGAATATAGATAGGAAAATCCATCCTCTTGCCCTCCAGTGACCTGAAAAAATTTCCAGGCTTTGGTGTGGTTTAACTGCTGTGTTGAAATGGGCTAAAAAGATCAGGATTTTCTTCAGTGCTCCACCTCCCTGGGGCAAGGACCTTAGGTTGTTGGACAACTTCAAGAAGAAAGTCTTTCAGAACTTGATGCTTAACACCTGCATTGCTGCCCACCAACTTTACATGGTACAATGCTTACATGACTGCATTGATAATTGAAGCCTCTCACAGAGTCCTTTGACATTGGATGGGAAGGCTATAAGCAGGCCCTTCCGGATGCAGAGGAGTGTGACTATCATCTCCTCCATTCAGTGTATGAATTGTTTGACACCACAGCAAGATCTTCTGATGCAGTCATTGGAACATACTGGATGGGCCTGACTAAGAGCTAGCAGCCTACATGAGTACGTTCATGAAAAATTGCCCAATGTTCCATGTTCAGGGGGACAGTCTCTTTGGGGGCAAGGTGAGAGAAATCATTGCCCAGCTGAAGGAGCAGCATGTGACTGTTCAAACTTTATCAACAGGGACAGAACAGCCTTCTTCATCTAGACATCATTACTTCTCTTATAAGCATTCCTTTTTCCAGAGACACCACTTCAATCAATTCCAGCAGTATTGTGCTCCACCTGCACTTCCAGAGCAGCAACCTTTGGCTCGTAGATGTCAGCCTAAAGTACCACAACAGGCCCAGACTAAGATTGGCACAGGTTTTTGATGAGTCTCAATCCTCAGAACTTGACCCCTCCATAGGGGGATGGATTTGCCTATTCTTTGAAGAGTGGTGGGCCTCACAATTGTGAATTCTGAGTACTGTTTGTACTTCTCCTGTCTCCCCATGCTTATATCAAGGTTTAGTCTTCACTCTGGCTCTGTCTTACTCAGCCCAGCTCTTTAAGGTAAAATCACTTCTCAACCAATGGATGATAGAAACTGTCCCTCCCAAAGACCATGGCAAGGGGTTCTACTCCCGCTATTTCCTTATCCCCAAGAAGTCAGTATTTACGAAGTGTGAACAAGAGCTTGTTACAAGAAACATTCAAAATGAGCTCCCTCCAAATTATCCTGCCCTTTAGCCAGGTGGAAAACTGGATGTGTGCCCTTGATTTAAGATGCATATGCTCACATACCCATTTATCACTCATTGTAAATACTTCAGATTCTTAGTGGATTCCTTTCATTAACAGTACAAGAGTCTTCCCTTTGTGCTTTGGGCAGCCCTGAGGGTCTTCACAAAATTCCTGTTGCAGTGTCACACCATCATCTCTTTACCTGAACAACTGACTAGTGACTGGATCTTCCCAGGCAAGGGTATTGGACTCCCTGCCGAAAATAATCCAGCTCCTTTAGTCACTAGGATTCATAATCAACTTTACCAAGCTGAATTTGGGTCCTACCCAAAGAATCAAATTCATCTGGGTGAGGATAGACTCATTTAGAGGAGAAAGCATTCCTTATATCTAATAGGACTTATATTCGAGCACTAGTTAAAAACTTTCTACAATGGGATCATGTCCCAGCCTCAGCAATCCTGGTTGTCCTTAATACAAGGGTTCTCCAATGGGGGTCTCCAGCCCTTGTCGCACTCTGTGAAGATGACGGAAGAGATGAAAACATCTCTTCTGTGGTGCTTAGATCTACAGGTCATGGAGATAGATGCCCCTGTTCAATTTCTGCCTCTTCAGGTAAAGTTGGTGAAGGATGCATCTGCTAGGAGATAAGGCACACTCACAGATCCTTTCCAAACTCTGAAGATATGGTCGGCAATGAAACATCTTTTTTTTTCAAATCAACCTCTTGGGCTATAAGCCATTCTCCATTTTTTGAGTGTTCTTGCATCTCCTTCAGGGAACGTGAGTTCTGATACAAACACACAACAAAGTTGCAATGTTTTATGTAAACAAGCAAGTGAGCATAGGGCCCTGGACTCTCTGCCAGGAGTCTAAAAATTTGGGAGTGGGCTTGCAATCAGTTTTTTTTTTTCTCCAAGGAGCTTATATTCCTGGAATCTCCAACACATTGATGGATCTTCTCAGCAGGAGATTTCATCTCGCAAATGATCTCTGGGCCAGAGTGTGGCAAGAGAGAGACTGTTTGACCTCTGAGGTCTTCTCATCAGAAGACAATAGGAAAATCATCAAGACAATTTTCTGCTTATACGGCATACGGATCTGCTGTACGCCTTTCCTCCATTTCCATTGGTAGTGAGAACAGTGCAGAAAATAAGGACTGAGTGCATTTAACCTTAGTACAACTTAGCCAAGGCATGTGTGGTTCTCTTATCTCATTAAATTGTCCGTCTCCACCAAGCCCTTTAGGATCTGATACACCTCTACTAACTTAGGAGGAGGATCATCTATGTGATCCAAACCCTGCTCCTCTCCATATGATGGCATGGATGCTGAGTACTCAAAAGTACTCAAAAGTCCAACTGTTACTGTGGGAACAAACAGGGATTCCCACAAGCCTGGCGACAAACTAGTCTGATTCCAGCTTTTCTTAACATAATATATCTTTATTACAGCTTCACACATGCAGACTGCTTCCCTTCAGAACAGTGGGCTGATGTTTAACCCGCTGTCAGACGTGGGTTAAATAGGTGCTAATCCACCCCTAATGCAATAGGGAGATTAGCGCCTATTTAACGCGCGTCAGACACGGAGTGAACGAGTTAGCGCTCATCACATGCAAATGCATGTGAATGAGGCTATTACTCATTCACTCCAAATGCAAAAAGATAAATGTGCGTCTGAAGCACACTTATCGCTCAGATATTAACATCTGCCTGGAGCAGGCATTAATAGCTGAGCGCATTGAAAAGTACAGAAAAGCAGAAAAAACTGCTTTTCTGTACTTTTTTTTAAAGTTTAAAAAAAAACAAAAAAAAAACTCTGCAGAACGCAGAGTTTATTGGCTGCCAATTTCGTTACTGGCAGACAGCCGGTTATGAAAAAGATGCCAAGTTTACCGGCGTCTGTCTTCATAACCGACAGTTGCGGCAGCTCATGTTAGCAAGGAGGCGCTAAGGTCGCGCAAGCGGCCCCCTAATTTACATATTGCATGGCGCCCCCTTGCGGATGCCATGTGTGTGTTAAAGCGGGCGCGGAAAAGTCAGCGCCCGCTTTCTGTGAAGATTATTGCATCAGCCCCAGTGTACGCTCTTTACTTACAGTACAGTACTGCTTCCTTCAGTACTCACAGTTCAACTTCATCTCAGCTCAGTGTTTGGACAGTGTTACTTTACAAGAGCTGCCTTCCTCCTGGAGACTTGGGTCTGGTCTGGTGATCCTAGCTAGGCTCCGACTGTTATTCCCCAGTCTCTGGTCATGCTCTGAGCTCCACCTATCCCATGGGATCCTGCCCACAGAGCATACTCCACTTAGGGGATTTAAGGTGGACTAGCTGTCTAGCCTGGTCCTGCACAAGTAAATAGGGGAACATTAGGCGCATTATCTCTCATACCCCTCCTCTCAGCTTAGACCCGTCGGGCCAAGCGTCCCTATTCCCTCCTGTATCCCATGGAGGTGAGACCAAGACATCCCATTCCCCCTCCCCTGGCTTCCCACCAGCTATGCTTGGGAATGGGGACCTATTGACATGCTCAATCCCATCTCTTAGGTTTACCATCAACAGCATCATAACCAATACCCAGTGTGCCATCTCTGGATTCGAATTCCAACCCAATGGAGCTTTATGGACTGACTGGGGAACCACCAGTGCTGTTTCCTCTATAACCAGCTGCTCAAGCTTCCTGGCAACTGGTATATCTGATGTAGAACCCCCTCTTGGCTCCTCTGTATCCTTAGTTGCTGGAGGCTCCACATTGCCATCCTCTGGGCTTTCTGCAGTTTCTTCCTGTGTACACTCTGCAGTAGCTCCCTCTAAGTCTCTGCCACGCTTCTCACTTAGCATCTCCTGTCCTCTCTTGCTGGACTTCTCATGCCCTTCCTCATTGGGCTTCTCACAGGAGTTGGCGCTCTGCTCCCGGCAGTGTTTGGGCACCCTACATGGTCTTCCTCCGGATCTCCTATAGTTCCACTTCCTGGCAGATCGGTGCTGCAGCCCACTGACTACTCCATACTGCTTCCTCCTGGGCAGTCTGTGTAACCCTCCCTAGGGCGCTCTCAGGGTTCTTCACTGCTCCCTTATCTGGGCTTCTCACAGAAGGTGTTTTGGGACTCCGGTAGTGTTTGGACACCCTACAGGGTCTTCATCCAGACCACCTGAAGCGCTATCATCTGGCTTCTCAATGCTGCCCCCTTCTGGGCTCACCACAGCCTCTCCTCCTAGGGCGAATTGCCAGAGCTCACTGAGCACCTGGTCAATCTCTGCTGCAGTCACCTTTTATATCTGCTACTGTCTGCACCCATCCGTCGCCCTGCCCGGCCAGGGCACCTGGGAGCAGGCTTTCTGGCTTCCCAGCCTCTGCTTGCCTTTCAAGCACCCGTGCCTCCAGCCTCGGGATTTCCCTTCCCTCTGGCTCCGGATTGCTGGGAACTCCTACCAGCCAGATGTACATGGCTACACTTCTTGCCTGCAGAGTAACTCGCTTGCTGGAAGAGAGCCCCGCCCTGTTTACATTCACCACACTCAGCCCAGGCTGGCAGCTTTTCCAGGGCCACACCCTGTTCAGCTCAGCCTTGCTGCATCGGTGTTCCTTCCTCTCTTCTTTTTCAAGGCAAAAAAATAAGGGGAAAAAAATACTTGCATAACCAGCAATAACTAAATCACTTTTCATTCTGATCTACCTCCAGCTGGGCTTCTGTTACCCGGTACAAACTTACCACTTCCTGGCTGTCCCTGCAACTGAGCCCACTCAGCTTCCTCTCTACCTGAAACTTGTAAAGTTTGGGGGTTTTTTCTTCAGTGCAGTTTGAGCCACAACCTTTCACAAGCTACTGTGCTCTGTTCACCCCTGCGCTCTGTACTTGGTTTAAGAGCCACAGGCCCCCTGTGTGTTCTTATCTACGTTTAGAACCACATGTCCTATTCACAACTCTTCCTGTACTCAAGACACTTTCTTGGTGCTGCGATTTTTTTTCTATGCAAAGGTTTAACAATAATCCCATGCATGACATCATATGTGGGAACAAGCAGTGATTCCCATAGGCCTGGAGACAAACTAGTCTGATTCCAGCCTTTTTTTTTAAAACAGTATATCTTTTGCAGCTTCACACATGCATAGCAGTAGACTGTCTTCCCTGGAGTACTCACAGTTCAGCTTTGTCTTAGCACTGTGTTTGGACAGTGTTACGTTACAGGAGCTGCCTTTCTCCTAGAGACCTGGGCCTGGTCTGGTGATCCTAGCTAGGCTCAGACCTTTATTCCCCAGTCTCTGGACATGCTCTCTGAGCTCCACCTGCCCCGCAGGATCCCGCCCACAGAGCATACGCTCCTTAGGTAGGATTTAAGGTAGACCAGGCGACTAGCTTGCTCCTACACAGGTAAATAAAAGAACACTAGGGGCACTATCTCACAGTTACTGTCTAAAAAAGGTTAAGAACATTGTGATTTCAGCCAGGAAGCTGTTTACCAAATGAGCGTATTTGTTTTATTTGTGGTTTTGAATGGAAACATTTTTCCTCTTGGTGTCATAAAGGGGAGAATGTCTTCCATTCATTGGACTGTAAAAGATCCTTGTCCTATTATTTGGAAAGAACCACATTGTCAGGTTTCTCAATTTTCAGCTCCTGTGATCCTAACAGACTGGGAATAGCTGTTGCAAAGTACGCATTGTTCAAGAGGCTAGCAGACCGTATCACACTTTGTGGTTAGTGCAGTTAGTGTAGCTGGGTTTAGAAAAGGTTTGGACAAGTTCTTGGAGTAGAAGGCCATTACTTGCTATTAATCAAATTGACTTAGAAAATAGCCACTGCTATTACTAGCTTCAGTAGCATGGGATATACTTGATTTTTGGGTACTTGCCAGGTACTTGTAGCCTGGATTAGCCACTGTTGGAAACAGGATGCTGGGCTTGATGGACTCTTGATCTATCCCAGTATGGAAATTTCTTACGTTCTTATAATCTGGCTCGCCTCCAAATCTCAGACTCTGTAAAAGTTCATCGTTAGAACCATGGATTATCTCACCTAAGAACTGTCCATTGAAAACATCTACAAAGCCATCCTGAACAAATGTTCGCTAGATATTATGCTATTAATAGTAGAAACCACTAGTAAACTGGCTGATACCATGAAAACCACTTGTGCAGAGATTAAATCTTCACTGCAAGCTTCTGAGACTCTAGAAGAATATGATAAACATCTACATGAGCATAATCAATCTATTGAGAAATTTAGAGTCGAAGTCCGTCAGTCCAAGATTACCAAACTGAAAAAGGATGAGAGAGATTATGCAGCGGGGACTATATACCCTTGGCAACGTAAAAAGACTTCTAAGCCTAGGAGAGTTGCCTTTGCCGGTTTTGATGAATCATCTTCTGGCTCTGGGCTTTTCTCCATACTAGCCACGCATGAAGAACATGGCGTTTCTTCACCGTGCCAACAAGTTAAGTTCACATTATTGAAAGCTTGAAATTGAAAATGCAATTGAAAAATTGAAAAATACGTGTTTCAACGATTTGTGCAACTGCATAATACTTTTATTAACACTATTTGGTGTATTGGATTCACTAAGCAAACTAAAACACTCATTAATGACCTATGATTATAACATCTGGCATATTAATCATATGCTATTCAGCATTATAATCCATGCCCTTATGAGGTCTGGTATATGAGAGCAAAACGTTTTTCCTCACTGTAGGTGACAGCAATTATAATAGATGAATTGTGGTGTTACAGCAATTTTGGTTCTGATTAACTTGGCTGCTACCACATATTGAATTCTTAGAGAGTTCTTACGGATTGAGCATATTTATTGTGCCATCTGCAACTATTTTATTAGGTAAATTTGTTTGGACACTAACCCAGTGCATCCAGCACCTTTATTTGGCCACGCAACGCCAAGAGAGAAGGGAGATTTCCCCTCTCCCAGGGATGACCAAAAGGATATCAGCCACCCCTGCACCGGGATCCAAAAGGAACTCTTTGCCCAAGTCAAAGGATCCACACCGTGGGGGGAAAAGGGCACAGAAAAGAACTCCCTGCCCCGAAGGAGGCGTTAAATACTTGTATGGCCCCACCCGTGCAGGACACGCACACTGGGGCGGGCTTACATTTATAAATCTTTAGAAATGTTCTGTAATGAATGATTATATATCATATGGATTGGTTGATACAAGTGTACAGGCTTGAATCAGTGAATAAGGGGAGCTGTAGAGGTTGATGCTGGATAGATAGGAGGTAAATGCATGCAGCCGGTGAGCAGCCTGATGTGGGACGGGGGTGATGTGTGAAGGAAATGTCATTATCTGGTCACTGCTCATGTCCGTGCTCCACTGCATTCCTAATGCCAAGGCTGTACGTTTGCCTGTGTAAGCCTAGCGTGCCGTTCTGTTCATTAATACTTATTCTTTGTGTGTTTGCAGTATTGCTCTTAAGTATTTGGAGCATGTTTAGAAGATAGAATAATATTTTGAGGGATTCAAATGATTGATATTATATTACAATCCATATAAACATACTAACTGCCAAGACCATAGCTATAGTGTTTTTATTACTGTATCCACTAACTATATTTTGCTGTCCAAGTACACCGAGTTTCATATGCGATGGGAAGAAATGAGTACACATGAAATTATATATTAGAGAAGTCAAGTTCTATAATGGTTTATGAAAAAAGTTATTACTTTTCAGAAGTTATTCTAGGATGCAACTAATACAACATGGCATCTTTTTAAAGTTTAAGCTGTATTTTGAAACTGCCCCATTGTTTCATAGGTCCACACAAAAACAGATGAGTTTTTATTATTGTCAATTTATAAATTTCATTCCCACAAATTATTTTTGAAAAATTTGTAATTGATATTAACTAACTTTTTTTATATTTATAATTCTAAAAAGAATCGATAGGCAGCTAGAGAACCTCAAAGATGAGCTACTGATTATAATAAGGGGGGAAAAAACCTCAGACACACAAAAAGTCGCCAACCTTTCAGAATGCTCAGTCTTGAAAATGCCATCATGGATTTAAAAAAAAAAAAAAGTTACAAAGTAGCTTTTCTAAATCTGGCTTTATCTCAAAATAGCATATTATAACTTTCTTTTCCAAAAGACCAGTGTTTAGCTAAAGGTCCAAAGTTTTCAAGGAACTTTCCAAAATATCTAAAGATTTTAAACAGTGACTGTATTTAGGCAGTGGTAACAGCACCCCTAAATGCTAAGTACCATTTTATTTTGTTCGAGTTGACTGTTGGTAGTGTTTAAAAAATTTTGCTATCAGTATTTACAATCTTTAGAAATTTTGGAAAATTCTTTAAACATTGGACCTTAAGGCAAACACAGGTCTTCTGGAAAAGGAAATTATAATTTGCCATTTTGAGGTAAAGCCCGATTTAGAACAGATACTTTGTAACAGGTTTTGGGGTTTTTTTAACCCATCATGGCAGTTTCAAGACTGAGCATTTTGAAAGATCGGTGACCTTCTGTGCTGCTGGAGTTTTCCCCTTTATATTAAGTAGTTCTTTTTTGAAGTTCTCTAGCTGCCTATTGATTCATCTTAGAATATAAAGTAATTAAATAATTATAGGTTTTTTAAAAAAAAATAACTTGCAGGAATGAAATTTATAAATTGGCATTATGGGTTTTATTCTGTGTGATTAATTTTGCCACTGGTTATATAGTTAATTTTTTTTGTGGATTGGGTTTTTATTCCAACAGCAGTTCAGTTAGACATTAAGAAGAGAAGATACAGCTTGCCCTAATGAAATAAGAATGATCATACGTAGGAGGTTTTAGCTGAAGAAGCTTGATGAATACCCACATCGTACTTTTAATGCCAGCAGAATTGAAATCCTGTACCAATAGCAGCAGCGCCTATTGTCAAGACGTTATCGGAACAAACCAGAGTAAGTAATTTGAGCGTATTTATTTCAGTCAAGCTTGTAAGAGTTCCATGTAACGAAAGTATTGCTAGGGGGATCTGTCCCTTGTGAATAAAGGTTGATACCAAAACACATTTACCTAGTTGCCCTAGAAACCAGTGTCAAAGGGCCAATGTCTCTAGAGGTCAGAGAAACAATGTGAAGTGAAATATTAGCCCCAGAGGACAGTCTGCCTTTACTCCTGTAGATGCTTTAGCCCTGAAATATTCCATCCAGTGGGCTTCCAGTGTAGTCAGCAATTCAAGGTTATTGAGCAGGGAGCTGTGTTTCTTGAATTGGTGATATCTGCAAGGATGGAATCTTTAAGTTTTCTTTCCCACTGTGAGTCTTCAGCTATTTAAGAGTCTAGATAGCAAATATTTGCAGTGGTGCTAGACTATTATTACTACTGTACTCTACTATTACTATACTTCTAATGCTGGATTCAGAAGTTAAACTAGCATTGCTATTCCTTCCTTTTTTTTTTTTTTTTTCCTGGTAAGTTGTTGGGACTGTCATACTTTATCATATGATAGCAACTATGCTCTTTATTATGACATTGCTGATTTTTCTCAAAAGGAAAGTTTTCATTCACCAAATAAATGTTTTAGGTTGTGTTCCCAAATGTCTCCATTTTATTTTGTATTGCCTCTGAAAATCCAGTAATGAGAGCAAATAAAACCGATTTCTAGACTTGTGGTGATTGATGGAATTTGTTTTCAGCAGTTGCACATACTGTATTATAACAGGCATCGTTTTATTGAATATAAGCACTTACAATACATTTTAATATCACATTCTATCTTTCTTTCCTGGGTTCCTGCTATACTACACAGGGATCTCAGACTGCCTTCTAACCACTTGGTGCTACTCCAGATGTCTTGCAGTTTGAATCATGCAGGTTCCTATAATCTTGCAGTACTTGCTGGCCTTATGTGGTTCAAACCACAAGCTGACAAGTGGCACCCTGTGGTCAGAGGGCCCCACGTAGATTAGCAGGTTCTAGCAATCATAAATAGAAGCATAGGCCATATGGTAATTTTTCTGCCTCCTATTTCTCCCTAGTCTGTCCATCCACACACATGTTTAGCTTTACAATTCCTACTATTCCCTCAGAGACCCCCTTGTACTTTTCCCATGCTTTTCTAAATTTAGATAAGTCTCCACTACCTTCACTGGGAAATGGTTCCATGCATCTATTTCCCTTTCTGTAAAGAAATATTTCCTTAGAAAACTCCTCAGTCTACCCCTCTTCACCCTTAACCCATGATCCCTCATTGCAGAGTTTCTATAGTGGCTATAGTCAGGGCCGGTGCAAGGGTATTAGGCGCCCTAGGCAAGCCTTGAGCCTGCTCCAACCCCGACCTCATTCACTCACAGGCCCCCTCTGTTACACACACTTACGTTCCATGTCCCATTCACACATGCACCCTTACACAGTCTCACACTCTCTCTCACTCTCACTCACCTTCTCTCGGCCACGAGCCAGATGGGCGCTGCTCACATCCTACTGACACTCTGCTTCTCTCGGCCGTGAGCAGAATTGGTGCCGCTTGCAGCCCCTCTGAGTCTTTGCTGTTTGTAGACCGTCGAGTCGCTGCTACTCTCTGCCGCAAGTGGGATAGGCTCCACTCACGGCCCCATATGGCTGCTCTTTGCTGACGACTGGCGCCCTAGGCCACTGCCTGGTTCGCTTATTGGGACATGCCGTCCCTGGCTATAGAAAGCCTACATTATCTTGAAAAACAAAATTCACATTTTGTTTCAATGCATCAGACTTGATGCACTTAAATGAAGATATTTTCGCTCATCAGTACCATACTGCATACTTTCCAGGGCCTAAAAAGTGTTTTATTGGGAGGCAAAGACTTTAGATATCCAAAAAACAAAACAGAAGTGCAATTGGATAAGTGTCTATTGAAGTCAGTTCTTGATGGACACACGTTTGGTAGCAATTAGGTCTCCCACCAACTTTGCCTGCCTGTATTTGACAATATTAGACCAAGCCTCTACAAAACGGTTCAAGCTCTATTAAGTTCCTTGGGAAGTGTTGATGGAAAGCAATCTTCAAGTCATGCCACAGAATTTTGATTGGATTGAAATTAGGGCTCTGAAAGGTCCACTCCAAGCCACTGACCAGTGTATCTTTGGCTGCGTGCTTTGGGTCATTGTCGAGCCGAAAGGTGACCACCTGTCCCAGTCTCAGATTTCTTGCAGACAGAAACAGGTTTTCCTCCAGTGCTTTTCTCCTTTCATATTATACCTTCTGTCCTGACAAGATTCCCACGTTCTGCTGATGAGAAACATCCCCACAACATGATTCTGCCACCAGCACGCCTCACGGGAGAGTGGCCTGGGCGCGCGCCCGTTCTCCTGTGAAGTTTTCTGTATCAGCCCGATTATCAGCAGTTTGCTATGCTGTTAATTACACAGAAAAGTGTGTGTGCATATCATACATATGGTAAGACACACACACAAGATTTGCACTAGCACAAGTCTGAAACAAAGGCCAGTCATATAGACTTCTATGAATGAAATTAATGTTCTCTCTACCAGCTGTGGGACCCCCCAGCAGTTAGACGTCCAAAACACATCCTGGTCTTGGTGGCTGGTGTATGGTTGCACTTGCCTAAGACGAAATTCTTCTAAGGGAATATTGCTCCATCCAGGAAGTATATCAAAATCATTTTTGGTTATATTTAAGAGCTTTGAAATATTCTGCCTCCTTGCTCTGGCCACTCCAGTTTCACCCCCTCCCCTCCTCAGGATAGCAGTGGGAGGAGAGGGCCTCTTCTCTCCTCTCTGTTGGTCTTCTCCAGGCTCAGCCTCACACCTCTCGCCTCCTGTTCCCTGCAGGCTGTTTGTGAAAGTATGGGTTGGAGCAAGAAGCAGAGTGAGCCGAGATTGAAGGCAGGAACCCTGTAGCTTTCTTCAGCTGATTAAATTAGGAGGTGGAGGTGCTGGGGGGGGGGGGCTTCAAGTTTCTTGATTGTATGTCAGGTTGTAAATTATGCATCAGCAAAATAATTATGCAGTTTCTCCTGATGCCCACAGAATTGCTGGAGCCTGGAATCACTGGCTATAAGGCAACAAAAGGTGATTTTTGGACGGAGGTCTAGACCTTCTATAGCCACTGTATTTTTTATCTGGTATTTTTAAACATTCTGTAAGTTTACAGAATGTGTCCACTGTTCCTACGAATCTTTTAAGTAGGAACAGTGGACACAAACATAATTTACTTAATTTATCTGCAGACCTATGGATACAGAAACTTTTTTTTTTAAATTTCAGTTGCTTTTAAAATCATTTTATGTTCCCAAACGCAGGGTACAGAATGTTCTTGAAAGACTTGAATTAAATAAAACCTGTTTCTTGAATCTCCCATCTGATGAAAAATGTGTTGATAAATGGATTAAACATGAGCATGTTTGTTACTACTGTTTACACACTTTATGGCCTAGTTTTAATTAAATGAAATATGTTGGTGCTCATATCCGTATACTTATGATAAGATAGACCGAGGCTGCTATTGTTGGGGAGGCAAGGTGTAGACATCTTTTTCTATGGTTTTGAATTTTACTACATGACGCTCTTTGAAGTTAATGTATATTTCCTTCCTTCAGTCATGCAGTCAAATCTGAAGAAGGGACCTACTGCATGTGATTCTTGAAAATGTGTACATTATATTGACTGAATAACAGAGAAATTACCACAGGTAAAGAATACATCAGCAAGTTTGGAAAGATGTACTCCATGCAGTACACGTTTTCCAAAAGTGCTTTTTACATTGACCTCAGAATTAAAAAAAAAAAAAAAAAAAAAATTCCACTTGCAATCGTGTGCATCATACACAAATAATTACTAAAGTGTTTACATTACATTTTGTAAGTGAGCTCTGCAGGTGATTGGTGGACAAGATGGAGAAAGAAGGGATTCGGGATGGATAGAAAGTTCCCAGAACTGGATGGAGTAGAGAGGAGGTTGGGGGGAAGTTGGGGGGGGGGGGGGGGGGGGGAGAAGAATCTGGGATCAAGTGGGGAAGATCTGGATTATTCAGAAATAAGGTGACCCTCCCACCACTCTTGCTTCTCATATCCCCCTCCACCCCTCTTTAATATTTTCTCCCCAGCCCCTTGCCAGTCCCTTCTCTTTCACACACACAAACCTATTCCCCTCTCATACACAAACCCCCAGAGTTCCTCCTCAAGCCTCAATTGATCCTTCCCCCAATGATCTCTCCTTAGTTTACTTTATTAATCTTGTTATCAAATACAAATGTGCTTGCCAGAAGGTGGAGGTCACCAGTGTATTGGGCTGCATCATTGTCTTCTCCTGCCCAGGGCCTAACTGGCACTTGAAATTGTGCTGTTCAGTGCATCAGTCATATCCTGGTGGTAGAGGAGGACACTGCCACTTTTCTCTTCTCAGAGCCGATGCAGGCATATTTGGCATGAATAGCTGAACCTTCAGTTGTTCACCCCCTCCCCCAGCTTACCTGTTGACAGCAGCTCCAGTCAGCGCGCTCTCTTACTGGCTGTAGTGATACCAGCACAGCACTTCCTCTTTGGCAGTATTGAATCTGGAACAGCACTCACGTATGCCTCATGCTAGTAGGATTTTGCTGCCCCCCAAAATTTTGGCCCTCTGGGTTACCACCTAGTTTGCCTAATGGAAGTACCAGCACTCTTTCCTCCTCCTAACCCAATCGGTGAGTGGGGGAAACACGAAGGGGTTTCCAGCATCAGGCCCCAATTTTGGGAGATAGTCAAGGAAAAGTTTTGTGTATCAGAGCTGAATATAATATTATAGGTGAGATCTTACTACGGATCTACTGGTGATCTCTGTCCTTAAGCATTAAGGCATACTGTTGGCTTTTCCCACTGTTTTGTCACGCTGACCAGGGACGGATTTCGGATTTTTCCACTTCTAGGAACTGTGCCCCACTCCCCCCACCAGGGAAAGGTTGGGCAACAGGGAATGGGTCTAAGGCACAGACCCAGAGTTTCTTGCAGCAGCTCAGGAGTAGATTCTTTGGCAAATATGTGAAAATTCTGAGATACACTGACAGGGATTTCCATCTTTTATATTACATTATTAACCTTTGTTATGTTGGTAACTTATTTTCCTTTTATTGGGTGAAAAAAATGGATCTCAAGTATATCTATACAGAGAAGAGATCTCAGGGATAAGGAGAAGGTGAGAGGTCCAGGGATGGGGAAAGGGAAGGGGTGAGGAATGGAGATGGGGGGGGGGGGGGGGGGAAGTGAAGGGGAGGGTGAGATTAGGAATCTGGGATGGAAGGAAAAGCAGGGAGAGGGACAAATTCTGGGATTGAGGAAGGTGGAGGGGCTGGATAAGAAACTGAGAGCTGTCCTCTGCTGAATGAGATTCAGTAAAGCTGGAAGGTAGTAAATCTTCAGCCAGCCTGCTGGCCCTCAACACCCCCTTCCATAGATTTTTGCCGGCCTATGCACAGGCCTAGTGTACCTATTGACAGATCCAGGCCTGACAATGACGCAATTTTCAAGTTGCCCAGAGTGATTACATCTACATTCCTTCCTGTTTGGTAGTTGCTAGTTCTTATCCTATTAATTGATATGTGGCTAATAGGATGTTGTGCTCCAAATATCCCAGCTCTTATTTATTTTTTATTGAAACACAGCATCCAAGCTCCTATCCAGTCTTCCGCTGTTCACCTAAGTCACCTTTTCATGGTTTTTTCACCTTCTTTGTAAAAGTAATCTTTGGGTAATCCTGGGACCAGGTGAAAATACAGTGCCATGGGCTAGTGCTCCATTCTTGCAGTAGTAAACGGTGGTTAGCTGGGTTATTCTAGGTTGCTCTCCAAGGAAAGGAAGGAGTATGAAGTCCAGTTCTAGGGTGACCTGTACTTGTTTAAGTGTGAGATGGCTAACATTTGATTTTAGATCATCTTGTTTCCTAATGGAGAAAAATAAGTCATAAAAAGAGCTGTGGTTTGTCCTACCCAGGTTTATAGGAATGGATATTTCCCATAGGCATAGGTCTGTAAAGGAAAAGATTCAGTAGGCGGGAATGAACAAGATCCCAAAGGACTTCAGGAATAATGCTGAGAAAGATCTTAGTCTGACTTATTGAGCATAACATGGTAAACTCCAGTCTTTTCAAAAAAGCTCCAGCTCCAAAAGCTCCTTCCTACATGAGAAAGCGTGGCTAGGCCTCAGGAGTCCATTTTCTCCAGACTCCTTGCAACCTCAAAGTGTCCAAAGAAATATCTTCAAGGGAGCTGTAAGTTTTGGTTATTTGTAGTATTGAAGGGACACGTAGCTCATAACTTTAGCAAACCATCACAGATGTGAGCCCTTGGGCTGTGGTATGGTTGATGTTGCCTAGTAGGTGAACCTACTAAGCCCATGCCAACAGCTAGCAGACACACCCGAGCTGGAGCTTCAACTACACAAAGCCCAATCCCCACAGGTTGAGCCCTTGGGTTTCAGGGGCTGGCAAGACTTAGGCAAGTGTCCCTTAAGGGGTGGTTGGAGGGAGTCCAGGTGCAGGCAGTGGTCAGGGCTGGCAGTGAGAAGAGATGATCCAGGTACAAGCTGAGGTTGGTAAAGGCAGCATACAAGGAGAAGCTGGTGTCTGTAGCAGAAGTCAGTACCAGGCAGCAGGTAATAGAATAGTCAGGGACAATAGCAGAGATCAATACCAGGAACCATGCAAAGACAGACAAAACAAGACTGAATGGACACTGAGGACAAGGCAACAGAGAGGCACAGGGTAAGGCAGGAAGGAGACAGCAGGGAACAAGACAAGGCAGGAACAACGAGGCTCAGAGAGGTATCAACAGGCACTGTAGACAAGGAAGGAGGACTTCTTGCTGAGGCGCTGGGGAATGGGGCTTCTGGGTAGATATGGGGAGCCTCAGTGATGTCATTATCCAGTCGCACCGAATTGGGTTTCCTGCCATGGGGCCTGTATCCTTGGTGAGAGTGCATGCGCCCACACCTGTAGGCCTACATGCAGGAATCTGCAACATTCAAGCCATAAAGATAGGATGATGTTGAGGTGGGCTGGTGGTGTCCTTGGGTGAGTGCAGCTGGTTGTGGTGCCTTCCTGTGACCAGCCAAATGTTATGGTAGCCCCCTCCTTAGGCCTCTCAGCTTAGGCTTTTGGGGGAAGTGCTGATGGAACTCCTTAGTGTGACTGGGAGGTTCCATGGAGTCCTCCATCTCAAAGGATTGTGAAAGAACATCGGCCCATTGGCTTTTCTCTGCTGGCTAGTATCTGAATTCAAAATCAAAGCGAGGGTTTAAGCGCTGGGCCTATGGATGATAATCCAGATTTTTATGGTCTGTGAAGATCATGATTGAATGTCTAGCCCCCTCCAGGAGATGGCACCATTCCTCCAGAGTCAGTTTCACAGCCAGGATTTCTCTGACTCCACTAGTATAATTCCTTTTTGTGAGGCTGAACTTCTTGGAAAAGAAAAAGCATGGCATGAGGGTCCCTTGATTATTGTTGAGTGAGGACAGCCTATACCCCACTGACAGAGGCAGAGAAAATTGTATTGAACCCGCACCTCAGTATATTGGCCAGAGGTGGTATGCTGCTAAATGCCTTCTTATTTGGAATAAAAATGAAAACCGAGATAATCTTAAATTACTACAGTGTAGAGAGATCAGTGCAGTTCTGCAAGAGCAGGGATGCTATGGTATTACTGAATTCCAACACTGGTTGTACTGTTTGGCCTAATAAGAAACTGGTTGGTTAACCCATTATGTCCTAGTGTCCTATTTAGAGCACAGCTTCTTAAATTTGGGGCATAAATAAGTAAAAACTTGAAATGGACTGAATTATTGCAATTCTTACTTCCTAATCATACATTTTGCTCATCATATTTTTTTTTTCCTGATAGGCAGGGTATTGAATCACAATTAGTGATTCACTGGAAAGGGATCCTGGAGGCTCTCGGAAGCCCCTTCTTAATTTTTTGTGAAAACAAAGTATGTCAGATTATATGGTGCAGAACTGGCAAGAGCCTCTTAGTAAGAAATTGGCAGCATAATCTCTGATCACAATCCAGAATTAATGGAGGTGGGGGAATCCTCAAACATTCCTGCACTGAGAACTTATTTTTACCAAGATTTTAACAGATGGTTTATTTTTGTTTTGTTTTTTTATTTACTTTGAGTCAGTACCAATCGTATTCTACCTGCCAAGAAATACCTGGATAGCAAGTGGAATTCATTATAACAAATCTGGATTCAAGCTTTTTCTTGGCTCATCACCAATTAAAAACTCTGTCCCATATTCTGATCTGATACCTTTATTAATTATCACTTTGAATAACAAAGTGCTGTATAAATTAATATCTAAACAAAAATATCTGCACATATAATGGCGTAACAGACACTTGTCCGAGACTGCTGCCTGATTATCCAAACACTCACAGTTGCAGTCAGATGCACTGAAATAGCAAGTTTTATTTGCCAGCCTCTTATACTACAAACCAATCATAGTTCAGCTTTTACAGAAAACAGCAAGGCCCGAAATTCAGCACCACTTAGCCAGGTAAGTTTGGACTTATCCGGCTAAGGGGTGGAGTTTAAATATTCAGCTGCATTCATCAGTTGCCACTTAGCCAGATAACTATTGATCTGTCTGAACAGTTACCTGGCTAAGTGAGTGGAACGAGCATGTTCCAGGGCATGACTACTTACCTAGCTAACTTTGTGGCGATATTCACACCTATTAAGCAGGTTTAAAGCTAGCTGGATAAACTTATCCCGCTAACTCAGTTGACCAGGTATATGTGGTGTGGCCACACCTAAGTTAGCCGGATATATTTATTCAGCTAACTTTCCTAACTAGATATTGTTTGAATATGGACCTCAACAATGTCTTAAGCATATGTTCTGGTGCAGGACATTACCTTCGAGGTTTTACTGTAATGCTCTGAGGCTAGCTTTGAGCTATAGGTTCTGTCTACTTCCCTTTAGGCTCCCTTACCTCCTGATAATGGTGGTTCCATCCACATTATGGGCTGGATTTTCAAAGCTCTAGGCATGTAAATTGGGTTACGCGCGCCGGGCCTATTTTATAAAGACCCAGCAACGCGCGTAAAGCCCCGGGACACGTCTAAGTCCCGGGGCTTCAAAAAAGGGGCGGGGAAGTCCGGGTGCAGGGCCAGAGGCCTCCAGCACAGAGGCCATTTGCCGCTGTGTCGGAGGATTGCGTGCCGGCAGGCTGCTGGCTTGTGCAACTTGCGCCTGCCCAGAGGCAGGCGCAAAAGGTAAGATAGAGGTCAGGGGGGTTAGAGTAGGGCTAGGGGCTGGAAAGGTGGGGAGAAGGGAAGTTCCCTCACAGGTCGCTCCGAAATGGGAGTGGCCTGGGAGGGAATGGGTGAAGGCCGCGTGCGCCGACCCCCGATTTTATAACATGCGCGCACCTGTGCATGCATGTTATAAAATCGGGCATCCATGTGTGCATGCACACATGTACGCCCACGCGCTTCTTTGAAAATCTACCCCTATGGTTCTACTTGACCAGGCCTTGCTCCTCAGCCATACTGCCTCCCTGACAGCATCTACTGCCAGCACATTCCAAGATATATCCTGCTACTCTGAGGTCAGCCTTGAGCTGTGCGTCCTACTATCTTTCTTAAGGTTCTCTGGCCATGTGGTAACGGTGGCTCTGTCCTCACACAGTCCTATCTGACTAGCCTCCTCTTCCTGCACAACCTCCCTTGCAGGGTTTTCCTAATGTGCTCTATCTGGCTTCCTCGATGTATGCCCTGTTCCATCTTTTACCAGGGCTTTTGTTTCTCTGGAAAGCACTTATTAATAAAACACCTGTTGCTGAATCTCTGCCCCCCTCTTCTTGGGACTACAGTACCCAGAGTCTGCTGTGCTTTTTTTTTCACTTCCTCCCTCAACACCTGTTTCCTCTTCTTGCATAGCGCCAGCCCTTTATATATCTCCAGGTTGTTTCCAGTGATGAGCTCCCTCATCACAAAATGGACACATGGTAAGAGAGACAAAACGGTTTGGATTAGCACAAGTTTGAAGCTTGTAAGCAGTAGCACCAGTTGTCGAGGCTTCAACCCTGGCTACTGTCTTTTCGCACATCTTTCATATACAATAAGAATTCAATCATCTTTAAAAAAAACAAAACAAAAAAAAAAACACCCCTCTCTGTAAAGTGGAAAAGCTCATGTTTACTTTGCCTTTTTTCTACCCCTTCCCTATCTCTGTTTACCTGTTGATATTTAAATTTCTCAAGGCAATTGAGTTGCATGTTGGAAGGCAGTGTAGCAAGACTACATCCTAAATGCTATTCACTCATTTCAACAAGCATGTGGTAAGTAAATATGAGACTCTCTACTTTAGATAGATTTTTTTTTAAAGATGAATTATGATTTAATATGAAAGATGTGCTAATGGTTAGTAGCCAGGGTTAACATAGAAATGACGGCAGAAGAAGACCAAACGTCCCATCCAGTCTGCCCAGCAAGCTTTGCACTTTTTTTTCTTCTCATACTTATCTGTTTCTCTTGGCTCTTAGTAACCTTTTGGTTCTATTTCCCTTCCACCCCCATCATTAATGTAGAGAGCAGTGTTGGAACTGCATCTAAGTGAAATATCTAGCTTAATTAGTTAGTAACCACCGCAATAAGCAAGCTACACCCATGCTTATTTGTTTACCCAGACTATGTAATTCAGTCCTTGTTAGTTGTTGTCTGTATATAGATCCACTTTTCTTCATTCCCCCTGCCGTTGAAGCAGAGAGCTGTGCTGGATATGCATTGAAAGTGAAGTATCAGGCTTATTTGGTTTGGGGTAGTAACCGCCGTAACAAGCTACTCCCCGCTTTTTTGTGAATGCAAATCCTTTTTTCCACATTTTCTCTTGCCGTTGAAGCTTAGAGCAATGTTGGAGTCGCATTAACCGTGTGTATGTTTATTGAATAAGGATATTTTCTCCAGGTAGTAGCAGTCATTCCCACGAGCCACCCACTCTTCATTCACGTCCTCTAGACTTTATGGATCCACAGTGTTTATCCCATGCCCCTTTGAAGTCCTTCATAGTTCTGGTCTTCACCACTTCCTCCGGAAGGGCATTCCAGGCATCCACCACCCTCTCCGTGAAGAAATACTTCCTGACATTGGTTCTGAGTCTTCCTCCCTGGAGCTTCAAATCGTGACCTCTGGTTCTGTTGATTTTTTTCCGACGGAAAAGGTTTGTAGTTGTCTTTGGATCATTAAAACCTTTCAAGTATCTGCTCCTCCTTTCCTCCAGGGTGTACATATTTAGATTCTTCAGTCTCTCCTCATAAGTCATTTGATGAAAACCCTCCACCTTTTTGGTCGCCCTTCTCTGGACCGCCTCCATCTTGTCTCTGTCTCTTTGGAGATATGGTCTCCAGAACTGAACACAGTACTCCAGGTGAGGCCTCAACAATGACCTGTACAAGGGGATAATCACTTCCCTTTTCTTACTCGATATTCCTCTCTGTATGCAGCCCAGCATTCTTCTGGCTTTAGCTATCGCCTTGTCACATTGTTTCGCCGACTTCAGATCATTAGACACCATCACCCCTATGTCTCTCTCCTGCTCCGTGCACATCAGCCTTTCTCCCCCATCGAATACAGTTCATTCAGATTTCCACTCCCCATATGCATGACTTTGCACTTCTTGGCATTGAATCTCAGCTGCCATATCTTTGACCACTCTTCCAGCTTCCTTAAATCCCATCTCATTTTCTCCACTCCTTCCGGCATGTCCACTCTGTTGCAGATCTTAGTGTCATCCGCAAAAAGATAAACCTTACCTTCTATCGCGTCCGCAATGTCGCTCACTAAAATATTGAACAGGACCGGTCCCAACACCGATCCTTGCAGTACACCGCTTAAAACCGCTCTCTCTTCAGAGAGAGTTCCATTTACCATCACACATTGTCTTCTGTCCGTCAACCAGTTTGCAATCCAGGCCACCACCTCGGCACTCACTCCTAAGCTTCTCATTTTATTCACCAGTCTCCTATGCGGGACCGTATCAAAAGCTTTGATGAAATCCAAGTAGATGACATAGAGTGCTCTTCCTCGATCCAATTCCTTGGTTACCTAGTCAAAAAAGTCAATCAGATTTGTCTGACAGGATCTTCCCCAAGTGAATCCATGCTGTCTCTGGTCCAGCAATTTTCCCGACTGTAGATGGAGTCACTGTTGAAAGAGAAAATAGTGAACTATTACTTTTCCCACCACCGAAGAGAGGCTAACTGGTCTGTAGTTACCAGCCTCTTCTCTGTTTCCACTCTTGTGAAGCGGGACCACCACCACTCTTCTCCAATCACTTGGCACCACTCCCGTTTCTAGGGATCTATTGAACAGGTCACACAGCGGACCCGCCAGCACATCTCTGAGCTCCCTCAGTATCCTGGGATGAACCTCATCAGGCCCCATGGCTTTGTCCACTTTCAGTTTCCCCAGCTCTTCCCATACATTCTCTACTGTAAATGGAGTTACATCTACTCCACTCCCCTCCAGTTTCTTGTTAACTAGCAACAGTCCTTCTCCAGGGTCCTCTTTAGTGAACACAGAACTGAAATATTTGTTTAATATTTCTGCCATTTCTTCGTCTCTCTCCACACATTGATCCTTTCCACCTTTCAATTTCACTATACCACTTTGAACTTTTCTCTTTTCACTGATGTATCTGAAAAATGTTTTGTCACCTCTCTTCACGTCCTTGGCAATCCTCTCTTCCGCTTGACTTTTTGCTGTCTTGATTAATTTCTTCGTCTCCCTCAGTTCTACCAGATATTCTTCTTTGTGCTCCTCCCTTTGGGATCTTTTATATTTCTTAAACGCTGTTCTTTTGGCCTTTATTTTGTCAGCCACCTCCTTTGAGAACCAGATAGGTTTCATTTTTCTTTTGCTTTTATTTACTTTTCTAACATATAGATTAGTTGCCTTGGTAACTGCTCCTTTTAGATTGGTCCACTGTTGATCCACATCTCTCTCGTTCTCCCAGCCTTTTAGTTCTTCCTCCAGGTACTTCCCCATTTCATCAAAGTCCGTGATTTTGAATTGCAAAACTTGGGTCTTTGTGCTTCTTTTCCGTATCCTTTTTGTGATATTAAACCATACCGTTTGATGATCACTGCTGCTGAGGTGGGCGCCCACCTGGACATCAGACATTATCTCCATTAGTGAGCGCTAAGTCGAGTATAGCTCCTTCTCATGGGTTCCATTACCATTTGTTTGAACAAAGCTACTTGCAGGGCATCCACGATTTCTCTACTATTATTAGTTCTGCAGATGGGATTCTCCAGTCTACATCTGGCATATGAACCTGAAATGTTAAGTTGATGTTCTCTGCTTTTAATTTTTTGTTTAAGAAAAGTGGTTAAGCAAAAAGCTATACTAAAACTAAGTTGATGCCACTGCTCACAGATTTCAAACAAAACAAGTCTGGTTTTTTTAGCTTTTAAATTTCCTCCTAAGCCCATGGACATCATACTGCTTTCATCAGGATCATAATCATAATTTTAATCTCTACTTTAGTACCACTTTATTGAAAAATATCTGGCAAACCTATTTGTGAAAGAAACTGTATAGTCTGGAAACTTTGTAAAAAGTTGATTGTAAAACTATGGGAGAGACCTCTCTCTCTGTCATAGACTTTGAAGTGAGTGATATTAGGACATTCTGTGTTTACAGTTCTGTTAATTAGGGCTGAAGATTACATTTCTTTTGTGGGAGGGGGTGGGGAAGAGAATAGTAGCTTTTGGGGAGAGGGTCGTGTGGCTCATTTTTCTGACATTGATATTCCGGATTTGATAAAGGTGATGTAAAATGGTTTCCTTGTTTGACACAGATTGTAAATCAAGTGATTCTTCCTAAGTAATCAGTAAAACCAAAACAGTTGGTAGTTCTACAAAATATATGCAGAGCCCACAATATTTTGTGGCAGATTTTTCAAGATTTTGAGGCAAGAGTTAGCAAATTCCGTGGGAGACTTTTCAAAATTCTGCTGCAGTTATGTGGCAAGTTCACATAATTTTGCATATATTTGCAATTTATTTTTACTTTTTAAAACATTTTCTGATATTTGTGTCCAATTCTTTTGTTTTTTTTTATTAAAGGAAAATGGATCTTTAGTGATTGGGGATGGGGAGGAAGAAAGGAAAGGAATCTGGGAAAGAAAGAAAGGTCTCAGAGGAGGGAAAGGAAATCTTAGGCAGGAGGAGAGTAGAGGGATATGGGGTGGAGGAGGATAGAGGCACCAAAGGAGTGGTAAGAGAATGGGAGGTAAGGGAAGGAAAGAGGGATCAGGAATGGGGAGGAGGGGGGAGGATCGGAGATGTGGAGGTGAGAAAAAAGGGAATATTGAGGATGACAGTGGAAGAGAATGCGGGTAGATTGGGATGAAGAAGAAGAGAAAGAATGAGGTGGAGTTAGTGGAGAAAGAAGCGGAAAGCAGGGTTGGGGTGAGGAGGAAAGGAAGCCACAACCCTCTCTTCTCCCAAAAGCCCCTTTGATTCCTTGGCACACCATTCCTCTCTCTCACATCCTGCACCCCCTTGCTGATGGGCTGGAGAATAGGAAGGCTGATTAGATGATCTGTGATTAGGTGCTAATCTTTGTGTATGTGCAGTGTGTACAAATGGCCAGATGACAATTCAACCAATCTAGTTGCTTCTCTCTCAGGAGACCATTGACCAGTTTACTAAATATAAACAAAAATGAGAAGACAACTCACTTTGAAAATGGTTATATATCAGTTTAAAGTAATGCTCCAGGAAAGTATCTGGGAACATCCAAAATATGTTTGAATTCTAATCAAAATGGCTTATATGTGGTTAAACCCAGTTAGTGTAAACTGTTTAAAGTAAGCAATATGCCTGAGAGCAATAAATGGCATGCTGACCTGATTGAAAATGTCTTGAAGTAATTTTGCAATAAATGATTTGAAAGGATATTACATGTGACTAATATGTATTAAGATAAATTTGTAAAGATTTGTAAAGTGCAAAAAGCGGAATCTAAATCTAAATAAATAAATAAATAAAAAATGTGCCTAGCCTCATTTGGATTTGGATTTTAGATTTAGTTACTCGATTTTTCCAAATCTGAGCTCAAGGTGCGTTACAATTCAGGTACTGTAGTTATTTCCCTTCTCAAGAGGACTTAAAATCTAAGTTATAAGACGACTGAGGGGGAAGTGACTTGCCCACAGTCACATGGAGTAACTGGGGGGAAAAGCAGAAGTTGAACCCCTAGTTCTCAGCCTGCTGATCTAAACACATAGGGTCTGATTTTCAAACATGTTTCCATGCTTAAAAATGGGTTTTACATGTCTAAATGCACTTGACCCGTGCAAGTGGGCTTTTGAATTTTTCTACAATATTTGCTATTGAATTGTCCATAGGATTTACCCGTGTAAGTGCGCTTTATGCGTGTAAATGGCTTTTGAAAATTGCTACCATAGTATGCTACATATAAATGTGTAAGTCCTTTGAAAATGACCACCTAAGTCATTCCTCCAGCATCAAGAATGCATTATCATCTAGTGGTCAGCTATCGAAGGGAGTGAAGGAATAGGGAGGATGGACTTGCTATAATCTTTCTTTCCTTCAGATACATAAAAAGGCATTAGTATCTTAGATGGAAAGTAGTAGGTCACAACCAAAGAGAAATACAGTTTCATCAAGCACAGCTGAAACTGGTTTTAACCGCCTAGCTGTTTTGAATTCTCTTGGCTTAAGTTTTAGACAAAGCTAGATGTTTATGCTGCTGAGGTATTGACACCACTACATGTTCTCATTAATAATCTCTCCTCTTGCCCCTGCAGCCCCCACCCACAAAAAAAAATAAATGCCAAGAGTCCTGTACTTCACAAGCTAAGGTTTATTCTTGGATAAATTCAGGCCAGGTGGAAATTCTGAACTGTTGGTGTTAATAGAATAGCACCAGAATAGTGTTTTGGATATTTTATTGGGGAGGGGGAGGGGATAGGGGGACAGAGTTGTTTGCTGCATATATGATTGACTTAAATTCTATAAAAATTGGAAAGCAACTGCTAGGAGTAATACATGCATTGTCCCACAGGGATGTACTTTACTGCTCGTGTTGTGAGATACGTTTCAGATTTGAAATAACTGGTTTTAGATTACCTGAGAATAAAATCACAGGTTACATGGGAATACTTCTTGTTAAGTAAATTATGTGTTGATGACAATTTTAAATTAAGGTATAATTCACAGAGAGTTTTTCAAATCTAATGTAACTACTGCAGTATCCTGTCATGTTGGAAAATGATTCTAAGGGTGACAAACAATGTTAAAATGAGCTTTTAGTTCCAGTGGTTGCAGCTATACTGGTTTTCTATATCAGTTTCTAAGAAGGAATACTTTGAAGATTGTGATTAGGAATTTTTTTCAGTAAATGGCCTATCACTTTAAGAGGTTCATGAACCAGTTTGAGGAATATGCCCAAAATCCATATATTCATCAAATTACTTTAAGATCTTTCTTTGTAGAGAAATGCTCAACTCTGTCAAAACCTCACAATGGAAACCCATGTCTCAAAGGAGGGAAAGATCTCCTTTATGCATTTGCATCAGATTTGCCAACTGCGCAACTATCTTGATAAACACAACCTTGCTACAGTGATACATGTTCATCACCAGTCAAACTGTTGACTATTGCAACTCTTTTCACCAGCATCTCCCAATACAGTCTGAAAACATCTTCAACTCTTACAGAATACAGCTGTTAAAGTTTTGGTAAGGGCAAAGCAACTGACCACATAAGGCCAATCTTACATCAGCAGCACTGACTCCGTCAAAAGCAGGATAAAATGTAAAACCCTCGGCTTCATCTTGAAATGCGTAAATAAATGGGCCCTTGAATTTATTGCTTAACTTTTTTTTCCTGTGCTCCCATCTGAGAGAGCCTATCCTCCCATTTGGCAGCTCTTTCCTCTCCTCTTCTGGTTTCTGCCAGATTGACTTCTACAAAATTTCATGCCTTCAGCTGCTATGCATAAACATTTGGAAGAAGATACCACTACCCCTGTGCTTTGAGCTGTCCTACCTTCCTTTTCAGAAAAAAAGCTAAGGCATAGCTGTTTGATCAAGCCTTGCCCTAGTTTCCTTGGAAGTGACCTTCAGTTGTTAATGGCTTGATTACCAGAATTATTGATCTAAACCGTAACTTAGACCTCTGGGCTCCCATTTTACTTCGCCTGCACCAGATGCCAATCTAATGTTAATGTACCTCTATTTTTTTTAAATCTTATAGCCCACAAATTCACCACTAGTACAGTGTGGGTAACAATACACATACAAAATGAAACAAGACACTGTATTTTTGCTCTTCTCTTAATACTTCATTCTACTATGGATACTATCAGCACCTAGAGACTGTAAGCAACCTTTTGTCTAATGTTACTAAATTGTAACACTAAGGTTATCTTAATTTTGATTGTAATATGCCTTGGGGTCATTCATCGCAAAAGGCAGAATATCAGATGTTTTTAAATAAGAATCTGAAGCAGATTCATGTAAATCTATACTCAAAATCTGCTTCACAGTTTTGTAGATTTCCCTGGACTTCCTCCAGATTTTATTGACATCTGTGGTAAATCCACAGATATTGTCCCCTAGTTTGCACATCTGATACTGTTATATTGAAACCATCACCTCCCCCCAAAATAAAATCTACATGTTAGTTTCCCATGAGTTTGCATCATCCCTTTCCTCTAATGTGTCTCTAGTAATACCAAGAAGCAGAGGTGTTGCTAGGTTTGTAAAAGACCCAGGCGTAGGCCCATAAGCCCTCCAAACCCACACTGAGATTTTGATAATTAAACAACTCAGTCACAATTAGCAACTTTCTCCCCCATGTCATTAAGAACAATCCAACAGAAATACATACCGTATTTTTCGCTCCATAAGACACACTTTTTTCCCCCCAAAAGTGGGGGGAAAATGTATGTGCGTCTTATGGAGCGAATATAAAAAAAAAACAAACAAAAATCTAACCCCCCCCCCCTGACTCCCCCAAGACCTGCCGACTTAGTTTACCGCAACCCCCCACCCTCCTGACCCCCCCAAGACCTGCCAAACGTCCCTGGTGGTCCAGCGGGGGTCCAGGAGCGGTCCGGGAACGATCTCCTGAGCGTGGGCCGTCGGCTGCCAGTAATCAAAATGGCGCCGACGGCCCTTTGCCCTTACTATGTCACTGAGACCGACCAATAGCAGCGGTCGGTCCCAGTGACATAGTAAGGGCAAAGGGCCATCGGCGCCATTTTGATTACTGGCAGCCGACGGCCCACGCCCTGGAGATCGTTCCTGGACCCCCGCTGGACCACCAGGGACGTTTGGCAGGTCTTGGGGGGGGTCAGGAGGGTGGGGGTTGTTAATTTAAAGGGTTGGGATGGGGGGTTTTTTTTTGGGGGGGGAGGGGTTCCCAGAGAAGAGAAAAAAGTTTTCTGATCTGGGGAGTGGACCGAAATGGCCCTCCCCAGACCCGAAAACAAAATGGGGAGGAAAAAAAAAAGCTATGCACTCCCCTAATTTGCTCCATAAGACGCCCAGACGCAGAGCCGGTTTAGCACAATTTTTTTTTTTTTTAAATTTTCCCCCTCTGAATCCTAGGTGCGTCTTATGGTCAGGTGCATCTTATGGAGCGAAAAATACGGTAATTAAATATCACACTTTTAAATATTAAACTTTAAATTATCTGTCTTACGTTCCCGAACAGCTGTCGTCAGGGAGTTATCCCACATGACCTATGAGGGTGTAGGGTTTTGGAGAGCTGCCCTGTTAGTTTGGCTTCCTATTCACCTATCTCTTAGCAAACTCTATCCATGCAGAGACAGGATACCCACTCATAAGCAGGAGCCATCACTTTAAATGTTTTGTACCATTGTTAGAAAGTAGTGGGTGTGCATGCCAATAGTATCTCTAGACCGAAAGGCCTTCTAGGCAACAAAGAAATCCCAACTAGTATTAGCTACCAAGTAAAACTACCTTTAAGTGATTCAATAGCCTCATTCAGTCCTTCTATATAGGAGTGAAGTGTGGGGTCTATAGAAGATGGGTCAGAAATCCAATAATCCCATGAAGCACCTTGAGTTGTGTAAACAAACCTTGCATCCACAGCAACTCCTCTAACAATGGCTACAGAGCAGAATTAGGATGTTTCCCTTTACTACACATCATGCAGAAATATTTAAATTCTGGTACTACCTCAGTAAAAGTAACACAAACTCCACGACCAAAAACAATGTAAAGAATTACAAAACCCTGCAATAAATGCACGCAAAACCTATACAGCCATACGTTAATACACTAACTGCCAGACAGAAATAGAAACAAAAGTATTTCCTCTTGTACTGAGAAAAATACAAAAGGTATCAGAGATGCACATCCCAGAAAATGACAGAGTCCAGTTACTAAATTGAAAATAAAATGCTTTTTCTACCTCTGTTGTCTGGACATTTTAATTTTCTAATGATGGTCCTAGTTGCTTTTCTGCTTTCTTCTGACTTCTCCTTTTTTAGGGTTTCTTGTCCATTTGTGTTTTCACTTCCTTCCTTCTTCAGTTTCTTCCTTACATCTATCTGTGACATTGACCTTTCCCATCTTTCATCATTTGTCTCTTTACTACCTTTCTAGCTAGTTACATTTTCTCCCTCTCTTCTCCCCTCTCTCATTCTCCAGTCCTCAATCTCCATCTTTTCACCTCTCATCTTCCTACCAGTTTTCCATCTCTCAATCTCATCCCCTTCCCAGCCCATCCCCTTGCCCCCTCACTCCCCTCTTCAGCCTTCCCTTTTCCCAATCCCCATTTCTCATCCCATTAGCCCCCAACGCCTCCTGTCAATGTGGCCTGCTACTGCTTTCTTGCGTTTTACCACCTAACGAGCCCTATCCTCCAAAATCCCATTTCTACCTCTCGCCTTCTTCACAGACCCCCATACCTTTCTTCTATCTTTCAGCTTCCCCATCCCTTTCCTTTGGCTCTCATGCCTACATCTGCCTCAGCCTTCCAGGTCGTTTACACCATATCTGTTTGTCCCCACACATCTCTCATTCATAACCCTGTCTCATACATCCTAGCCCATCTTAACACATTGCCACGTGTATCCCCACCCGAGTGCCGAGTTCCTGCTCTTCACACCATCACCATATAATTTCTGAAAATGCTCGGTTTTTTTTTTTCCCAAACATCCCCACGTTTCTTTCTTCTCCATATCCAAACTCCTATTCCCCCCTCTCCTCTTCTCCCTCCCCCCCTCCAACCTGGGAGCCCTTGCTCTTCTTTCCTCCCTACTGACCCACCAAACATGGGAATCCCCTCTCTTCCCCCCCCTTCCCCAATTCCACACTCCTTCACTCAGCTTTCACGTCCTCTGACTGAATCTGGGAGGTTCCCCCATTTTCTCTGTCTCCTACCTGCCAAATCTGGGAGAGCCCCCTCTCCCCTTTACCTACCGAATCTTGGAGTCTCCCTTCATCCCTGCATCTCCACTTACCCCTCCCCTCATTCTGAGCCCCTCACACTTCCCCCTTCACTGAATCAGTACGTCTGGTATCCCTGCATCCCCCCCCCCCCCCCCCCCCCCGCGAACTTTAAGCTTCTTTTGCGACTGCTTTGGCTTTTTTTTCTTCTCCTCACCCTCCCTCCTACAAGCTCCCCTGCCTGGTGCTTGTAACTGAGCCTCTGCTTCTGATCAGCGCTGCTACTTCTGGTACTAGCACCAGCACGGTTCAGTGATAAGTTGTTTGAACTGCGGGACTCATCTACAGAGGCCCCCGTGGCACCAAGGAGAAGAAGCGGCCCTGTTACAAGAGGGGATGAAGGAAGAGGGTGAGGAGAAGAAGAAAAGGCAGAAGTGAACAAACAAAAAAGCCAGTTAAACACTTTTGGAGGGGGAGGAGGCAGAGACTCGGGCCACTCGTGAACAGGCTTGGGACAAGCGCCCCAACTGCCCGTAGCTAGCGACACCACTGCCAAGAAGGCATATTACAATTAGTATTCATGCTAATGCAGATCATAAACACATGCAGCTAGTCTATCATACACAATAAATGAAAAGCAGATAGCCCTTCTTTATGTCTTGGGTGGAATTAGCAATGGAAAAATAGAAAGTAAATTAAGTTCAGAATGGCCAACTCTCATCTTCAACGGTCAGAAACAGATTTTTCAGATTATCCCCAGGGTAGATTTATGAAGTATAACTGCTTACAATTTGGTTAAAAAACATAATTTGGTTACGCTGGAGATCTGAGTTCACTGTCCTTGAGGACTGGTGTTGATCATCTATGATTTCAATGAACAAAATCTACAAGACAGTATTAGGTGCATATATCTATTAATGGGTGTTTGCATTTTAATTATGATTAGTAATGCAGATCATAATGTCAAACATAGTAATATAGTAGCCAGTTACCTCTTGCTGTTGTTACACTAGCTTCTGGCATTTCCCAGCTGTCAGAGGTGCAGATCTTACTCCCTATACCCTCCTATTTCACAGTAAACTGATAGTTTTCATCCTAAGAGAATTTTTGCCTGCATGTCGTTTTTTTTGTTTTTTTTGTTTTTTTTTTTTTACATTTGTGCCTGTCTGATTCTTTGTGGATACATTGATTTTCACTTAGAGAGATCCTCTGTTTCCAATCAGTGTAACACAGAGACAATATAAATTCAAATCTTCAAGTCCTATCAAATTCAATGGTTCCTCTTGTTCTCTTTTGGCTTAATGTATATAACGTATTTTAGAAGGGAAGAATGTGATTAAAATACCTTAACAGAAATTTTGACTTATGCAAATTATAGAACAAGGGAATAGTTTTGTTGCAAAACTGCAGTCTGAAGGAGAGAAATGTTCATTGAATCGGTCTAAAATATACAGGCAGATGTGTGTCTGAAAATGACTGAGCTAGTTGATGGTATTTGAAATGGAGTCTCATTGGGCACTGCTTGACAGGTTTAGGAGATTGATTGATCGGCATTAATCAGCTCAGTAGATGCTTACCTCTGCTAACTGTTAGACTGTATGGGCTTCCTGATGTCTGTCTGCAGTATCTGCATTTTCAGAAGGGCCCCTATACATAGAGCCTGTCCTCCAACCCCCAAGGCATTCAGGAAGGAGAAATGTCTGCTGGCTTAAGTCTGATAGATAGCTCTGTCTCTCTCTAGCTCATCTGTCTTAAGCTGTGGGTCAGTGAAGGCTGTGTCACGCCTCAGACCTCAAATTAAATAGTCTCTCTACCCTCAAAGCTTAACCTGAGAAGCTTGTGCCTTCCCTATCTGCGAACCTATTCCTCATCAAATGTTCACTTTTTAAGAAAGTTGCTTGTGACAAATAACTTTTGCCAGTTGGGCAAGTTACAATAAAAATCTCATTTAACTGTCTTACCTGTGGAGTTTGGAATCTGGATTGAGGCCGGCTTAAATTGTAAAATAAGTAGTCCTCTATGCCATAGAACTCACTTAATGTTTTTTATTAAAACTAGTTTGCTTCAGGTAATGCACTAAATCATAGTATATAGATCATAGTACATATACACTGTAGTGTATAGATCAGTGGTCTTCAACCCAGTCCTTAAGGATCCCTCCACCATTCTGGTTCTATAGTATGCAAGTATCTCATGCATGTTTATTATGGATATCCTGAGAACCAGACAGGTTGGGGGGGATCCCCAAGGACTGGATTGAGGACAACTGGTGTAAGTGGGCTAACTAACCCCTTTTTTGTTTTCCAAAGAATTCAATTAAGGGCATAGTCATCTTTCCTACCTAACATGTGCATTAGAATTTCACAGTGTTGGAATCTCATTCCCTTTTTTTTTTAATACTCATCCCATTTCTGACCCAGAATTGGTTGCCAGAGGATGTGGTTAGTGCAGTTAGTGTAGCTATGTTTAAAAAAGGATTGGATAAGTTCTTGGAGGAGAAGTCCATTACCTGCTATTAATTAAGTTGACTTAGAAAATAGCCACTGCTATTACTAGCAATGGTAACATGGAATAGACTTTGATTTTGGGTACTTGCCAGGTTCTTATGGCCTGGGTTGGCCACTGTTGGAAACAGGATGCTGGGCTTGATGGACCCTTGGTCTGACCCAGTATAGCATGTTCTTATGTTCTTAAGAGCTTGCATACAAATTAGAACTGTATCATATTAAAAAGTTTTATGTCATATTTATTCTCCCAAGGATTCTTAGAGCCTTTTGTCAAATCTCTGTGAAATAAACATTCAGAACAAGAAGCTTATAAAACTGAAGTTTACTCTAATCCAGAGAACCTATTAGTAAAAATTTGTAACTTATCATTAAAATCATCCATTGTACCTGAAGACTGGAGGATAGCAAATGTAACCCCAATATTTAAAAAGGGCTCCAGGGGCGATCCGGGAAACTACAGACCGGTTAGCCTGACTTCAGTGCCAGGAAAAATAGTGGAAAGTGTTCTAAACATCAAAATCACAGAACATATAGAAAGACATGGTTTAATGGAACAAAGTCAGCATGGCTTTACCCAGGGCAAGTCTTGCCTCACAAATCTGCTTCACTTTTTTGAAGGAGTTAATAAACATGTGGATAAAGGTGAACCGGTAGATATAGTATACTTGGATTTTCAGAAGGCGTTTGACAAAGTTCCTCATGAGAGGCTTCTAGGAAAAGTAAAAAGTCATGGGATAGGTGGCGATGTCCTTTCGTGGATTGCAAACTGGCTAAAAGACAGGAAACAGAGAGTAGGATTAAATGGGCAATTTTCTCAGTGGAGGGGAGTGGACAGTGGAGTGTCTCAGGGATCTGTATTGGGACCCTTACTGTTCAATATATTTATAAATGATCTGGAAAGAAATGCGACGAGTGAGATAATCAAATTTGCAGATGACACAAAATTGTTCAGAGTAGTTAAATCACAAGCAGATTGTGATAAATTGCAGGAAGACCTTGTGAGACTGGAAAATTGGGCATCCAAATGGCAGATGAAATTTAATGTGGATAAGTGCAAGGTGATGCATATAGGGAAAAATAACCCATGCTATAATTACACAATGTTGGGTTCCATATTAGGTGCTACAACCCAAGAAAGAGATCTAGGTGTCATAGTGGATAACACATTGAAATCGTCTGTGCAGTGTGCTGCGGCAGTCAAAAAAGCAAACAGAATGTTGGGAATTATTAGAAAAGGAATGATGAATAAAACGGAAAATGTCATAATGCCTCTGTATCGCTCCATGGTGAGACCGCACCTTGAATACTGTGTACAATTCTGGTCGCCGCATCTCAAAAACGATATAATTGCGATGGAGAAGGTACAGAGAAGGGCTACCAAAATGATAAAGGGAATGGAACAACTCCCCTATGAGGAAAGACTAAAGAGGTTAGGACTTTTCAGCTTGGAGAAGAGACGACTGAGGGGGGATATGATAGAGGTGTTTAAAATCATGAGAGGTCTAGAACGGGTAGATGTGAATCGGTTATTTACTCTTTCGGATAGTAGAAAGACTAGGGGGCACTCCATGAAGTTAGCATGGGGCACATTTAAAACTGATCGGAGAAAGTTCTTTTTTACTCGACGCACAATTAAACTCTGGAATTTGTTGCCAGAGAATGTGGTTCGTGCAGTTAGTATAGCTGTGTTTAAAAAAGGATTGGATAAGTTCTTGGAGGAGAAGTCCATTACCTGCTATTAAGTTCACTTAGAGAATAGCCACTGCCATTAGCAATGGTTACATGGAATAGACTTAGTTTTTGGGTACTTGCCAGGTTCTTGTGGCCTGGATTGGCCACTGTTGGAAACAGGATGCTGGGCTTGATGGACCCTTGGTCTGACCCAGTATGGCATTTTCTTATGTTCTTACTATCAGGGTAAGTGGTCCAAATAGATTGCATAGTTGCTGGTATGTTGAGTAACAGCAGTTTGACTACTAACACTCTTATGCACTGAGCACAAAAAACCTAGAGTGAACCGTGGACTTAGCTCGTTGTACAGCTGAAAGGCAGCGGGTGCAGGAGGCCGAGCCTGGCAGTGACTGGCAGTGACTGCAGTCACTGCCAGTCACTGCCAGTCACTGCCAGTGACTGCAGCTGCCCTGTACACGGGGGGTGTACAGGGCAGCTGTACTCGGCCGGTAAGCACTGAGCTCTGGTAAGTTGGGGTTTTTTTTGTTTTGTTTTTTTAAAGGAAGACGTTTTTACCTTCCGAAACACAGTTGGTGGGGCTTTAGGATTTCCTGCAGTATCCTTGCTCGGCGTGCCATTCCAGCATCATTCCTGCTCCCATTAGGGTTAGAGGAACTGGGCAGCCTGGCAGGTTGAGCGGGCCCTGGTGGGCTAAGCCCAACAGTTAAGCTTCTTGCCTGTGCGTTCTGTGGTAGCCTGCAGCCTCGTGTCTTGCGTGTTTTTGTGCGTATTGGCTGCCCTCTACAGGATGTCTGTGTGTGCGGTGCATTGGCTCTGTGCTCAGTTTAGGGCACACCTTTTGCGTGCACTTTTTAAACTGTTGATACGCGCAAGTCTTTGCACACAAGTTGTGTATGTCAGTTGAGCGGCACTTATTTTTTGGGGGCGCCTAATTTTTGTGTGCATAAATTTTTGTGCGTGAGCCGTTTGGACGCCCATTCACCAGAGCACAAAAACGCTAAGCGCCTTTCTCTCTGTGTTGCCTGATATATCCAGGCTTCTCAGTCTGAAGTGGCTTCTAACCTGTGTTGGCGCTATTTGGACGCTCATGGAGAGTTGTCTTCCTAGGATTTTGCTAAGCCAGGGTCCTCCCATCCTGATGATGGTTTGGTTATGGCTTTGTCTGGAGGTTCGCCAGACCTTGGTACTCCCTTAACTGGCTCCTCCACAGGAGATGGCAGTTCCGTGGGCCCCGCTCCAGTTCCTTCTGGGTTTGGCCTGGATCTGGCTGCTTTTTTCTGGGGTATAGTTTTTTCAGGGTTTAGAATCCTTTCTTCAGGGGCAGTCCTCTGCTTCGCCCAATCCAGTCAGGTCATATCCTCAGCCGGTAGCTCCTCCCTCTTCCAAATCCTATGGTTCAGCGCCAGGGTGTGCCTCTGTTCGCTGTGGGTAATCCTGACAAGAACCCAGATGGCACGGATGAGGCTGATCCTAATTCCCTGGAGGATGGGGAAATTCCTCTGGGACTGGAACCGTATCGGACCATGTTATGGTTCTTTCATAGAGATGAACTGCCGGTTCTGATTTTCCAGACTTTGCAGAAGCTGAGTATTCCTGGTACAAATTCCATGTCGGAACCAAAGAAAAATCTCATTTTGGTTTCTTTGCGTAAAGCCTCTTGTTTTTTCCCAGTTGTGGATGCCATTCAGGAATTGACTGATCTTGAATGGGATGCCCTGGAGGCAAATTTTAAAGGGGGTTGACATTGGAAGGCCTGTACCCCTGGATCCAGATGTGTGTGTGAGTGCCAACTGTAAGCGGACTACTATCCCTGTGGAGGGAGGAGCAGCTATGAAGACTGTGCATGATAGACGGATTGTCTATCCTTAAACAAGCCTTTGAAGTGGTGGCAGTGACCTTAGATTGCTTCCTGTTGCACTCTTGTGGCCTGTTCTTGTCTGCTTCTCTCAGGAAATTGATGATTCTTGGGTGAATTCCAGAGCAATTATGGAACCTGCTGCCGTCTTTTTGGTAGATGTAGGTTGTGATTTGGGTACCTCGGCCAGAGGAGTGGCTTCGGTGGTAGCAGCCAGGTGTCAACTATGGTTGTGAAATTGGTCAGCTGACACAGCCCCAAAGCTAATCTTGCGAAAATGCCTTTTAAAGGCTTGTTCTTGTTCGGGAGTGAGTTGGAAAAGCTTGCCAGTAAGTGGGGCAAGTGTCTAGTTCCCTGATTGCCAGAGGATAAGAAGCAATTGCAGTGCCCCTCTGCTATGAGGCATTGTTTCCGGGGCTCCCGATGGTTTCGTCCCTATAGAGTCCTTTCAGAAGACTCAGCCTTTCAGTAGGTCTCACTCCTTTCATTCCAGACAGCCCAGGAGAGGAACGGGCTCAGGTGGTGGATCTTCCAGTGCTTCCCAATGAAAGTTTGCTAACCCATCTTCAGCAACAAGAGAGAGGGAAATGTCTTTCATCAGAAGTGGGTCAAGATCACATCAGACCAGTGGGTCCTGGAGGTGATACGAGAAGGATATGCGCTGGAACTTCGCAGTGTTCCTCGAGACGTGTTCATGGTGTCTCTTTGCCACTTCCCGCAGAAGAAGCAGGCAGTGGAGCCTACACTTCAAAGGATCCTCAAGCTGAGGGCTATGATTCTGGTGCCCACATCTCAAAGTATGGAACGATATTCCATTTATTTTGTTGTGCCCAAAAAGGAGGGTTCCTTTCGTTCTATCCTGGATCTCAAAAGGGTTTATTTATTTTAACTTTTTTCTATACCGTGGTTCAGTGGATACAGTCACAACAGTTTACAGTAAGGCACATAAAAAATGATGCTAAAATATATCAAGTTACACAGGTGCCATTAAGGTTCGATAACAGTTTGTAAACAGTATTAATTGGTAAGTGTAATAAATCATGTCCATTTCTCATATCAGTTTTGGATACGAGATTAGCTTTATCATTCTACTTTTATCTTTTATTGATGAACGAAAAAAAAATGAAGCTTAAACTAAAATAACAAAAATTACACACATTGATTTTGGTTATGTGTATAGTTGTTCAATAGTTTGTACCTTTCATTCCCCTGGGCACTATTCTCCTTTCTCTTTTTGATAAGCTTGTTAACTGTCATTTGAAGGTGACTCATTTTCACATGGAAACCTTTCGTTTTGTGATAATGGCAGTGCAGTCAAGGGAATTTCTGACCTCCCTGGATCTATCCAAGACCTACCTTCATATTTCCATCCGTTTGGAACACACATGTTTTCTACGTTTTGCAGTGTTGGGGGTGCCATTATAAGTTTTGGGTGCTTCCCTTTGGTCTAGCCACCGCCCCCAGAAAGTTTTCCAAGAATTATGGTGGTAGTAGCGGCCTTGAGAAGAGAAAGGGATTCTGCTGCACCCATATTTGGATGATTGGTTGATTCGAGACAGGTCTTAGGAAGACAACTGCTTGGTGATGCACAAGGTGATCTTCTTGTTACAGGAGCTTGGTTGGGTGGTTAACCTGGCCAAGAGCAGCCTTCAGCTATCCCAGTCGTAGGAGTATCTGAGGTTTGGTTCGACATGGATGGGACAGGACAAGGTTTTCCTGCCGGAAGTTTGAATTCAGAAATTGGATGTCAAGAAACTTGTCGTGCAGTATCTGGAGGTTTCTGAGCCTTTCCAGAAGATGGATTGCCTGTTTGTCCTTCAAGGTGGGATTAAGCAGGGTGCTCCAGCCTCGTGGACTACCATAGCTTGCTGTATTAAAGAGGTAGATAACTCAAAGGTCACATATATAAAACGCAATTCATTGAATAAGGTATACCCTCATAAGTGAGCCAATGTACACCTCCGCTTAACAGCGTTTTAACTTTCATACACTGATATCAATGTGGCTGCCCATTCAATTTTAATCACAGGGTAAACTTTTTCCAATTGAGTGACACACTGCCACTTCTTTTTAGAGCAGAACTTTTCACTGCTGTCTCTCTTTTAAAGCAGAAAATTTTTTATATATTTTTGTAAACTTTTTTTCGAAAACCCTTTAAGGTATCAACAAACTCCAACTTGAAATAGTATTCTTTAAAATAAATGACTTATCTTTTTCCAAAAGAATGAAAGCTAGAGTCCGGGGCGTTTCAGTAGAGCAGGGCCGATGAGCTTTTGGACTCTAGCTTTCATTCTTTTGGAAAAAGATAAGTCATTTATTTTAAAGAATACTATTTCAAGTTGGAGTTTGTTGATACCTTAAAGGGTTTTCGAAAAAAAGTTTACAAAAATATATAAAAAATTTTCTGCTTTAAAAGATAGATGGCAGTGAAAAGTTCTGCTCTAAAAAGAAGCGGCAGTGTTTGTCACGCAATTGGAAAAAGGTTACCCTGTGATTAAAATTGAATGGGCAGCCACACTGATAACAGTGTATAAAAGTTAAAACGCTGTTAAGCAGAGGTGTACATTGGCCCACTTATGAGGGTATACCTTATTCAATGAATTGTGTTTTATATATGTGACCTTTTTTGAGTTATCTATACTATTTCGTCACATATTTTCCAGTTTGTTTTTTTTGTTTGAGTATTAAGGAGGTAGTCATGGCCGTGTTTGTGGATGCTGAAAAGCCATTACCTACTCAGGTTAAGGCTCATTCCACTAGGGATCAGGTAGTGTCATGGGTGGAGGATAGATTGTTGTCTCCCATCGACATTTGCTGAGCTGCGACATTTATTGTCTGGATATGCAGGTCTGGAAGGATGCAACTTTTGCATGGGTGGTGTTGATTGGACCGCAGGCAGCCTCCCACCCTGTTGGGGAATAGCTTTGGTACATCCCACTGGTCTTGAGATCATCTGTCTACATGCTAGGAAATGGAGAAATTACTTGCCTGATAATTTTGTTTTCCTTAATGTAGATAGATGGACTCAGCTTCCTACCCTCAGCTGCTGCATGAGTGTGTTAATAGTCCTCCTGTGAGGCTCTGAATACCAAGGGATTGCTGGTAAGTGTTCATCCAGTTCTTAGATTGGATTTTTACGTGAATTCAGGGTTTCTTGTTGGTTGAGTACAGTTATGGTTGACTGTTCTTAATCAAGTTTAGCCACAGTTGCTTTTGAAGAGAATACTGGCAGGCTGGGGTCACTGCATGAGAATATATATATGGTGACATCAGCTTGTTCTGTCTCCATCTGCTGGTAGGGGTGCATAACCCACTGGTCTTGTGTCCATCTGTCTATACTAAGGAAAACAAAATTATCAGGTAAGTAATTTCTCCATTAGGTTACTCAGAAGACAAGTGAAACAAGTATTGTTAGATATTTTTTTTCAACTACACCTATGTTTATCTATAATCATAGAGCCATTCTAGTATTTTCTCTCCCATCACACTATGGCTGAACTTACAGGTTCAGTAACACTGCAGAAAAGTTTTTTTTTTCAGCTGCAGTAGTTACTATGTTGTGATATACTGAGTGGGTTAAAACTGTGACCATTTTTGATTCCTTCTGTTTTCGTGATATAAAGCAGTGGTTCAACTGGTGTGTCTCCACACTTTCTGTGCCCCTGCTGGCCCAGCTGCTCCCTCTGCTCCAGCGAACTAGGACCTCTTCCTCCGCCCAGGCTGATAGCCCGGGCAGAATGTAGTAGGAGAGCTGGAGTCAGCGGCACCAGAAGGGTCTCTTCTTCCTGTCCCCACCTGCGGCCCGGAAGAGGAAGTGGTATGCAGCAGCTGCACATGCAGGAAGAAGAGACCATGCTAGTGTGGAGCAGCACTCGAAGAAGAGCAACACGGCTCGGAGCAATGGAGGAGCAATGTCAGTCCCTGCAGCCGATAGGACTCCTTTCTTGAGGCCGCAAGGGCTGGAAGTGGAGGAGGCTGCTGTTGCTGCCGCTATTTCAGGAGGGGGGGAAGAGAGTGAGTGAGAAAGCATATGTGTTTGAGATCCTGTGTATATGTGTGTTTGTGAGAGACAAGCATGTATGTGAGTGAGTGAGAGCATGTTTGTGGGAAAGTGTGTATGATTGAGACCTTTTTTGTGTGATTAAAGATGGCATGAATGTGAGTGTAAGTTTGAGAACCTGTATATGTGTAAGTGAGAGAGATCATGTGTATGTATGATTAAGAGCCTGTGTGTATAAGGAAGAGAACATGTCTGTGTGTGATTGAGAGCATGTGAGTATGTGATTTGAGAGCCTGTGTGAGAGAGCGTGCATGTGTGTGATTTAAAGCCTTTGTGTAAGTGTGAAAAAGCAAACAGCATGTGTGTAAATGTGTGATTAAGAGCCTATGAGGGTGAAAAAGCATGTGTGTGTGTTCATGATTGGGAGCCAGTGTGAGACTGAGAGAGGAGAAAGTTGGAAGCAAACCATCTCCCCTTCTGCTAATTCAAAAAAATATCAGGGCACCTGGATATCAAACATGCCCAGGTATGCAGGGCAAAGCATTTTTTTAAAATCCTTATTTTTCATTATTGGGTCTTTGTGTCTATTTTGAAATATTTTATTGGTATCTGGAAATTTTTGATATGAGTTTTTAATGGATATTTCATTCATCAACTGTTTTGAAATAATGTTGTTTTTATTAGTATGGTTTTATTGCTATTGATTTTATATTTTTTGTTTTGAGGACTGGTGAAGTATCTTTCTTTTGTTACGCTGCATACAGTCTCTCTGGTTGTTGCAGTTTCCAGTTCAGTTTTTTTCTGCATGTTTCTAGTTATGCTTTATGGTCTCCGTATTCTTTGTTAGATGAGGGTCAGCACATGTGACTGAAGTGAGGTATTCTGCTGGCATGTAGTTTTGGTTTATGGCTCTATAGCAGCCTGGCTTGGTCCGTTTTCCTAATAGGAGGTGTAATGTTTTCAGTATTGTCTTTACTTAGGTAAGATGGTTACTGTTTGTGTGCTGGAAATCGGTGCTATTTTGGAATGGGATGTTTACTATTTATGCAATTTCTGTTCAGACAGAGTACTTATCTTTCCCTTGCGTCATTCCTAACAATAAAAATAATACTGGGCCTTCATTTTTTATTTCCACCGTGAATTGAAATGAGTAGTATGTCGCACATGTGAGCGTGGTCTGTCAGATGTGTCACGATGGGAAAAAGGTTGAGAACCACTGTCATAAAGTACCAAAATCTCTGGGCACATTGCATGTTATACAGATAACACACCAATCTGCTTCAAACTGAGCAAAATATTTCTATTGTGATCTAAAAGCTTTGCAATAATTTAAAAAAAGCATTCCTTCCTATATTGGTTCTTGTTTCATTTTCTTTGCCAGATGAATTTGAAACTGCTTTAAGTTGGGGAAAGCAGGGTTGGGGGGATGTGAACAGTCTTCGGTCATCTTGAATATACTGAAACTGGTTCCAACTATGTTTTAGGGAAGAAATTTAAGTAAGACCTGTACTATAGTTCAAAACAGTCAAGACATTTCCAAATAATTTTTGGCAGGTCTTCATTAGGAAAACATTCTTTCAGTTTTAACACCCACCTTATTACAGGACCAAATGAATTCTGCTATCTTGGTCTGATGATCAGCAGAGAACTAGACATGTCAGAATGAGCAAGAGAAAGCATTCACTGGTAGACTCTATTCATGAAAGATTGATTGGGGCCTACTGTACAGATCACGCGACTATTGTTTTCCAGTCACCACACTAAGCTTGTTTCCATTTATTTTCAAAGGTAAAGAGCCTTAAGGCGCCATATGAAAATTGAAAATCTTTTATTTTTAAATGCATTTGAGAGCTTTGGTAACTACAAGTCATTGGCAATGATTATTATGTAAACATTTCTAGGCATGTATTGTTTACTTTTCCGGTAATGCATTTCACTATAAGTTGAGAATTTCTTTCGGTTTTCCAGCACAACTCTGACTATGGTGCCATGAAAGTTCATAACTACCCAGGGTTTTTCTCCATTTTTAACCCCACTTCTGATTAGCCCAACAACTGCAGTAATAATTCTCAGCTGGAGGCCACAGACCACAATTATTTTTCTGAAACCTGGAATGTGTACACCCTGAGTCTTGCCAAGAAATGTGGGCACCCTCTCCCTTAGCTCCACAAACCACCACTGCAGCATCCACAGCTCTCTCACTGTACTGTTGGGCCCATTCTGGAAGTTGGAGCATCTTAAATTAGTTTTATTGATACTGTATATTAGATTAGTACAAACTTTTATGGAATTTTAAGTGCAATAATCCATTTTATAAATAAGACCCACTTTATTCCTGAGATTGACCTCTCATATAAAATTATATTTAAGTTAAAATAGAAAAAAATCTAGTTTGTAAAACATACTCATTGTTATTGACTTAAGTATGTGTCTTTTGGTTTTATTTATTTATTTTAACAGAAGCATATACAGTGCCCCTTTTACCTAGTTAGTAATGTTGTGCCTTCTCTGCTTGTTTTCAGTAGAAATATTTTGTGGCAATAAAAAGACTATTCTTTGGCACAGTGCAAAAGTGGTGTTTAATTTTAGCATCAAATGCTCCAAGAGATTCTGGCTCTCTTAACAGTTTTTAGATATGGTTGCCACAATGCAATTTAAAAACCCCAAACTTATTACTGGAGATAGTATTCATGAGGATATGTCCCAAATGTCTATTAAATGGTTTCATTTTGGCCTGATTAATTTTAGGTCCAACTCAGGCAATAGAAGAAGTCACCCATTTGTCTACCCATAAATTAGAAGTTGTTTTTTTTTTGGGGGGGGGGGGGTTAATCTATCTTAGGGGTTAAAGATCTCTGGTTTCAGTGCCAAGGAGATCTCTCAGATGGCTTCTGTGCCAAGGTCTGATCCGGTTTTAGTGAAAAGGATGTGTTTGGTTTGAATAATCAGGAGATAATGAAACTGATTCATACAAGAGGCAATACAGATTCATGATCCTGGGTCTTAGTGGCTATTCAGTTGGCTTTAAGGAATAATATTCTAAAACCAGCTCTAGATAAAACTGCATCCTTGAGAGTCCACTTAGTTCATAGTGTAACCAGGTTCCATGGTACTCTTAAGAAATTAGGGAACAAAAAAAAAAAAGTAGAATGCTTAAAAAAGGATCAGCAAAATTAAAAGCCAATTAAGATTTCATATCTCTGTCATTTAAAATGCTATAAGCAAATTATTGAATTTGCAAGGAAAAAACTTTTTTTTTTTTTTATTACAGAATTCTAGGTGCAAGAAATAATTCTAGAGAATTGTTTAGGGTGGTGAATGATTTATTTTACTGCACAAACGAAAAGCAAAGGATTAATACAGTTTAACTGGTAATGGTCAGAGGCTATTCCTCAACCATTGGCTGGTCCTGTCATGAATTCCAAGATGGGGAAGATTTAGGTGAGATGATGTTGGGCCTTTATTTTGTGCCTGATACAAACTCATGTACTTTCAGGAAATTCAACAAAATATTTTCTTTTCAAATATTAGATCCAGAGGAAGTTTCTTAAATTTTGATTGTGAAGTAAGTGTACTGTTTGTTAGATCTCTGCCCTCCATAGTAAACTAAAGCTGTGAGCCTGATTATCCTTGATGACTGATATGGAATATTAATGTTCATAAGTTACTCTTCCTCTTTAAAATAGGCTTTAATTTTGCTCCATTTTGAAAAGCTGTCACTGGATCCAGAGTTACCAAATAATTATAGGTCAGTCTTAGATCTTTTTTTTTTTTTAAGCAAATTAGTAGGATGAGCATTGGCAACTCATTTCCAAGCATATTTAGAGGAACAGGGGCTATTGGACACTTCCATGCCAAATATACGGTAAAATGGAGACTGTTTTAGTATTCTTGATGAACTAATTTTATGGAAAATTGTACAAGGAGCAGGCAGTAGTAATGGGCTTACTCAATCTAACAGCTGTTTTTGACACATTGGACCATCATATTTTGCTATGCTTTCTATAATAGCCACGTGTGCTTGCTGCTTGCGGAGAGTGCAAAGTAAAGAGCCTGGTACTTAAAATTCCTCATCACTGCTCCCTGTTCCTGCTTGTCCTGGTTTTTCTCTGTATCTTTGTTTATAATTTATGGTCTTTTGTTCTGTATTAGATAAGGGTCAGTCTGCATTCTGCATGTTTGACAGAGGTGAGGGATTCTGCTAAGTAGGATATAGATTTTGTGTAGGGATCTATAGCAGTCTGGCTTGCTTTGTTTTTCCAGTAGGAAAATATTTCCAGTGTTCTATATTTGCATCTTACTTTTTCATAGGTAAGGTTGTTGCTGTTCAAGTCTTGGGTGTTAGTTCTCTTATGGTATGGCTGGTATGCTATATAATTTCTAAATGTCTTTTTAGCAGGTTTTCGTGTTTCACAGTGTCTGGCAGGGAAGGGATTTTGACTTACTATTATTGAGGGGATATCAGAATTGAATATATTTTTTGTATGGTGAGTTGAAAGGGGAAAATTCCTATCTCTTCTTCGTATAAACTCCAGAAGAGGTCAGAACTTTCTGAGGTTGACAGTGAAATGCATGACAGTTTGTCTGTATTGAAAAACTGTGTACTGCATATGCATATCGGTCCCAGATTTCTCACTGATGCAGTAAGCAAAGATTTAAATTTTTGTGAAAAAATTAACATTTAAATAATATTTTATAAGCAGTTATTGAAATTAACGAATATGTTGTCTGCCTCCTGCATCATTTTCAACAATAAAATATCTAGGATTTTTTTTTTTTTTTTTTTTTAGTAAGGCTGTTAAATGTGAGCATTATCTGTCAGGTGTGTCTTGACAGAAAAAGGTTGAGAACTACTGGTCTAAAGGATATTGCCTTGAGAGGAAATATATTTAGTTGGTTCTCTTTTTAGTAGATTTCAGTAGATTCTCCTCGATGGGAAATGTTCTGAGCACTAGCCCCAACATTCAGATGTTCCAAAAGGGTTTGTACTATCCTTGATTCTATTTAATTTATATGTATGCTTTGAGGGAGGTGCTGAGAGAGCCTGCAGATCAGTTTGTTTTTTCCTTGACTTTTAACCCCTAATGTTACTTTTATTACATTGAACTTCTTTTTTGCAAGCTAGAAGTTATATTTGGACAAAAGTGAGCAAGTTAAGTATTAATCCAGTAAATGCCGAAGCGTTTTGGGTCAGTTGACAGCGCCTGATCCCATTTTTAAAAGTTTATTTTAGATTTAGTCTCATATTTAAAGCAGAGACTAGGAATCTGGGAGTCATATTAGGCACAAATTTAGATCCTGGATTCCCATATAAATGCAAGAATCATTTTTGCAAAATTGTAGCCTTTTTTGCAACCATCTGATTTGAAGACAATATATTGATATAATGATATTGACCCAAATGCTTTGTTTATTGGATTACTGGCTTAGCCTATTTTAAACTGCAGATGATTCAGAATGCTACAGTGAGAATAATTGGTTGCCCAGATAGGAACAGAATTAATCCTTTTTTATGAGATCTTCACTGGCTTCTTGTTATCTAGTGCATCAACTTTAATAATCTGTTGACTTTTAAGGGCCTGAAGGGCTCAGCGAATAAAGCAAGACTATACAAAACTAGTAGAAACATGCACTCGAGTTTTCTCTTGCATTGCTCCTGTTATATGGAATGCTTTGCCCCTAGAACATTTGGTTTCCTCACATTGATTACTGTAATAGCCTCTACTTAGGTCTCCCATCTAATTTCCTTATATCCATTAGAGTTGTTACTTACTTCGGCAGCTAGACAGATTACTGGAGTTAGTCATGATGATATTCTGGTATTGGATAAACTAAAATGGTTACCAATTCAACAATGGAGTTTTTTATAAAATTGGCATGACTTTTTTTTTTTTTTTTATTACTAAGTTCGGATTCATGTCCATGGGCTAAAATGTATAACCCTGCATGCGAGCTAAGATCTACACAACTAGGATTACTTGATATACCTTCTGTCCGTTGTGTCTGACTTTCAGTTGCAACACCAATGCAACACCAGTTGCAACACCAATGTTCTGGAATTCTTTACTGATTAACAGACAATAACAGACAATTAACAGACATTAACAGACAATATCCTGATGGGCCTTGACAAAGGCCAATCCTACCTTCTAGCTCTTCTCGACATTTCTGCGGCGTTCGACACTGTAAACCTCATGTATCCTCATCAACCGTCTAATGGAAATAAGCATCTCTGGCTCTGCACTTCTCTGGCTCAAATCCTTCCTCAACAGGCACTACAAAGTTAAAATAAACTACAAAGAATCCCACTCCGTACCTTCTAATCAAGGAGTATCACAGGGTTCATCACTTTCCCCTACCCTGTTTAATATCTATCTACTTCCTTAGTTTTTGGGTACTTGCCAGGTTCTTATGGCCTGGATTGGCCACTGTTGGAAACAGGATGCTGGGCTTGATGGACCCTTGGTCTGACCCAGTATGGCATTTTCTTATGTTCTTATGTTCTTTATGCCAACTACTCAGTAACCTCAACCTCACCCACTTTATATATGCGGACGATGTCCAGATCCTAATCCCCATCTCGGACCCTATCTCTACTACTATGAACTATTGGAACAACTGCCTACGCACCATCAACCTCCTTCTCTCGAGTCTCAGCCTGGTTCTCAACACGTCCAAAACAGAACTCCTTCTCATCTCCTCTAACGACAATAACACCTTCGCCAATTACACAACCATACCGCTAGTAAACCAGGTGAGAAACCTAGGAGCCACCCTTGACTCCAGACTGAACTTCAAAAAGTTCATTAATACCACAACAAAAGAATACTTCTTTAAGCTACAGGTCCTAAAACAGCTAAGACCGCTCCTACACTTCCACGATTTCCGCTCAGTTCTTCAGGCCATACTGTTTTCAAAGACTGACTACTGCAACGCACTATTACTCGGCCTCCCCGCCTCTGCTACTAAATCTCTACAGATGCTGCAAAACGCAGTGGCTAGGATCCTTACTAACACACGTCATAAGGACCACATCACACCAATACTAAAAATGCTACACTGGCTACCCATCCACTATAGAATTCTGTTCAAGACTCTTACCATCATTCACAAATCCGTCTACCAGCAATCCCCACTCCAACTGTCCAGCCCTCTCGAACTCCATACTTCTGCAAAGCCGATTAGATCCGCATACAAAGGCTCTCTACAGGCCCCCCCCAAATAAATTTGCGGTTCACAAATACATCCACAAACGAGCACTATCCACAGCAGAACCTCTCCAATGGAATTCACTACCCCCACATCTACGGCAGGAACAATGTCATCTCACCTTCAGAAATAAACTGAAAACCTGGCTGTTAGCTCAAGCATACCGCTGAAGGAACATTCGACCAACCAGTACCGACCCACCTCCCTCCCCCCCCCCCCCCCTTTTACCTTCCCACCCATTCCCTTCTCCCCCGTCCCTGCCCTTCCCCTGCCCCCTCCTCTGATCCGTCACCCACAGAATTTTGTGCTAGAAACTGCCTAGGACAATTCTTCCCGTCAAAAAATTCAGATACTCTATATGTAATCAATTGTTCGCTGACTATTTTCTTACATGGCTCTCCAATTGTATTCGTCTGATCTTCTTCTTCTCTTCTAACGCCCATGTTTATGCTCCCTGTTTTTTGTAACTTCGCCTTCTATATCGTTGTTAATTGTTTTTTCCCCCTAGTTATATTGTAAACCGGTACAATAAGACTTGGTCTTAAGCATCGGTATATTAAAAGAATTTAAATAAATAAATAAACTGTCTTAAGAAATTTAGACTTCATTTAAAAAGCTTTTTATTGAAACAAGTGTTTTATTAAGGTCTATATGCCTGACTTCTTAGTCTATGACTCTGCAGCTTGAGGTTTTGTTATGTTTTATATTTTTTATTTTACCTGTTTTGTATTCATTTTTGTTATACATAATAAAAACAAATATATGTTTATTTTATAAATCACTTAGAACTTCATTGTGTTTAGCGATTAATACATTTTAATAAATGAGATGAAATGTTTGAATAGGACTATTTCAAGCTGTATAAATCTGTGAAAGCAAGGTTTCTTTAAACAAGCTTTCTTCTGTTGATTGTTCTTTGCTATTATGTCTTTAATATTATATCTATGATAGTGTAGTCTACAATAGGCTACTCTGGTCCTGGAGTGCCACAAATAGGTCTGAATACCCACAATGAATATGCATGAGATATATTTGCATACAATGGAAAAAGTGCATGCAAAAACTCTTCAAACATATTCATTATGGATATCCTGAAATCCAGTCCTGTATGTGGTACTCGAGGACTGGAGTTGCCTACCCCTGGTGTAGCCTTTGGGTTATAGCAATTTAAGGAGTGTATTTTGAGGTCTGTCTGATTATGTCTTTTACTTAATGATGTATGTATTTTATTATTCTTGGAATATTGTATTTATTGTGAGATGTCTTCTGTTTTGTTCATCTCTATGGAAAGTTGGGTTGCAAATATCTGAACAAATATGAAGGTAAATAAACAGTAAATGCAAAAACCAAAACTTACTAAAGAGTGAGAATGTTTCAGTAAAGTGCTTCACATTACAGGAAGTTCCAGCTTCAGTGTTTTCACTTAAAAGTAACACGGGGAGAACAAAAAGGCAGCCAATAAGTGTTTTAAATATGGAAAAATGCCACTGTTCTGTGGATTTGAAGTGTGTGCCCCTGACAGTCTATTTGAAACGTGATGATATGTTGAGCAAAGCATGACTTCCTGATAAAACAGGAAAGTTTCAAATTTTATTTGCAATGTTTAAAATTCATATAAAAATTCCATTAAGAAGAGAAATATTTCTGGATAATCATGGACCAATGATTCTAGATGACCCAGTTGTGTTACAAGGTGAATATGCATAACGTACCTACACATGGGTGTTAAGGTCCTCAATAAAAATTAGCATTTTCATTATAGTGCTGGTCTGCTTATGATAAGAAAATATTAAGGAGAAGAAGAGACGTGTATTAAGTGTATCAAATGCTATTGAGATTGATTTTATACTACATTTCATTTGAGTTTTGGGACTCTTTTATAGTGGTAATTTCTTTTGCACCACCATTTTGCATTACAAAGCAGTAAATTTATACACCAAACCGATTAGTAATGTGGTCTGTACTGTAAGAAGTAACTCTTAAGATGTCTGTTGTCTAAAAATAGCTTCTCCATCAGTGACTTGCATGATTATGAATGCTCTGAAAAGTAATCTTGTTGAGGGACTCAGCCTATGGACATAATCTGTGCCTTTGCCTACTCTTGCAGTAACAGAGATTACTGCTTGTGAAAAGACATCTGTTTATCATCTTACAAGCAAGACACAAGTCTCTCCTCCTTCTCTAGTTAACCCTCTTACATTGCTCTTTTTTGCCGTTTTTCAGAAGGAAGGACCCTCTAAAACTCTAGGGGTTTTTTTTTCCTATTAACTACACAGAAATAAATGACACAAAAAAATACAAGGTGATACTTTTGATTGGAGTTCTGCTTCCTTCATTGGGTCCAAACAGAATGAGCAGGTAAAGGCAAAGGCTGATGATTGCAGAATATACAAGGGATTCACAGATTACAATACAATGAAGGTGAGGGGCGAGAGGGAGAGAGGAGGGGAAAGTGATGTATGTGCTAGAGGAGTAAAAAGGAGACAGAATTGTCTGGTATTTTTGTTTGTTTTGAAATGTCTGGATTTGTCAATAGGCACCTATAATGCCTGTACCTAGAGCAGGCAGCAAACTGCATTCCAGCTCTGCTGAATCTCATTCATTGTAGAGATCACACTCCACCAGTACCTCTCAGCCAGAGGTAAACCCCAAAAAACAACCTCTTCCCTTGGAGGGAGAACCCCTTGCTCATGACACCTCCCTCTAGTGTTAAACCTCTTCTACCACTCTTACTGTATTCTCACATCACAAACTGTATCTCATGCAGTATCTGTTGAGAAATTGATGCTATTCTAGTAAGGGGCAGTTTTGGGAACCCTTTTGCAATGTATGATGTGTAATGAATTAAATTATGGAAGTTTTATTAACTAGTCACACACATATAGAACCAATGAGCAATAGTCAGTGAAAACTGATCAATAATGATTTGTCATGTAAAGATCCACACAGAATGAAACAGGTATTTTCTTTCAAGTGGATTTTTAGTGTTCATGTACATACACAATCCACTATATATATGTATCTAATGAACCTCAACAATGGACTTACAGAAATCAAAAGAAGAAAAATGCCAATTAGTGGATTGTATATGTACATGAACTCTCTATCTATATATATATATATAGTCCGGTAAGGGTAAGATTGAGACAAGACGTAGGAGAAGGTTGAGGGATATAATTATATGGACTTAACATTAATTTTTGAAGTAATCAATGAATTATTTAATATGCACTTTATGATGTGTTGATAAGCTACTGTTAAATTTTCAATAAAAAGTAATAATTTTATGAAATATCATATTTTTCAGATGGTTTATTGAATAAGGGTGCTTGTTTTTCTCCAAAAATATTTGTTTGGGGGGTTTTTTTTTGTATATATATACATACATACATACATATACATACATACACCCACAGCGCACACGTACGTATATAGATGCATGTGCGAATAATCAGTATTTTATATAACATAGTATATTTTATATAACATAGTAAATGATGGCAGATATAGACCAAAAAGGCTGATCGTCTGCCCAGCAGTGATTTTCTGCGCATCTACCTAAAGTAGATCAAATTCCCAAATGGAATCCAATCCCTGTATATATATTATATTTTCATTGTTTAATAAGCAAAGTGTACTGTGGTTGTAACAATCATGTAAGTCTGTGGAAGACTAAAGTAGATTTCTCATAGCCAGATACATTGCTGTATATACAGTATGCTTTTACATTTAGACTGATCACATATTGCTCATAACATCTGTGCAGTTTGAATATTTCTGTTGTGCTTAATTAAGTAGGTATTGGATGGTGAGAGAGATGAATGTGTGCAGGGAGCTATCAGGTATACAATGAGCCAGAGGGCTTTTAGCTGTCCACAGCCTAATTCTCCATCTGAATTTTCTTTATTTAAATAAATGCTTTCTGTTTGGCGAGGAGAATGCATGTGTATTTTTAATATGCATATTGCTTTTTTTTTCTCAATGTAATCCATTCAAGTTGCTTCTGTCATCTGTGTCTAATGAACCTCAACAATGGACCTACAGAAATCAAAAGAAGAAAAATGCCAATTTATTTGTAATTACTTCTCTTTGCCCCCCCCAGCACCCCCTCCCTTTCAAATGTGGAATTAATTCACATCTTAATTTCACATGTGAAATTTGTAATTGCCATACGTTATTATTCATTTTCAGCTAGCGTTACCCCTTATTCAGTAAGGGGCTGAAAACGTGTGTCCAATCCCGCAAATCTAATAGCACCCTCAACATGCGATTCAGAAAACAAAATGTGCAGCCAAGCCGCACATTTTGCTTTCAGAAAGGTAAGTGCTAATTTCTTCGGGCACCAGGAAAGTGCACAGAAAAGCAGTAAAAACTGCTTTTCTGTGCACCCTCCAACTTAATATCATGGCGATATTAAGCTGGAGGTCCCGAAGGGTAAAAAAAAAAAAGTCGGCCGGCGGCTGTCGGGTCGAAAACCAGATGCTCAATTTTGCCGGCATCCGGTTTCCGAGCCCGTGGCTGTCAGCGGGCTCCAGAACAGACGCCGGCAAAATTGAGCGTCTGCTGTCAAACCCGCTGACAGCCGCCGCTCCGGTCCAAAAAGAGGCGCTAGGGATGCGCTAGTGTCCCTAGCGCCTCCTTTTGCCTGTTTTTACCACCGGGCCTCATTTAAATACAGAATCGCGGGCACGGGAGAGTGGCCTGTGCGCGCGCTGGGAGAGCGGGTGTTCGCCCGCTCTCCCGCGGACTTTACTGTATCGGCCCGTATGTTGCTAGAAAATGTTCTCTTCTTCACCTCCACTTACTAGGGGATGGCTTGACATGACAACTCCTCAGCAACTAATTGGAACTTGCACTAGTCGATGCTTTTTTTTTTTTTTTTCCATTTCTTGGCAACCATGAAGATTGCTAGAATGGTTTTCCTCCAGCAGTTACTTAATTTGAAAAACCTGGTTCATACAAAACTTAATTTTGAATCTTGAAAAAAGACTTTCCTTACAGGGACAAGGGGAGCAGCTGAACACCAAGTGACTAATCAATATTGTAGAAATATAGCAACTTAAATTTTTCACTGTATATTTTTTATACTTAGTTTTCCAGAAGGAGGTCCTGGAACAGCAGTAAAATTCCTGACTTTTTTGCTTATTCTGAGAAACTATTCACACTATTATATAGTTGCTTATTTCTGCAGAGAGGAGAGAGAGAGGTAACTGTGGTGGGGCTGCTTGGCAGTTGTGATCATATGATCAGATTTCAATTGATGACTGATTAGGGGACATCACTAAACTTTCAAAAGGGAGACTTTGATAAAATGAGAAAGATTGTTAGAAAAAACTGAAAAGTGCAGCTGCAAAGGTTAAGTGTATAACAGGCTTGGACATTGTTTAAAAATACTATCTTAGAAGCACAGTCCAAATGTATTCGCAATAAGAAAGGTGGACAGAAGGCGAAACAACTGCTAGCTTGGTTAAAAGGCAAAGTGAAAGAAGCTATTTTATCCAAAAAAAACTTCCTTCAAAAACTGGAAGAAGAATCCATCTGAAGAAAATAGGAAAAAGCACAAGCATTGGCAAGTTAAATGTAAAATATTGATAAGACAGATTAAGAGAATTTGAAAAGAAGCTAGCCATTGAGACAAAAACTCATAATAAAAACGTTATTAAATCTATCTGAAGCAGGAAGCCTGTGAGGGAATCGATTGGATCATTAGATGACTGAGGGGTTAAAGGGGCACTTAGGGAAGATAAAGCCATCATGGAAAAACTTAACGGGCCGATACAGTAAAGCCTGCAGGAGAGTGGACGAACGCCCACTCTCCCGGCGCACGCACCGGCCCCTCGCCGGTGCATGCAATTCACTATGTAGATTAGGCGGCATGGTAGAAACGGGGAAAAGGAGGCACTAGGGACACTATCGCATCCCTAGTGCCTCCTTTTTGACAGGAGCAGCGGCTGTCAGTGGGTTTGACAGCCGACGCTCAATTTTGCCGGCGTTGGTTCTCGAGCCCGCTGATAGCTACGGGCTCGGAAACCGGACGCCAGCAAAATTGAACGTCCAGTTTTCGGCCCGACAGCCGCCGGCCGACTTTTTTTTTTTTTTACCCTTCGGAACCTCCAACTTAATATCGCCATGATATTAAGTTGGAGGGTGCACAGAAAAGCAGTGCCGGAAGAAATTTCTGAAAGTAAAATGTGCAGCTTGGTTGCACATTTTACTTTCTGTATCTCGTGTGCATACCTAATAGGGCCATCAACATGCATTTGCATGTTGAGGGCGCTATTAGGTGCCGCGGGTTGGACGTGCGTTTTCCTCCCCTTACTGAATAAGGGGTAAGGGAAAACGTGCGTCCAATAGCAGGCTAACAGTGCGCTCCGTTGGCCGATACAGTACAGTGTGCTCCAACGGAGCGCACTGTACTGTATCGGCCTGTAAATTAATTTTTTGCTTTGGTGAAGATATTAAGAAGATGGTTTTCAAGGGTGATGATTCAGATAAACTGAATCAAATCACTGTGAACCTGGAAGATGTAGTAAACCACATTGACAAACTGAAGAGTAGCAAATTACCCAGACCAGATGGTATAAATCCCAGTGTTCTGAAAAAACTCAAATGAAATTTCAGATCTATTACTAGTAATTTGCAACCTATCATTAAAATAATCCATTCTGCCTGAAGACTGGAAGCTGTCCAATGTAAACCCAATATTTAAAAATGGCTCCGGGAGTGACCAGGAAACTATAGACAGGTGAGCCTGACTTCAGTGCCAGGAAAAATGGAAACTATTCTAAAGAAAAAATATTAGAGGCATAGCAGTGTTAGTCTACTGTAGCAAAAATGCATCTGATGAAGTGGATTCTGTCCTCAAAAGTTGATGCTTCAATATATTGGTTAGTCTATAAGTTGCTACCTGCCTCCTGTGGTTTTGTTCTTTAGAATAAAACACAACATATAGACATGGTTTAATGCAACACAGTCAGCATGGATTTACCCAAGGGAAGACGTGCCTCACAAATCTGCTACATTTTTTTTGAAGGCGTTAATAAAGTTGGATAAGGGTTACCCAGTAGATACAATGTATTTAGAGTTTCAGAAGGTGTTTGACAAAGTTTCTCATGAGAGGTTTCTAAGAATTAAAAAGTCATGTACTTTTGTGAATTGCAAACTGGTTAAAAGCAGGGAAAAAGATTAAATGGTCAGTTTTCTCAGTGGAGAGAAGTAACTGGAGTGCCTCATGGATTTGTACTTGGCTGGTGCTTTTTAATATATTTGTAAATGATCTGGAAAGGGGAAAGAATAGTGAAGTGATCAGATTTGCAGATGACACAATTATTCAGAGTAGTTAAATAACAAGCAGATTGTGATAAATTGCAGGAGGGCCTTGAGAGCCTGGAATATTGAGCATCCAAATGGCAGATGAAATTTAATGTGGACAAGTGCAAGGTGATGCATATAGGGAAACATATAACCCATGCTATAGTTAAACAATGTTAGATCTTATGTTAGGATTACCACCTAGGAAAATGATCTATGCATCACAGTGGAAAATACATTGAAATCGTCGGCTCAGTGTGCTGTGGCAATCAAAAAAGCAAACCATGTTAGGAATTATTAGGAAGGAAATGGTGAATAAAATGTAGAATATTTTGCCTCTGAATTGCTCCATGGTGAGATTGCACCTTAAGTACTGTTTGGTTCTGGTTGTGGCATCTTAAAAACCATATAGATCCACTGGAGAAGGTACAGAGAAGGACAACCGAGCTGACAAAGGGGATGGAACTCCTCCCCTATGAAGAGAGGCTAAAAAGGTTAGAGCTGTTCAGCTTGGAAAAAAGATTGCTGAGGGGGGAATATGATGGAGATCTACAAAATCATGAGAGGACTAAAATGGCTAAATGTTAATTGGTTGTTTACTCTTTTGGATCATATAAGGACTACGAAGCACTCCATGAAGTTAGCAGGTAGCACATTTAAAACAAATCATACAAATGCATAATTAAACTTTGGAATTCAAGGCCAGAGGATGTGGTTAATGCAGTTAGCTTATCTGGGTTTAAAAAAAGGTTTAGTGAAGTTCATGGAGAAGTCCGTAAACTACTATTAATCATGTTGACTTAGGGAATAGCCACTACTTATTACCGGCATCACTAGCATGGTATCTGTTTAATGTTTGGGTACTTGCCAGGTACTTGTATCCTGAATTGGCCACTGTTAACGGGATGCTGGGCTTGATGGACCTGCATTCTGATCCAGTATGACAACTTTTTACGTTCTTAGAATGTAAAAGAATGTTGATGGAGCTTGCCTAGATCACTATAGCTACAACTTTCCATTTCCATGAGGCCTGAGGAAGGCAGCCTGCATCTGGGGATCTTGCTGACACTACTTAGGTAGACGGCCAATGGCGTGCTGAAGCCGCATGCCAAAGAGGCACACCCCTTAGAGCATTTTTCTTTCTGTACCAAGGACATATGGAGAAGGGAACTGGATGGCTACCCAGCTGTCCCAACACCTAAGAGAGAGCCAGTGGGCAAACAACTTGAGACCTGGAGATCAGATGGGAAGTTGCCTACATGAGCCTTCAGGTGAGGCCTCTCTAAGCTTTATTGTTCCTTCCTCACCGCCCTGACCTACCTCCTCCCATGGGAGGGGAGATTGCTGACTTGGGAACTATGAATATTTCTGGTATTTGTGGTGCACCCCCAGAAACCTCTTTAGTTCTGCTGCTTTCTGTGATACAGGACGAAGGTTACAGCCCCAGCCCAGCGGGAGGCTACTCTGGAGTGTGGAGATAGACAGGTTAGCCCATCCACTACAAGAGAGCAATAGCCAGCAGCTGTACTTATCCCCTCCCCGGTAATAGTAAACTTGCTACCTGGTGGAATAGAGGGAGGGGTTAATGGAAGGAATATCATCTGAACCAGCTGAAATAACACTGTGATATTTGGAAGATTATGATTTGCACTGAAAAGAATCTTAGTTATTCTATTTCCCAATTGTCTTCCTTCATGGTAGGAGCAGCTTCAAACTTTCGGAACTGGAAACTCGAGTCACTAATGTTGAGATGCATAATGTTTCTATTTCTGAATCATTGAGTATACAAGCTTCCACAGTGGCTAATAAGAACGATTACTTGTATATCCATACTAAAACGGAGTCCTTAGAATATATTATGAGGGCTAAAAATCTTTGTATATTTCATTTTCCTAAAACTAGGTTAATGTCACCTGAGGAGGACTTAAGAAATATTCTAAAGAGGTATTACAAATAGCTCAGGAGAAAGAAGCATCTAGAAAAGAACAATTTCTATGTACCTAAGAATAAAAAAACAAGCTATGGAAGAGGGAAATATGGATGTTTGCATCTTTTGAAAGCTCCAGTGTATCAGCGTTTTTGACTGATTCACAGAATATAATTGTAACGAGCTACTTTGATTATTTCTTTTGTTACGGAAAGTGATAAAGAACTGATTTTATGTTAATACTTTTAAGTATGTCAGAAAAGTTTTATGGAGCTACTATGCAGGTGTTTCCTGATGTTGCACGTGAGACGCAGTTACATAGAAGAGCATTTTTTTTCTTTGAAGGCTAAGGTTCTATCCTTGAGGGGGGGGGGGGGTGGATATTTTCCTAAAGCTTCCTTGCAAGTGTTAATTACCCCCTAGGGTAATAAATTTACCTTCACTGACCCCTCTCATTTGGAATTGTTTATCAGGTAAGACTAATAATGTGTCAGCTGCTGGGATTATAATTCCATTAGATAGATGGATAGTACAGGGATATTAAAGAAATGAACTATATTTACTTGGCTATTTTTCTTTTGAGCTCAATGATGTGGGCTTGCAGAATTTGAACCATTGTATTTTTTTTATTTTTCCTTTATAATGAATGTAAATTCAGATCCTTGTTCTAATTCTATTTTTGTGTTGGCATATATTAAAATATAAAGATTAAATTGAAAAAATTGATGAAAAATTAAGAATAGTATGTTACATTTCTAAGTACTGTATTTAAACATTTTAAAACTATTAAATTTATTTTTTTTTTTTGTCTTGGGCTTATTGTGTTTTGAAGATTTGCAAATGACAGCAGTATATAGAGTACTTTTCTAAAGTATTCAGAAACAGGGTATAACGTTGTGGCCTAGTTATTTTGCAAATGTAATTTGTTTATAGTGACCTTTTTGCTCTGTGGTTTTGGTTTGAGTAATGCTTAATAATCTCTATCTATAGAAAAAACCTGTTAAATACACACATGGGTTAGTGAGACAACCCTTAAGACATTTCCTGTTTGCTCTAACTTAATTTCCTAAATAGCAACAGAGACCTGTGTCAGAGAATTGTATGGGTTGGTGGGGGGGGTTCCATTTACAAGAAGGCAAACTCTGGCTTGTTTTATTTAATCTGATCTTTAATTTGTATGCAAAATAATTGTAATATATTGACGCATGCTCTTCTGTTGGAATTTTCAAACATAATTAGTTAGCTATTATGAAGTGGTTAGAGCAGGGCTTTCCAAACTTATAGCCAGTATGACCTCATTTTAGCACTTGAAAATTCACATGACCCCCAGATGACAATCAAAACACATTAAGTGGAATTTCCCCTCCAAAAATCACTCCTCTCAACTGCCATTCTCTTCAGCCAATCCTCTCTCTCAACTTCTGATCTTCCAGCTGATTCTCTATCTCCTAGGTAAGCTCATATGACCTCCCCAGCCCATCCACTCACCCTCTCCAGCCTTTTCTGAATCTCCACATCTGATCCACTCACCCCATGCCCTTTACTTAAACCAATTTATCCTGTCATCCTCTCCTTCTCATCCTATCCCCATTCCCTCCTCACTATCATCCCCTATCCCTTCTCTCTCATTGAAACATAAAAACATAACAGAAATGACCATACAGACTATATAGGGGCCGACCATAAATGTCATGCTCCGTAGTTTGGGGGGGGGGGGTTGTACCACTTTTGTGACAGGGGGGTTTTAAGTTGAAAGGGGGTTTAGAGATTTGTGACTAGAGGGGGCAAGGCTTGATGTCGTGGAGACCCTCCAGGGGGGGGTGTCGCCATCTTGCCTTCAGGATCGTCTGCGCCATTTCCCCCCTCCGGTACGCGCGGGGCAGGCCGGAGGCCCAAAGCGCCTAACAAGCGCTTAACTATGGTTTGAGCGCACAGTAGCGCTCACAACTGGGCGCATAACTGTGCCGCGCACACAAACTCCATTGCACGCACAACTTGTGCGCACTTCGTGTGCATAACTTCTGCGCATCCGACGCTCACAACTAAGTGCATCCGCGTGCATAACTTCATGCACGGGGCGAGTTCCTAAGCCCTACACGCGCACAAATAATGGCACCACCATCCAGGAAAGCCAAGGGAACCTTCCTTGGCCCAGCCTGCCACTTAAGAGCCGCGCAGCCTGGATTGGAATCCCTCCTGTGCCAACAGTGCGAACAGAACCAGGGAGAACCAAATCAAGACCCTCTACAGCCAGGAGAGGGCTCCGGTACCACGGATGATGGCACCCCGGACCTAAGTATCTCCAACTCGGCGCCCCCACAGGAAAACTCCTCCGGGGCTACCACCGCAATCCCTCCTGGGATCAACATGGATCCAGGAAACTTCTCCTGAGTGGAATTTTTCAGAGGGCTGCAAACCTTTGTCCAGGCACAACTGCCCCTGCCATCCACCTGACTCAAGCCCAGCCAGAAGCACAAGTACGTCCCAGCACCTCCCGGGCTTCTTGAGACATGCCTCTCCTAACCATGAGCCTCTCTGATGGGGATCCAGATACCTCAGAGGACAAAACAGACTCCCTGGAAGAAGGAGAAATTCTCCCAGGGATGGAGCCATATCGGACCATGCTCCAATTCTTTCACAAGGGCGAATTATCAACCCTAGTGCCCCAGACTATGAAGATACTGGGTCTTCCAGGCACAGAGTCCACAGCGGAGCCGAAGAAGAATCCCATGCTGGTGTACCTCCATAAGGCCTGATGCTATTTCCCTATGTTGGAGCCCACTAAGGAACTGATTGACCTAGAATGGAATGCTCCAGAGGCCACTTTCAAAGGGGGGAGGGCTCTAGAAGCCCTATAAGAACATAAGAAATTGCCATGCTGGGTCAGACCAAGGGTCCACAAATCCCAGCATGGCCAAACCTCCAACAGAGGCCAAACCAGGCCACAAGAACCTGGCAATTACCCAAACACCAAGAAGATCCCATGCTACTGATGCAATTAATAGCAGTGGCTATTCCCTAAGTAAACTTGATTAATAGCAGTTAATGGACTTCTCCTTCAAGAACATATCCAAACCTTTTTTGAACCCAGCTACACTAACTGCACTAACCACATCCTCTGGCAACAAATTCCAGACCTTAATTGTACATTGAGTGAAAAATAATTTTCTCTGATTAGTCTTAAATGTGCTACTTGCTAACTTCATGGAATGCCCCCCTAGTCCTTCTATTATCCGAAAGTGTAAATAACCGATTCACATCTACTCGTTCAAGACCTCACATGATCTTAAAGACCTCTATCATATCCCCCCTCAGCCGTCTCTTCTCCAAGCTGAACAGCCCTACCCTCTTCAGCCTTTCCTCATAGGGGAGCTGTTCCATCCCCTTTATCATTTTGGTTGCCCTTCTTTGTACCTTCTCCATCACAACTATATCCTTTTGAAATGTGGCGACCAGAATTGTACACAGTATTCAAGGTGTGGCACCCACGGCTAAGGAACTTCTACGTTTCCCCAGAGTGGATGCTATGATCTGTGCAGTCTCAAAATGCACTACGATCCCAGTGGAGGGAGGAGCGGCACTGAAGAACACCCAAGATAGAAGGCTGGAAGCCATCCTTAAGCAGTCCTTTGATGTATCAGCAATGACGCTACAAATTGTTACCTGCTGCGCCTTAGTGGCATGTTCCTGTTTGATCTTCGCCAGAGACGCAGACCCCCCCCCCCCCCAAGACCTGCCAAAAGTCCCTGGTGGTCCAGCGGGGGTCCGGGAGCGATCTCCTGGACTTGGGCTGTCGGCTGCCAGTAGTCAAAATGGCGCCAATGGCCCTTTGCCCTCACTATGTCACTGGGGTCGACCAATGGCGGCGGTAGCCCCTGTGACATAGTAAGGGCAAAGGGCAGTCGATGCCATTTTGATTACTGGCAGCCAACGAGAGACTTTTGGCAGGTCTTGGAGGGGGGGGTCAGGAAGGTGGGGGGTTGTAGTAAATTAATTTTGGAGGTCTTGGGGGGGGTGTCAGGAGGGTGGGGGGTTTTGTTAGATTTTTACTTTTTTATTAAAGATTTGTCTGCGAGCCCTGGACCCCCGCTGGATCACCAAGGACTTTTGGCAGGTCTTGGGGGGGGGGGGGGGGGTTTAGGAGGATGGGGGGTTGTAGTAAATTTGGTAGGTCTTGGGAGTCAGGAGGGTGGGGGGTTGTAGTTAGTATGGCTCTCACGGAATTACATTTTAAAATATGTGGTGTTCATGGCTCTCTCAGCCAAAAAGGTTCCCGACCCCTGTCTTAAATGAACCAAAGTGTGTAGAGCAGCTCCTGCAAATGTAGCCTGCAGCCTTGTAATTTTAAGATTTTCAAATGTAACATTTTACTCCACAATTTCCAGCACCAACTGACAACTCCTAGAATAAAGCAAAACAATGCTTCCTATAGTTAATTACATTAGGATTGTTTAATTTTCCTATCCCCTAAAAATGTTTACCTCAGTTGGGTTTTTGACCATGGCTATATATAGTGCTATCTAGTTCAAAATCTATTTTTACATTTTGTTAGGGTTTTGTGTTTGCTGCTCTTACTTCCTTGTCCACTTTTCAATCTCTGAGACTTTACCAAGCTGCTTGCTGGTTATTTTAAATTCATGGGTTGATTCTGAAAGCTCAAGAGCCCAACAGCGGCATCCATTTCACAGTTAACACAGAGCCATTTGTATGTAGGAATATCCTTGCTCTTTTATGCTGTACCAAACTTTTGTTTAATTTTATAAACTCATGTCATGTGGTTACAGTGTCAGTCCATTTAAAAAGGAAAATAGGAGACAAACAGTAGGACTAAATAGTCTGTTCTTCCAATGGAAAGAGATAAATAGTGCAGATCCTCAGGGATCTGTACTGGGACCAGTGCTATATAACTTATTCATGAATGATCTGGAAAAGGAAGCAATGAGTGAGATGATCAAATTTGCAGAGGATATAAAACATATCCAAAGCGGTTAAACACATAAGTGGACTGGGAGGAAATGCAGAAGGGCTTTGCCAGATTTGAGAAATGGGCATCTGAATGGAAGATGAAGTTTAATGTGGACAACTGCAAAGTGATGCACAAAGAAAAAAATTATCCTAACTATGCTGGGTTCCATATTAAGAATTACCACATAGGAAAGATCTGGATGTTACTGTGGACAATTTATTTTCGTAATTCATAGCCTGTGCAATCTGCAGTTCTCAGCGGGTAATAATACACACTAATAATCAATAATTAATATGTTGAAATCTTCAGCTCAGTGTGCAAAAAAGCAAATAGAATGTTAGGAATTACTCAGAAAAGTATCCATGGTGTGCCCTTCTCAAAAAAGGGGACTAGAAAAGATACAGAAAAGGGTAATGGAATAGCTTCCTTACGAAGAAAGGTTAAACAGGTTAGGACTCTATAGCTTAGAGAAGAGATGATAGAGGCGATATGATAGAGCAGGGCTTCACAAACTGTGGACTGTGATCCCAAACAGGCTCACAAAACCTTCAACTGAGGTCACAAGTGCCTCGAATGGCAATGCTTTAGGCACCAGCAGCAACATTAGTAGTGAAACTCAGCAAAATGACTGTAAGCCAGTATGTTCTCACAAATTCTGCAGTGGCCCTGCCCTCATATGAGTTTCTGTGGTTACAGAAAGATCTGCACGAGGAGGGATCAGGGCTGTTGCAGGGCTTGTGAGCCTACACTGACACACAGATAGTTTCCTACTGTGGATTGCCAACTGATTAAAAGATAGAAAACAGAGTAGGGCTAAATGGTAAATTTTCCCAGTGCAAAAAAGGTGAATAGTGGAGTGCCCCAGGGATTTGTTCTGGGACCACTGCTTTTTAATATGTGTATAAATGATCTGCAAATGGGAACAAGTAGTGAGGTAATCAAATTTGCAGATGACGCAAAATTATTCAAAGTTGCTAAATTGCAAGAGAATTGTGAGAAATTGCAAGAGGACATTGCAAAACTGGGAAACTGTGCATGCAAATGGAAAATTAAATTTAATGTGGACTAGTGTAAAGTGATGCACTTAGGGAAAAAAATGAACCTTTAATATGTTACAAAAATATTGCCAGATCAAAAATGGCTTGCAACTGCGAGGTCCCTTCTCTTTCTTAGATATTACAAGGAGACAGTCTTCTCAGAAAAACTATTGTGGTCTTTGTCAGGAACTTGTCAGTTATAGCAAATTGTAAAACTACAGTTTAATAGCACAAGTGGAGAGGTTTGCCTCTGTCTTGCAGTTTAAATAATGGAATAGGTCATAAGTTTACATATTTCATTATTATCAGTTGTTCTATATATGGTAATAAGATAGCTGCTATCTTATCAGGTGATCACTACATTGATCTGAAATTGAAAATTTGTATAATCTCCAGAATTATTCAGTCTATAGTGCCATCCAGCAGATGCAAGCTTGCACAAATCCAAAAAGGTATTTCATATTTTTTCCTGATCATTTACCTTTATCTAATCTACTGCTTACACAGTAGAACTATTATTAATTGTTATATTTATATATCTGGGTAGACCCTCAACTGCTTGCTCCCAGGCTCTCAATAAGAAAAGTCAGTGTCTCATGGCTGAAATGTTTTATCCCTACCAGAAGATAATCTTTCTGTTCTGGCTCTGTTTCCAATATCCAAGGCTAATCCAAAGGTCTACAGACAACTGAAATATTCCTCTTCTCTTTTTTTTTTTTTTTTTACCTTTTTTAAGCAAAGGTGGGGGGAGAGGGTTTTGCCAGCTCTATAGTGGGGGAAAAAGAAGCCTGAGAGGCACATTCTCCATCCATTGCCCCATAGTAGGAGAGACCCCAATCATGTTCAGGTATATATCTCTGGTTGTATTTTACCTCACATACATGTCAGTATCTTGACTGGGAAGAAATCTAATGTAGCAAATTTATTTTAAGAGGAGAGAGGAAATTGGCATCACAGAGCGTGTCTGATATGATCCCCCAATATACTTTATGGTTTAGAAAGGACATTTGCTTATAGGGAAGTCATTTCTAAGGTGGAGATGTTTTAACATTCAGGGCCTCAGTCAGGGGGTGGATTGGCATATCAGGGCTTCGAGCATGCCCCAGCGGGCCAGTCAGGGCAGTCATGTGATGCTGGTGTTGATTGCGGTGGCCCCCCATGTCTGTGGAGCTGTTGCGATTTATACCCGGCTGCATAGCAGCTGTTCTGGCAGAATAGGAGCCTCCACCAAGGTTCTCCACTGCATCGGCTTTTCTCTTCCCATAGCAAGGCCATCAGTCTCGTAGCCCTGCCTGGATCTCTCCTGACTGACCACCAATATAAGTAAAAAATATATATATATATATATATATTTGACATATTCAGAGGGCAAAGGAGAAGAGAGAGAATGGAAGTGTGCAAGGGAGCATGCATGCATGTATGTATGTGTGTATGTATAAGTGAGGTCAAGGGAGTGTGTGAGTATGTGTTTCAGCAGGTATGAGGGGAGTGTATGTAGGTGCAATTTGTAAACTTTTATGAATTTAACTATTGGATATTCAGCTGTTTTGTAGTATTTATCCTTTATTTGTATGACTTTACTATGGCTGACTTTTATATTTCTTGATTTAATTTGATATTTTATGAAGAAGAGCAATGTTTCTCTTTTTCCATTGTCGCACTATATACAGGATCTAGCTTGCTGCAGTTTTGAATTCAGTTTTTGTCTGCACATTTCTATTTATATCTTATGGTCTCTTTATTCTGTATTTGGTGAGGGTTGGTCTGCATGTGTGACGTCATTTCTGAGTAGGATCTGTAATAGCTTAGCTTGTTCTGGTTTCCAAATTGGTATTTTAGGGCCTGATGTAATATTTGTAGCACTGCCTTTTCATAGGTAGAGTTGTCACGGTTTGAATGCTGTCTGCTGTTGCTGTTTTGGTATTAGAGTGTTACTATATTTTAATTGTAATTGTTTTCCCAAGGCTTTCTGAGACCCGAACCCACTTCCCCCATGTTTCAATAGGCTGAATGCCAATATGGGATTATTTTGCAGGGTTTTCTGGTTTAGCATCACAGCAGTGCTAGTAAATATAAAGAACTTGCTGTTAGTGATATTTTTACTTCATAAGACTGTACTTTGAATGTCCTTTTTTAATGTAAAAACTATTATAAATGCATAATTTAAAATTGTGTGTGAGGAGGGAGGGGCTGGGGGGGGGGGGGGGGTTCAAGGCTGTGAGCTTTACCAATGACGCCTAATACTTTTGCACCAGCCCTGGCTGCACTAGACACATGTGGGAAAGCAGGATTTTGGAGCTGTGCCTTTTTTTGGGTCCTGTAGCTCTCTCCAGTCTTGGCCAGGGCTTCGTTTTTCTTTTTAAGCTCTAGAAGAACAGCATAGATTAGTCTGGTCTTCCTTCGGGGAACCCTAAAAGCACTCGGCTAATGGGAATGCACTTGACTGGCGGGGGGTGGGGGGCGGTAGGGAGAAGTGAAAGCAAGCTACAGTCAGAGAAAAAGGGATGGGATGAGCCAAGAGGCCAAGGCTCCTCCAGCTCGAGAATGAAAAATCCCATTGGCTGCGGGGGCCAACTCTGCTCGCCTGTTGCTGATCGCTGGCTGTGCTTGATTCTGGTCTGGGTCCACACTTCCGCCACTACTTTATGCAGCATGGTCTTCTCTTCTCTTCTTCTTGCATGCACCACTTACATCACTTCCTGTTCCGGGCTGTGGGAGCAGGAAGAAGAAAGGGCCATGCTGCTGATGTTGACAGCTTCCTCTGTCAGAGGATAGGGGAGGGAGTGAGAGTGAGGGAAGAGAGGGTTTGAGTGACTGGGGGCGAGGGATGGAAGAGTGGGAAGGCTTCTGTAGACTGGACTTCCTTCCTGAAAGGGTCAGCTGGCTGTGGAACCAGAGAGTCTCCTGGAGTGGGGGGTGGGAGAGGGCTGTCAGTAAGCAGATGTCTTTTAGATAATGGCGTGTTAGTGCTGGAGCACTCACTGTGCGAGCATGTGAGCAGCAGCACAATGACAGAATGTCTGTTAGAGTGTGGATGTCTTTCTCTGTGGCACAGAAAGATACCCATACACACGCTTTCTCAGACACACCAATGCATTGAGAGCCAAGAGTGTGTGTGTGTTTTTCAGAGAGACACCCACACACACCTTCTCTCAGATACAAAGTGGGTGTCTGAAAGAATGTGTATGGGTGCTTGTGACTGTGTGTCTATTTAACACTGGCTGGCAGTGTGGTTGTCAACTGGTTCAAGAGCTAACTTGTTGGCAAGAGACTTTAATACCATACCAGGAATTCAAGATATCTATATTATCTATATATCTATAGACCTGGGGACAAATGGCAACCGATTGCATGGGTGGAAGAGGGGCCCGCAGCTCTTGTTTGCTCACCCCTAGTCTAGGGTGTGTTCTACTACTTATTTAGGAAAAAAGGTGAAATTTGTTGTAGACTTTTTGGCTCAATTCTGCCAGGCTCCACTACTTCCTTCCCCCACTTCCCTCTGTCACTCACCCCATCCCCTTCCTACTCCGTCATCCCCTTCCCCCACTCTAACTTCCTTTCCTTCCCACTCGTCTTCCATCCCTCGCCCCCAGTCACTCAAACCCTCTTCCCTCACTTTCACTCCCTCTCCTTTCCTCTGACAGAGGAAGCTGTCAACATCAGCAGCATGGCCCTTTCTTCTTCCTGCTCCCACAGCCCGGAACAGGAAGTGATGTAAGTGGTGCGTGCGAGAAGAAAAGACCATGCTGCATAAAGTAGTGGCAGAAGCGTGGACCCAGACCAAAATCAAGCACAGCCAGCGATCAGCAACAGGAAAGCAGAGTTAGCCCCCGCAGCCGATGGGATTTTTCATTCTCGAGCTGGAGGAGGAGGCTACTGCAGCTGTCATTTGTACTAGGGAGGAGGGGGTTTGTGATTGAGCGAGCCAGAGGGAGAGAGAACATGCGTGTGTTATTGACAGCAAGTAAGTAAGAGAGAGCATATTTGTGCAAGTGTGATTGACAGTATGTGTCAAACAGGCCGATACAATACAGTGCCCTCATTTAAATACTGAATCGCGCGCACAGAGTGGCCTGTGCTCGCCCGCTGTCCCGCGACTTTTACTGAATCGGCCTGAAAGTGAGAGAGCATGTGGGAGATTGAGAGACAGGTCAGAGAGATGACTGGTGTGTATATGTGTGAAAGAGAGAGAGACTGGTCAAGGAAGTGACTAGTATGGGTGAGAGAGAGAGACTGGTCAGGGAGGTGACTGGCATGTGAGAGACAGAAACTGGTCATGGGGTGTAATTGGTGTGTGTGTGTGTGTGAGACTGGTTGTGGGCCCTAAGGAAGAGGACTGTGAGGACAGAGCTTCAGCAGCCACTGTTGCTTTTGGTGAATGCTGTTGGCCTGCAAGGAAAAGGAGTAGGAGAGTTGCTGGAGAGGATAAGTAAAGGTAGCTTTAAGTTTATTTTTCTTGATTTACTGCCATTTTAATTAGTGGGTATTATGTGATGTCTGCTGTTTTGAAATACTGTATTGGTGTTTGAAGAATTTTTAATATTTTTTTTTAATTGTTGGATGTTATTCTGTTATCAGCTGTTTTGAAACATTTATTACAGTTTTATACTTGTTTCTGTGTGGGGATCTATAGCAGCTTGGCTTAGTCTGTTTTCGTAACAGGAGGAGTATTGGTGTTTAGGGCCTGGTTTAATATTTGTAGTGTTGCCTCTTCATAGGTAGGGTTTCCATAATGCAGGTGTAACTTTGTGCAGATTAATTTCTGGCATTATTGCAGATCCTGGGAGTGTGGTAGATGCTATATTTCTGTTTCCATTGCTCCAGTTTTGCACGGCATGCAGAGTGGCTTTTTGGTTTTCCATTCCACTTTGTCACCATGTTTATAATTTATTTTTATTTTTTTTATTTGAGTTTTTCTGTACCGGCATTCACGGAGATTCGTATCATGTCGGTTTACATAAAACGAGGGGTGATCAATACATTATAAACGTGCATAAATATAACATGAATATACATTTACAACTAATAACAAGTTATAACAAGTGCGTAGAAAAATCAGTTACAATAAAACAAGGATGGTTCTAACTGGGAGAAGAAGAAGAGGATGATAGAAGTTTAACAAGAAGTAGAACGTGCAGTGTAGTGTTTGGGGTAGAAATTTGTGGTCTTTCTGTACTTGGTGAGGGTAGGTTCTGTGTGTGTGTGACCGAGGTGAGGTATTTTACTAGCATGAGGGCATTTGTATCAATTTTATTTGTTGTGTTTTCTCAATAGGATATGCATTAGTGCTAAATTACTGTCTTTTCATAAGGAGGGCTATTGTGCCTGGTAGTAAAGGGAGTTTTTGCTTTTACTGAGATGTCATCAGAACCAGAATATCTTTTTTGTATGGTGAATTGTACAGGGTAATGCCCTAGATCTGCTCTGCACCCATTGTTGGGAGTTGAGGGGGTTTGCATGGTTACATTTAGCCATAAGGCAGTCACATGTTCAGTGTGTCACGCATATGAGAACCAACTGTCAGGTGTGTCCCGACCGAAAAAAGGTTGAGAACCACTGAGTTAAACTGTTTTCTCTTACTTTTATATCTCAGCCTATTGCTGCGGATGTGCCAAATGTCTTACCATTTAAAATCTTAAATAGTTATTTGAGTCAGAATAAACAGCTGCTTGAGAGAGTTTGGATTGTACTGACTGTGAGCACGCTCATTAATCTCTCCTCCCGCTTTTCTTATGTAGCAGTTCTGTCCTAATTGCTGCTTCTGTTAGATTCCTGATGAAAATGTGAAATAATGTTTTAATGACCATCACTTAACAGCTTTTCTGATTAAAAATATTCATGCTTTTCCTGTTAGGGTTGTCAAAGTACTTTGCATGCCTGAAAGACTTGTCTCATTTTGATTGGTTACACATTGCGTTCAGTAAACTACAATGTGGCCAGAACCAGATGGGACACATTTTATGTCCCTAAGGCTTTTATTCTGACAGTTACTGTATAGGGCATTAATTGATAAACTCGAAGTTTACTTGAACTATGTAGAATGTCTTACTACTGTGTAGCTGAAGGACTGAAATGTATATTTCAGAAGCTGATGTACAGTATTTCAGCTGTACCACTGGAACAACTGCATATCAGCTTTCTCATATACATTATTCCATAGATACAGTTGAATAAATAGTTTAGTTGCCATGTTAGTCTACTCAAATACATAGAAATAAATGTTAACAAACACAAAAATATAAAATGATATCTTTATATTGGATTAACATATTTCTTGAAAAGCAAATCAAAATACATTGGTCCTGGCTACAGAATTTAAAATAAAGAACACAACTTGTATTTCCAGAAATGATTGCTATAAAATCTAATGACTAATCTTCAGTCCATTTGAGCTTATCTGGATAATTTTGGTCTGGATTCAGTTCAGGATACTAGTATAGATGGCCTTCCTTGTTCCACTACTAAATGTATGCCATTTGTAAACCAGACTAACACAGCCCTTCAACTGACTCAATTGATTGGCTTCCCATTGATGTTTTTTGTTTTCTGACTTCCCAGTTAGGAAAGAAGGACTTGTAGAATGTAAATTATCATGCAATATATTCTGTGTTTCATATTTGTATCTTTGTATATTTAAAACACAAATGCTTCTGTGAAACTCATCCAAAAAGTTATGAAAATCTTTCCTTCCTTCCATTATGTATTTCCTTCCTCTGTATATTTGTTTTTAATGTGTTTTTCTTTTCTTGAATAGTCCCATTGTGACATGCTTTATTCTGTTTCTGCCTGTGCATGTGCACTATCCCCTGGCCTCATCCCGTATTCTTGCTGCTTATCCATTAAGCTCATTCCCATGTGCAATAGCAAAGACATCATTACAAAATGCAGAAGCTGAAATACATTAGGGGCCATGTTTAAACTGGACCTGCAAAATTCTTGAAAGTATGTTCTACAAATTCTAACCTGACTAGGTTACTTCAGCAAGAGGGGTAGAAAATCACTGTATGCTAGAATTAGATTTAAACAAGAATGATAATGCAGGAGACAATGCTGCTTTAAACATTAAAACATAACGTGGTCATGTAACCATGGTGTGAGATTCTATACATGGTCACTTTGTATAATGCAACTGAATATTAAACCAAAATAAATTAGTAAGTGACACGCTTGTAGGTGGTGAGCCCTTGGACCATTGTCAGACTGGTGCGACCTAGTTAATGCGAGCATGGATTAAGCCCCGACAGGTGGTGACTGTATTACAGGCTGCAGACAGGACAGGCAAGATCCAGACAAAAACGAAAAGCAGGCTAAGGTCAGGGCTGGAAAAGTTTTGGCAGAGATGAAAAACAAGCTAAGGTCTGGGCTGGCAGAGAAAGAGGCAAGCTAAGGTCAGGACAGTTAGCAAGCGAAGCACTGTCAAAGGTCCAGGCCTGGTCAGCAACAAGAAGTCAGTCCAAAGGCTAAACAAAACCAGGACAGGCGAGGAGACAGGAGCAGTGCGGTAAATAGCAAGGACTAGTATGGAGACAGAAACAGGTTAACGAGCTGGGAGATGAGCAGGAATAAGAAACTGGATCATAAACGACATCACCTTGGTAGAGGAATCCTAAAAGGACCTGTTGCTGAGGCTCTGGCTTGGTGCACTGAACTTCCTTTATATCTCAAGGCAGTGACAATGTCATCAGCCAGAACCACAGGAAGTCCCAGCTGCAGGACCTATAAAGGCTCAGAGATTCCTGTCTGCCTGTTAGTCGCTGGATGCCACATATCGCAGGGAGCTCTGTCGGAGGAGCTTGCGGCCAGGGGGCACCACTGGAGAGGTATGGATCATTACACTACGTAATAGGAGCATATCATACATGGCTACCCCATTTTTCAGTTCAATCCAGGTGCTTCATTATAATCATCTTGCTCCTTTATTATTCAAAATATCTTTTTCTTTGTATTTTGTTGTAATTGCAAATAAAAATTACACTTGGGGTTGTGATCATCTGGGACATTCCTATTCCAACAAATAAGCTTGATGCAAGAAAACTGAATGTTGTAGTCAAAGAGAAGCACAATAACAGCATTATTGATAGAGAAGTGTCAGTACCCAGTGACTATTGTGTAGGTTTTATGGAGAGAGAGAGAGAAGATACTCAAGAATCAAATGATGCAATCAGACATCAAGAAAATGTGGCAGAAAGAAAGAGACATGGTCCCAATTGTATTGGGTGCCACTGGCCTGATTAAAAAGAACTTCCAAGCGCATGTTGCCTACACATATAACACACTATGAACTCCAGACAGAAGATCTCTTTTGGCACAATGCAAGTATTAAAAAGTGCATTACCTGTGAATTTGAGAGACTGAGACCATACTCGACATACCCTGGGACAAGTGAGGTTTAGTCTTGTCCAGATATGTGCAAAATCAACCCATTTGGAAACATTAACCTCGAGAGGCGGGGTATGAGCTGAGAAAAACTGGATGGAGTCCATTTCTCTTAGCAGCTTCACCATGGCCTCTGAGTGCACCAGGATTGTTATCTTTATCAGAAGAATCTGCATTATTGCTACCAACATCATTAACCCTAGGGTGGGGACCTTGTTCCTTTCTCTCATATTTTAATAGTAGTATTCACCATGCTGAGATTTTATCCAGATATTATAAAATGAGGTCACCACTCGAAGGTACTCAGCAAGACTTGGTGAGAGAAACATGCTACATTCAATTTTTCTCTCACCTCAGACTTCAGAGTACCCCAAAAATTGGAAGAGGGGGGGGGCATGTTCTGTGGTGAGACAAAAATTGAATGGAGTAAACTTCTCACCAAGTCTTGCTGAGTACCTTTGTGGTAGCATCTGGACTAAATCTCAGTAAGGTAAATACTATAGCAGGAAAAAAAAATTCATACTGGACACACAACACCCAAGATGGGAAAAAAAAAATTGCCCACCCCTAGAATCAGCTTAGCTTAGCCAATGAACCATTGTGATTTGTGTTTTATATAGAATGATGGTATACATATAAGTGAACTAAAAAAAAAGTAGATGAGAGGTAAACTTAAATCTTAGGATGTAAGATTGGTAATTGAATAGTGGATCCCAGATAAGACAGATCACAGCCAACATAGAAAAAAATGGTAAAACAGATAAATGCAAGTTCTGTAAGACAGAACTCAAGGACATCCAGGATTCAGCGCTTGTGAATGGACATGGTCTTAGCTCCAGGGGCATCCCCTTTCTTACTGATCTGTGTGGGCTACAAAACACCTTCGAATTTTTATCTTTTTCTTTGTGAATATAGTGTAAACCCCACTGCAATGTATGGAGACATTTATCATTTTAAAAAACAGGCTTTCAGTATAAAAAAAAAAAAGAACCAAAAAAACCTTTGGGTAACGTGAGAAAGCCAGACAGCTGGGAAGTAAAATGTCACTGCAACGAAAGAATGATGCTGAAGCAGAGAAGAATCTTGTTCTCATTTCAGATGAGATGGCCCTCTATCTCTAAGGATATGTCTGCAGCAATTGGAGGACAGACTCAGCAAGCTCCAGTCTGCCCTAAATGAAATCATGGAGGGTCTGGAGGTTCAGGCTTAGAAACTTGTGGCCACCAAGCAAAGAACGTCTGTGCAAGAAAAATGCACAGATTAGATTAATCAATAGATTGCAGCACTACATACAGAAGGAAGATGCCCTACTGCTTGATAGAAATGAGGACCAGGAGAACAGGGGTTGACAGAATATTTTGCAGATAATAGGCCTCCCTGAGTTGGTAAAAGATCAGGACTACCTTTCTTTTTTTTGAGGTACGGCTGCCAGAAACGTTGGGCTGCTGGAGCAAACAGACCCAAAGTATGAACAGGTCCACCATGTTGGAATTTGCTGATTGCCCTAGAATGGTGATGGTGCATATCCTCAACTGCGAGAACAAGGTAAATCTTCTGCAAGCTACTATACTAAAGGCTCGTTGGAGTATGAGGGGAAGAAAATCATAATGTTTAATGATTTTTGAGCCAGAGTGATTGCACAGCATAGATAATTCTCCCCATTGTGCTCTGAATTATCCCAAAAGGGTATCAGATTTGCATTGTTGTTTCTGGCTAAGCTGAGAATTTACTACAAGGGACAAGTTCATTTCCTGACTACCACAGAGCAAGTAAATGATTTCAAATTGACTGATCAATAAAGAGATTTGAGAAGTGGAATGGATGATGCCAAATGACACTGTTTAATAGCAAGGGCTCTTGATCATTTTTCTTTATTTTGCAAGCTATTTGTTCAATTAATGATGTCAACAGCTGCTTTGAATTTTATTAAGCTGATCGTATTTTGAATATGGCTTAGGTTTTTTAACTTGAAATTCTAAACAGAGCTGCCAATTAGTTTGAGTGATATTAGTGACTGGCCTGCTCCAGAGATGATCAGTGTACTGTGAAGGTAGCATGTACTATGGAGAAAACATTTTTTTAATGTTGACTGTCACCGAATAGCATTTTCTTGGTATCTGTTGAAAGGTGTTATGAAGCGCGGCTCATGGGGGCCATCCCACAAGCTGCATCACTTTACCCTCGATGCCGATGGATCCTGCATGCGGCAATAACTCCAACCCCCACTGCCATTCAGTACTTTTTGTTACAATCATAAGCAATTTTTTTTTGTTTTAATTTGATAGTTTTTTAAAATTGTTTTCTTGCAATGGGTTGACTTCCGAAGATTTGCCTTAATTGGTTACTGGCTCTGTTATGCTGATATTAGGCTCCTTATTTCATCATTTTTAGAATGCAATATGGCAGTACACACATTAGCTAAGTTTTATGGTATAACTACTTGATCTGCTTACCTTGTATTATTATGGATCCGGTGTGGTTGGGGGGGAACTCTCCCCAGGGCACATCTTCTAGATAATTGGAGTTGGAGAAAGACGTTAAAAGAAGGGCTGGAAGATGGTCCCTTGGAATTGGAGGAAGTAGGAGGATTTATATTTGGGGATCACTGTGTATGGATGTGGTAAGGGGACTGTGGGGTAACTTGGGAGGGGGAAGAGTCACATGTGTAATGTTAATCATGTTAGGGTTGTTTTTTGCACTGATTCCATTTTGTTATCATCCTTTTTACATGTCAGATAGGAATGTTGTTCAGATGCCTGGGCTGGGAGGCATCAGGACATTTTTCTTCTTTGCGTCGCGCATTAACGCCTACAACATTGCAGAGGTACATGATTATTATAGATTATTACTAATATGAATATTGTGACCTTAAATATGAATGGTATTCATCTATATAAACAGAAAACAATACTGGATTCTTTTAAAAGGCAAAAATCCCAAATATTCTTTATACAAGAAACACATCTGTCAGATGTGGAGGATGCTAAATTGAGGAGGGACTGTGTGGGTTATTGTGATTACGCCTCATACTCTAGAAGGCATTGTGAAGTGGCCATATTGATGCACAAACAACTCCCTATTACAGTTGAAAAGACAATAAAAGATCAGGAGGGACACTGTGTACTGTTGCTGGGTAGTATGTATGGACATAAGTTTCTTTTTTTTTTTCGTCTCTATACACCTAATGTGTACAATTACTCTTTTCTTTTTACAGATTATAGCTAAGATATTACAGTTTCCAGGATATAAGATGGTGCTGGAAGGGGATTTTAATATTGTAGTGGACAATAGCATTGAACGTAATCCAGCTAAAACATTAAAAATTAGATAAGAGGTATAAATTTGATTTTGACTAAATTGAAATTTTAGATATTTGGAGGGTCTTGCATGCCACAGAGTTCAATTTTACCTTTTATTCATCACATCCACATAGCAGCTCTTCTAGGTTGGATTACTTGTTGATCTCAGAGGAACTTTCCTCATTGGTACAGGTGGCTAATAAGGTGTAATTACAATTTCTGACCATGCTTTGGTATCAGTTGATTAAACCTTGACAGTGCACAGTAGTGCATTTGATCGGAGGATGGACCCAGACTAAAGCAGGATGACAAATTTTGTAAATATATTCAAGATAAGTGGAAGGCCTTTCTGGAGTTTGATTAATCGGATGTCTCGTCCACTTTATTGTGGGAAACCGAAAAGGCTGTGATGTGTGAAAAGAAGTCTTTGTAGCCAAATTAAGCAAGTTGAGGGATGCAGAAATATGAAATCTGTAAAATAAATAAATAAATACATAAAAAACAATTAAAATAAAAAAATAAATAAAAGTACATAAAAATTAAAAAATCTTTTTACAGGAGAAGAGGAAGTATTTAACTCTGGAGCAAAAAGCAGCGTTGCAGCATGATAAATGGTTTAAGAAGACGTTTTTATTACATCTGAAGGCAACAAAATCAATGTATTATTTCAGATTTCAGTTGCTTTAAATATGCAACGCCAGTAAAATCAAAGCACATCTAATCCGCGAGTCGGGAATAGACAGTTATCACTGGGCTTTGCAACAAGGATGGCAATTGGCACAGGAGACATTATAAAAATGTTCTTAATTATGCTGTGTGTGATATGATAGGAATGGATTGATCTGGGAGGGATTCCTTTTTTTTTTTTTTATAAACTTGAGGGTTCCGAAGCTTTTTCGTGAACAAGTGGAGAGGTTAAGCAATCCTGTTCAGAGGAAGAAATCTTTAGAGTGATACAATCTTTAACCTCATTACTAGCCTCAGTCCTAGATGAAATGGGTAGTGAATTTTACAAAATTTTGTCTTTCAAATATTGCAATCACTATCAAAGTTGTACAGTTATGCACTGGAGCATGGATTTTTCTCATCTGAAATTAATCAAGCTTTAATTTTTCATATTGCCAAAAAAAAAGGTTAGGATTTGGCTGATGTAGAGGCTAATAGACCAATATCTTTGAACTTTAGATCAGAAACGTTTGGCTGCAGTTGTGGCAGCCAATTAAGCATAGTGGTTCCTCAATTAAGTCTTTGTGTCATATTGGCTTCATCAAAAGTCACTATTGTGTTAATATTTGCAATGTTAGCAGTGCTTTATGACAAGAATATTCATACTGAGAAGAGTGTCATTTTATTTATAAAAAAAAAAAAAAAATAGAAATGGTTACACACCTCATTGCTGGATTTTGAGAACCGATGTCAGAAAACGTGTATACAGAAAGGCATAATAAGGTGTCACAGAAATGGTATAAACACTAGAACATCACTGTATCAGAAAATCACTGGGAGATGACACTGAGAATTGTAGAGAACGAAGACGTGATCATCCAGGACATTCCTTTTCAGAGAGAGAAAAAGTTCAACCGGGAAAATTGGATGTTGTAGTCAAAGAGAAAAGCACAAGAACAGCATTGCTGATAGAGGCGTTGGTATCAAGCGACTATTCTGTCGATCGTATAAAGGCAAAGAGCCTCAAGTATCAAATAATGCAATCTGAGACCATGAAAATGTGTCCATACATTGCCCAGGGATGAAAGCTTCAGCACTAGGCTAATGATGGTGGTAGCAGTAAGGCAGATCCTTCTGGTGAAGACAATGACCCTGATGCAACTATAGGACATGAGGACCTTGTTCATGGACCTACTGTAGCAGGAGTCAGACTGCGCAATTTAAAGGAAAAACTAAGAAATAAGGTTAAAAAAAAAAACCCAAAGAAAAATCACTTTCTTGCATTTTTAAGTTATATTGTGTCTTGGGTGAATTTCTTCCAAAAACATGGGCAATAAATCCTAATAAAATAAATAACTGATCATTGGCCGGCTCATTTGTGTCTTAAGTGTACAAAATGATGTCCAGTTCATTGTGTCTTACATTTCTCTAGCTAACCTCTGGACTTTTGGTCACGGGGAATTTCTGTTCCAGAATATTTAAAATTCTGCTTATAGTTTTCCAAATAACACAATATAATCGCTGTCTCTTTGAGAAGTAATTAATTTACAGTGCAATGCAGAGGAAAGTTATTACTCAGATACAGAATTTTAATATCTTTATGCAGAATCCCCTCAGATAATGTAAAAATACATCATAAGGCCTAGCCCTTCCCCAGATCTTTCTCCCCTACCCCCCCTGTGTGTTCTCTTTCTCCTCTCTCTCTCGCTCGCTCTCTCTCCCTCCCCAGTTTCAGCGATCCCCACCCTCCATCTCAGGCTTTACCTCCCTTCCCCCTCCCCAACACATACACCCCCCGCCAAGTTTAAAAAATTAAATCAAACCTCCCAAGCAGACCAGCCTCCAGTCCAACTATTACTTTGGGAACAGCCAGCAGTGACAATGAGTGAGTTTGCTCAGCGCTCCCTCACTGCTGTGGCTAAAGTGGTGGCAGCAAGTTGGATGGTTGCTGCCAGCTTGATCAACTTTTGCTGCCGGAGGGAGGGAAGGAGGCACCTGCAGAGTGAAGGAGAAAGAAGCTGACAGTGTGTTAAAAAAAAAAAAAAAAAAAAAAAATTAGTTGTGGCTTGAAGGCCTCCTTTCTCTTCCAGGCCCGCACCAACACTGCAGTTATATCCCATCTCTGCTAGGTGTGTGGGCTGATGTTCCTCTGGCTGGCTGCCTCCTGGTTCCCCATAAATTCTGCACACAAAATAGAAAACGCTGGATGAATTCTACATTTTGCAGTTATCCCCCAGGAGTTGACTTTTTCTGTCCGTCCTTGCGGGCTGAGACACCTGAAAGGCAAATGACATGCCTCTCTCTCTCTGGTGGTTTCTCAGCCCTGTACCTTTCTGTAAGGAGTCCCCTATCGGAATTAGTTTATGTATTTATTTTTGATGTTGGATGCCTCTGCCATTTCTTGTAATGAGCTTACCACAGCAAATTTCTCTCCCATTTCTGTTCCAGGTGCCCCAGAGGTTGCTTTTGCACCACAAATATGCACTTAACTTTTAGAGAAGAGGGACGTGGCAAGCAGCTGCGATCCATAGTCTGAGTTCTCCCTGAGCCCTCATTGAGGTGGATGCGCCTCCTTTTTGGAGGCATCTGTGCCGGTGGGACCAGACAGGAGCAGTCTCTGCATCGGTTTTAATGAACTGCAGATCAGCCCTTAGTCTGCTAATCTCCCTTCCCTAAGCCAGGCAGTGTGCACATAAAGGGCAACCTCAAAGCTTCTACATAGTTTGTCTGAAATCTGCAGAGCCACAGATATTGCATTGTACTATTCCCTTCATCTGCTGCGAGAGTGTATTCCAATTATAGAAAGAAAAAAATATTCCAGGAACTTTTTGACTGAAATTTCCACCGCCAAGCGGGGCAAGCTGGAAGGTCTATATTCTTACAAAGCTTCAGCTGCAGGCGCCAGATAAAGCTAGAAAGGAAAAGGTTCTGCTCAGAAAAAGATTGTACTAACAAGCAATTTACCCTAATTCTGGTGGATTTCTCTTTAAAAAAAAAAAATTTTAGAAGAAATGAGGGTCTAGCCTTCTCCTGGAAAGCAAGTGAGAATAACCACAAGCACCACTTTATGCAAATGAGTTGTGCAGGACAAAAATGAAACTGCCATTCATAAAAGCATTGCAGTCCTCATCCTCCCAAGTTCATCAAATATCATTCCTACAGTATATATTGTAAGATTACTCTCCTAGTATCTAATGTTTTACTCTTAAAATGACTAACATAAAAAGATGCAAATCTAAACTATTTCCACAGGTGAAAAATTACAAGTTCCATATAGACTTCCACACTGCCCTTTATAATGGCAGCAGGTCATCTTAGTTAGATTTTTTTTAAAAGCATTTGACATGCAAACATATGTAGTCTTTCTAGAGACGATATTCAAAGCTGGCCATGTAGATAACTTAGCCGATTAAAACTAATTCAGCTAAGTTAAGATGTATATTCAGCGGTACAGCAAAGCCACTGAATATACATGTATATGTGCGCACTTTGCCGGATAAGTCTACCCAGCTAAGCTTAGACCTGCTTTATGGCACATCTAAACTTGGATGTAAACTTATGCAGCTAACTCCGAATATCTGTAGTTAGTCGTATAAGTTATATGACTAACTTGCTCCTCCCAGTACACGCCTATTTTTTTGTGCATGTAACTTTTACCGCTGAATGTAAACGCAGATATAGTGACCGCTACTTAACCACATAAGTCTCACTTATCTGACTAAATAGCGCTGAACACGCCTTGAATATTGGACCAAATATCCTCTGTCAGTGGTCCCTGAAGCAGAAATTAACCAATATTGAACAATATTATTTACCTAGAGAGAGACACACACAAACCCCTTATACACTCTGTACATACATCATTTATGTGTATATTATCTAGCTATATCAGTTTACTGTCTTCATTAAAATCCTGTCTCCCCTTATAACCTCTGAGCTGGTCACCCAGTTCATTTAGATTTCTATCACATATAGCCAGAGGTCCTGTACTCTCCTCACACCTTTCACATGCCCACAACACTTAGAATCCCTGTTTCTTTATGCTGCTACACCGGTCCAAACTAGTGGGGTAACTCTACCAATTAGCAGATAGAGGTAGGACACACCTTTTCGATTTAAATCATCACTTGGTTTATAGGCTTGTGCTACACTAGCAATAGTCAGTATTTCTTGTCTCCAGCAGATGGTGGGGACACGCTGGACTGGTGCTTTAGTATTCCTTGGCTCCCAGGTCCCTGGCATTCGGGCCCGGTCTCTGATGGAGCTCGCTCCCGGGGCAACAGCTTGCATGCTGTTTTCCCTGGTGCAGCAAGTCTTGATCCTAGCTCTCAGGGTTCCCTACCATGGCAGAGGGTTTACAGAGACACAAGCAGGGTAAGGGCCTTCTCTTTTCTGGAGACCCTTTGAGCAGGCATAAATATTCACCATTGTGGTGGGATCTGCAGCTTTCGGGGAACTCAGCCTGCCCTGATAAGGTCAAACGCCTCCGACCTTTTTCTTTCCCTAAGGTATGTTCGGACAGGGACCACTGCTATTGTAGAGACAACCGGCCCTTAAAAGGGGATTTCCATAGCCTGATGGGAATGTTTTTGGAGACAGGCACTGACGCTTTTCAGAGAGAGCTGGAACTTTTAATAGTTTGTCCCACACATGAGAGAACCCAGAAGACAGAGGTAAGCAAATGGCTCTGCTACCTTATCAGTGTGCATTGGCAATGCCAGCCACCAGTTTGGGATATCCAGTACAGCCACATATTTACATTCATACTGATACTAATTAACCAATATTGAACAATATTTACCTAGAGAGAGACACACACAAACCCCTTTTACACTCTGTACATACATCATTTATGTGTATGTTATCTAGCTATGTTGCCTCTCAGCAATCAACAACCTACTCGCCAGCCTCAACCTGGTTTTAAACACTAGCAAACCTGAAATCCTCCTTATAGCTCCTGAAAATTATGTCCCAACCACCTCTCCTACAGCTAGCCAATATCCTGATACCTCCATGAACCTCACTTCGCCACAAGTAAGAGACCTGGGTGTACTTCTAGACAACAGACTCAGCCTCAACAAGTTCGTAAATAACACCACTAAAGAATGTTTCTTTAAATTACAAGTATTAAAGAAACTAAAGCCACTACTACTCTACAGAGACTTCCGCCTAGTCCTACAATCCATCATACTCCCGAAACTGGACTACTGCAATTCTCTCCTTCTGGGCCTTCCCGCTTGCACCACCAAACCACTTCAGATGGTCCTGAACGCCACGTCCAGAATTCTCACAAACACCAAAAAAAGGGATCATATCACCCCCATCCTCCAGCACCTCCATTGGCTACCGATTTAAATACAGGATTCAGTTTAAAACCATGATGATGATACACAAGGCCATACATAACATCTCCCCTCTCAACTTAACTTTTCAACTCCAATTACACATCTCCAAGAAACCGACTAGAAGTGCGTACAAGAATATGCTAATCACCCAGCCAGCAAAAACCTCCCTGAGGAAACGCGCACTATCTACAGCGGGCCCTATACTCTGGAATTCGTTACCTCCAGACCTTTGCCTTGAACCTTGCCACAGTTCATTCAAAAAGAAACTAAAGACATGGTTTTTCTCACAAGCATTCCCAGAGTGCTAAGGGCAGGAAGAATGACAATTTCAGCATAATCCTTGACCCCCAGCCCCTTCTGTACTTAAGTTACTGAAGAGTTCGTTATTGAAATTTTAACTTATTTATGATTGTTCTCTGTAAGCTCCTCTAAGTTCCTCTATGCGCCTTCATATTAATTGTTAATTTGTTTCCATGTAAACCGCCCCCGAGGCGACAGTTTCTTCCTTGTAAACCGGTGTGATATGTATATTATACAGGAACATCGGTATATAAAAACCAAAAATAAATAAATAAATACTAGTTAGAGGCCCTTGGGGCTGACCAAGCAACCATGGGCAGAAAAGCTTTTTTTATGTTCATATGTGCACAGGTGATTTAAACCCAGCAAGGCCATGTGTTCAGCACAGGGCTTATTTCAGAGGGCATCTTGTTACAGCGTTATGAAGGCCTACAGTTTAAGCCATACACGGAGGGCCTGTTGTACTCTCTCATTCCTTGTGTGTTTGTGGGAAAGTTCCCAGGCCCCAAGTAAAAAGTATCACTTGCACCTCCCTCAGGTTCCTTGAGTCTCAGTCCTTCTCAGTCCCAGCTCTTAAAACACTTTGTATGGGCAAATAAAGGAGCTAGTTCTTGAGTGTTGAAGTCTAACAGCCTTACTGGGATCCTTTCTTCCTCTCCCTGGAGACCTTCCTTGCAGGAAAGAATGGCTAGTAAATCTTGGGCTCTTAGGCCGCCTCAGCCAGATTCCCTTATAGTCAGCAGGGGAGCTGATCATGGTGGAGGATAATCCCTTGGAAAACTTTGAATAAGGAGAATTTGACTCTGGAGGGGTACTGCTCCATCTTTAGATTATTCTGGAAAATGGGACTTGTTCTCTCTTGTACTTTGGGTTGATGCCATGGTATTGACTGTGGACCACAAGAGAGGACAGCAGGTTCAAAATTTGAGGCCAGTCTTAGTATGTTTTCCCTTTTAGGGCTACTGTTTGGACAAGGTCATGGAGGGCTGAGTCCCACTAATTCACAGACTCCCAGAGGATAGTATCCACTGGCCTCTGCACTGTTTGGTCATGGTGACCTTGGCGATGTCAGATCATCAGCTCAGGGAGATGATACTCTGTCAGATGTTGATCAGCCCTGCTTAGGGAGGTCTTTTGCCCACAGCAACTCTGGTAGGCAGCCAGTTATGGTGGCCCTATTGTGTGTGATTCCTTACTCTATCAGGCCAGTGCTTCTAGTCATGGTATGAGTTGGGTGGTCCCTAGAGGTTGCCATTCCTTTGTTCCAGAGCTTTCATGGTGTTTTCCATGTGTGTCAACCTCCAAGAGTGAGTGGCAAAGGGAGATTTAGAGTTTAATAGCTGTGATCCAGCACCACAAAAGGCTCTTGGTTTTGGTCAGTTCTGCTATTTGGTAGTCCAAATGAAATAGGCTGGTCTCCTCTAGCACTCTTTCAATCAGAAGGGGATCGACAGATGTCTTGGGATACCCCCTTTAGAATGGAAACCTTTGCTCCATCAGTCTGGTGGCGAGGCATGAGGAGTTCTTCTTTTCCTTGGACCTTTTAGTAGTTTCTGTTGAAGATCTGGGAAGATCTCTAAAGGTTTTGTCCCTTTGTGTTTTGTATTTGAGGGAAACATTTCTGCTTTTGACTTCTATTCTTTGGACTTGTCTCAGCAGCAAAGTCCTTCACTCAAGGGTCGAAAGGATACATCCCATCTTTTTTTCAATCATATTTTGGCTTTGAAGGCTATGGGAATGCCTGTCAACTTCATCCAAGGAGGCTCAGATACTCAGCCTTGAGCTAAGTGCTAAGCTTCTCAGGAAGTCTGGTGCCTTCCCAGTCTCTGGGTTTGCTGGGGGTCTTGTCTTGATCCCAGGATAGGCAAAGCTTCCCAACTCAGGTGAGAGTCAGTAAATGGTTAGCTCAATGTGAGACATCCCACGGAGGACCATCACAGTCACAGACCTTCATTGCTTTTCATATAATCATAGGTTCTATTTCATTATTTTTATGCAAATAAAATGTCATCTTATCTTTCAATGGTTGCTTGTTAAATTGTAATCCCAAGAGTCCCAACATGTGTCGTTTTTTGAAATAATATTCTGCATTAGGGGATTATATTCAACCGATACATTCCTTTTCTGTTGATGTTCAGAAATGTTTTTTGCTGGGTTATTATATACATTAATCTAGTTCTAATCTATGTGTATATTTATTTATTTATTTTATTTTTTAATTTTTATATACCGGAATTCCTGTATACAATACAAATCAGTCCGGTTTACATTAAACAATAAGATACCCTGGATGGGATGTTCCACCCTGGGCTTATTACAAGAAACATAGATTGGGACACACAGTTTAGAACTAGATTATTGCATAAATGTTTCAAATTAAAACCACACAAATCCTCTCAAAATACAGATAAATTCTTATTTTCAAAAAACATTTTTTTTCTTTAACCTTTAAAACATAGCTTTCCCCTGTCTCCCTAGCCCTACCCCTACCCTACGTTTTTTCACAGTTCTGTACCATGCATGCTAGTGCATTATGGAACTTTTTTCTTTTGAAACAGAATTAATCTGTAGAGGGCAGTAGGGTTGAGACTAAGGAAATTGGGAAATTGATCACTTTTCCAAAGTTGACTGGGTCGGCAGGCAGTACTATATCTCAACACTGAAAGAGAGGTTGACTACTCAAGTCTCTTGTGTGCCTTGACATGGTGAAGCAAAGCGGTAAAATTGTGGCCATTAACTTTCAAACATAATCCTATGGGAACTGATAGGATACATACCAGAATTCTAAAGCAGCAGCTGACTGTAGCCTCTCGCCACTCTGTTCGGTTTATTACTTGAAACATGAAAGGCTCCAAGAGCCTGAAAAAGAGCAGGTGTACCATTCCACCATTCCACGAGGGAGGGGGACAAAAAAGATGCATGGCCAATACCTTGGGCATTTTTTAAAAGTTGGCAGTTCAATACGAAAAATCTTAGGGAGCTGATGCATCTGTTGCAGGATGGAGAGAATACCATCTCCCCCTTCTCATACTGCAACTGTCTTAATACCAGTTTTCCTTATTCAGAAATGTATAAAAAATATCGTATTGCTCTATTATTTCTTTGTCTGCTGTAAAACCATGGTACAGTCTATTTAGAAAAGATTACTGTGAGAAAGCAGTATTTCATGTAATACATTTTGCTACTTAATTTGTTTGGATGTTTTAGCTCCAGCATCTTCATTAATTGAGGATGAGTGATTCAGTTTGAATTAGGTAATGGAAATTTGGGTTAATTTGACATAATTGAACCTTTCCCAGTTCAGGTTAAGATATAATCTTGGCAACGCAACTGTTTTCAAGTTTTATGAAGTATCTAATCAGGTAGAAAATTAGGAACAAAAATGATCATGTTCTGATATTTATATATTATAACAGAATACCATTAGAGTTGCATCTTTCACTCGGAAATCTTTCTACAATTAGGGACTCCTGTATTTTTATATCATTTTTGTGGTCGCTTTGGTGGTGAATAAGGGAGGTCTGTTGACTTCTGCTTAAAATTTTCCTTCAGGCTGCTAACAGTATGTGAAGTTCAGTGGTATATTAAGGGAAGGATCGGGAGGACAGTCCATCCCGGGTCTGTGGCCGTGAGCGAAGCCCATCGCGCTCATGGCAGAGGAGGGAGACCATCGGGCCGCTCACGGTAGAAGAGAGCGGCCGGATAGCTGCAGGCAGCTGAAGAGGGAGAGGGCCAGAATGACTGCACGTGAGCCTTTTGTGATTGGGAGAGGAAGGAAGGTGGGAGTGTGTATGTATGTAAAAAAATTGGGAGCCTCTGTGTGGGAATGAGGGGCTGTGTGTGAGAGAACGGGAGCCCCATGTGAAGGAGAGTGTATGAATGTGTGCAAGAGGGGGGAGGGCTTGTCTGAGGGAGAGGGGAAACTGAGATCACTGTGGGGGGGGGGGGGGAAGGGGAAGTGAAATTGGGGGGGGGCGGGTGCCTAAGGAAGTATCCATCCTGGGTGTCAAATTCTTTAGGTTTGCCACTGGTGAAGTGGATCTATTGTTCAGCTGTGTAATAATAATTAAGACAAAATTTAAATCAAAGCAGTTATTACCTACAGGGAAGACTGTTTTGAGACATCACAATCGACCTTTTTCTAAGATTTGTCAATGACTGTAACAGAATGGTTTTCCCAGTCTTTTTGTGACTGATGTTTTGCTAATTAACCAATTTAGCCATTTCTGGCAAAGAGTATTGATATTTAATTTAAAAATATTTATATATGCAGTCCCAGGATGTTTTCAATACAGTTGAAAGCACAAACTGCAATGTATAACAATAATACAAAAAGTTACTCTGTATACATACACATACCTTTTTTTTTTTTTTTTTTTTTTTTTTTTTTTTTACATTTAGTGTGGATATTTTGATTTTTAACAAATGTAGCAGAATGAAATGAGAATAGATTGGTCATTTCAGGATCAATGAGCCTCAAACTACTGTAATGCATTACTGAAGATGCAATTTTACAGAGCTCGCTGATGTGCCCGAGTGTTCGGTACAAGAAGGGGTATTGGAGTCGCACAGTGTTTCGGTGCATTGACTGATTCTAGAAAAGCTTCAAATAGATGACAACTGCCAGCTGTTGAAAAGGCGAATAATCAGAAAAACTGAGACTTAACTGTGATACCCTAGAAAATGTTTGCATATTACTGTTGTGACAAGTGGCTCCCAAAACAAGTCTTCATACACAGTTGACATACATTGAAAAGACTTAATGCCTGGAGGACAACATGAGCCCTACCAGAAATGGAGTCAACCTAGATTTGGGTTATGATTGAAAGAGACCATCAAAATATGACAAGTGAAATGCTTATCATATGCCACACCAGGCATGTAGGAATCGAGACGTCCCCTTTCAATGTGTATTCTTGCTTGTAAAGATGGCTACACTTCTAGCGAAGAGACACTTTATATTCTAGTTTTAGAATTGCTTAAAGGCGATATTTTGCACATAAATTTCAAGTTTTTTAATTCTCTTTGGGGTACATTTTCTAAATCTGCGCACGTACTTTTGTTCACGCACCAGGCGCGAACAAATGTACGCCGGATTTTATAAGATACGCGCATAGCCACGCGTATCTTATAAAATCCGGGGTCAGCGCGCGCACAAGGGGGTGCACATTTGTGCAACTTGCGCGCACCGAGCCCTACGCGCGCTGCCCATTCCCTCCGAGGCCGCTCCAAAATAGGAGCGGCCTCAGAGGGAACTTTCCTTCTACCCCCCCACCCCGCACCTTTCCCTCCCTTCCCCAACCTAACCCAACCCCCGGCCCTATCTAACCCTTCCCCCTACCTTTGTAGGGGGAAGGGTTAGATAGGGCGCACAAGCAGCGAGCTGCTTGTGCGCCATCACTCAACCCGGGGCTGGTCTGGAGGCCTCGACCATGCCCCCAGGCCGGCGCCCCGCCCCCCCCCCCCCCCCCCCCGGAACACCCCAAAAATCTCGCCGCCCACCTGGCACGCCCCTTTGCGAAGCCCCGGGACTTACACGCGTCCCGGGGCTTGCGTGTGCCGCCGAGCCTATGCAAAATAGGCTCAGCGCACGCAGGGGGGTTTTAAAAGGGTTACAAACATAACTTATGCGCGTAACCCTTTTAAAATCCGACCGTTAGTGTATCAATTCTGTTACTGATCTTTGTGTCATTTGCAAGAAGGTATAACCATCTTCAATATTGTACTGCTACTACTTAACATTTCTATAGCACTACACAACATACGCAGAGCTGTACAAACAGACAAAAAGACAGTCCCCTGCTCGGTAGAGCTTACAATCTAATAAGACACAAAGGACAAGAGATGGGGTATAAAGCAAGACAGTATTTAAAAAGAAAAGTTAGTTAACAAGACTAAAAGCAGATAACTAGGCGTAAGATTTAAAAGCAGTTTCAAAAAGGTGGCTTTTTAGATGGGATTTAAACATGGCAAGAGAGGGAGCATGAAGCACCAGTTCAGAAAGACCATTCCAAGCAGACAGCGCAGCCAGGTGGAAAGCACAAAATGTTACCCTGGGACAGGGGCCCTCTCACAGGAGTCTATAGGCACACATTCCAAAATTGGGGCTACTATTCTTTTCTCTTCCCATACAGTTCCAATAGTCCAGTACCTACAGGATTGCCGATAAGGGGGGAGGATTACCTAGGGCCCAGTAGGTGTTATCTTCCAGTCTCTGTATTAGTTGGTAATGATCACATTGGAAACAGATTGGTGTTCCAACACAGTTTTACTGATGAACTTCCTTACAGATGGTACATTTGTAGTCCCTCTTCTGGTATTTATCTAGGAAGGCAGGGCTCACACTCTGTCCCAGGGCTAAGTCCTTGCACAGTTCCAATCTGCTCAAGGTGTCAATTCTCCAATAGGGAAGATAGACCTCCAGACCCAAGGCTGTGGGTGCTTTCTAAAATAGGTTTTCCACATGAATAAGCATAGGTGCCAGTAAATCAGATGGAACATTCTGTAGATGGATGTTCCAACTTAACATTACTGCAGATTTTCTAATGTAATCATGTGATGCCATACACATTAGATCCTGATTTTATTCCTGTCCACAATTTGTGTACAAACTGTTACTCTTTCTTGGGATGTGTCCCTTCATACTAGGTCCTGAGATTTTCTTACCCACTAGAGCTCAGAATAATATGAATCCTAGATGTGATGTGGTGGAATCACTTCAAAACAATACCTGAAGTCCAATTTTCAAAAAACTAAGTCGTCGTCATTTCTCCCAGGGCAAAGTCTCTAGTGGGGGTCTTCAGCTGCACACACAATTTCTTACTCATGATTCTCCTTTCCAGATTGTAAATTTAAATTTTTCAGACTGAAAGATCCAGGCAGCAGGGAAAATATCAGCTTTTCTCCTTTCCCCAACTCTTGAGCAGAAAGCATGACAGTAAACAAAACAAAGAAAACTTTCCAAAAATATTAAACTAGGACTTCTCTGCGGCAAGTCACCACTGTCCATCCACAAGGGTAAGATGGAGTTAAGCCTGCACTACCACTATCCTTCCAAGGCAGACAGGACTGGAGGTTCACAAGACAAAACTCCAAACATGAATTTCCAAAACAAAATAAAAATCTCTTAACACAAAACAGGAGGCAACCCAACCAAACAAATTGTCTCTCCTCCTTTTTCTGTGCCCCAAGGTGGTGACACCTAGTACCAGAAATAGGAATCACCAGAAAAGAACAGAACCTACTTATTCAAACTCTAACTCAAGCTGCCCCCCCAGTTCTCGTCTTCTGTCTGCTTTTGTGCAGACAGAAGCTCACTATTCCAGCAGTCTTGCAGGAGGAGGTGGTGTTATAAAATGGTAGCTCCTCTCCTAACTCCCACCTCATGCCCTAGGCTGGGGCCATCTAATGTTGATCCCAAGGGGTCAGCACATATTATACTATTTTCAAGTCTCTTTCCGTTTAATATCATTCATAACGCAAAGATACTTTTGAGTAAATCTGTGACACTCTATTGTTCTTCAAAAAATGTTGACACATTCGGATCCCTCCCTGTTCTGAGATGTGTATTAATTGATAGGGTGGTTAACCCAATATAGTTTCCCAATTTCCACACCTTGAATCAGATGAACTCTTATTGGATTCTTTCTTCCCCCTCGGTCCTGGTCTTCCTTTGTACCTGAGTAGCACCTCCTGACTTCTCCCTGGATATCCAGTGGGTTCATGTGGTTATGTACCTCTTCTTTCCTTTACTCTCCTTGGACACCAGATGAATGTCCATGCCTCCTCCACTCTTCAGGCTGATGGCATTATATTTCTCAGGGGGAGAGAAAACAGTAACCCAATGTTCAAAACGGGAAGAAAGCATGGAAAACTTCCTTCCCAGTAAATCCAAATGGAAAAAAAAAATCTTCTGCTCTCTCAAAGAGAAAACCTTAAAGAAAAAAAAAATCTAGCTGTTCCCCAAATCCAGGTTCTACTGTGCTGAGCCACAGATTTCTGCATCTTTGTTCTGTAACTTCCAGCTAAAAGATCCACACACTAACCAGGGCAGTGTTTCCCAAACTTTTCAAGCCCAAGGCACACCTACATTAACAAAAATGTTGTGTTGCACTCCAGCCTCCATGGGACAGGCAATGCAAACATGGAGACAACTCATATGGTCAAAGAAGAACTAGGGAAGCAATGAAAGCCCCTCCATTCTCTTTCAAATTTTAAATAATTAACTATGATGTTAACCTATTCATGCCTTTCTCTCTCTTCTCCTAGTTCCATTATCCTTGTTCATTGTAACTTCATTTCCTATCCACAAGTTTTCAGTTTTATGTTATCCTGCACTCCTTGTTCAAATGTAAACCAGCATGATGTGATCTTATCATGAATGCCGGTATATAAAAAACCTAAATAAAAATAAACAAGCAGCTGAAATAAGTGGTATAATTCTTTCAGGTATTGTTTCTGTGTCAGTATGGTTTTGGATGGGCATTCTCCCATCTAAAACCTTCAGATGGCATCTACATCTTAATCTTTAATGTGGTGAAAAGTGTAAAGAATATCTTAGAAGTAAATGGCAAGCTTGAGAGTTCTACTGCTACCCCTGATGTGCCTCTGGACATTTTGGGAAGCTGGTAAAGCGGTTATAAAGGGTGAGATCATCACCTATGTAGCTCACCAAAATAGAGATACTGAAATTTTGTATTGAACTCAACAATTGGCTGATCTTAAATCTGTGCATCTGATAAAATTAGATCTGCTATGCAAACATAGCATTAAAACTTCCTTAAAACTGTTGTTGCACTAGAGAACTCTCAATTCTTTAGAGGTTTTGCGGAAATTTGTTTCTCTTTGGCAACAAGGCCAGCAGGTTACTAGTGTGATTGGTTCAAAGTTCTAAGCCACAGCACTAATTTTTTTGCATTGAAAAACTAGCAAGGAGCAGTACAGTCATCCATTTCCCAAATGACTAAGGTTCTGATCGATTATTTCAGTGACCTGTACTCTGAAAAATCTCCCTATGCCCCCTAATGGTTTGTGTTAGTTACTTTTGAAACTCTTAGTACCTGATTCACTAAGGGTTTTTCCCATAGACACAAAATGGTAGAAAAGCCTTAGGCCCTTAGTTTGCCACAAATTACTGTGTGTCAGTTATTTGACTTGAATGCGTCAGTTTCTCAAATGGAGGTTGAGTATGCTACTAAAACCTTAAAAGTGGGTAAGGCGCCTGGTTTGGATGGCCTGGGTTCAGAATTTTTATAAAATATGTAGCTTTATTCAGTCTCCTTTATTACAGTTATACAATTATTACTTTCAAGGCTTTTTCTCAATGTGCAAATCATTCCTTATAGAAACATATAGAAATGTCGGCAGAAGAAGACCAAACGGCCCATCCAGTCTGCCCAGCAAGCTTCCACACTTATTTTTTCTTATACATCTGTTACTCTTGGCCCTTTTTAGTAACCTTTTGGTTCTAGTTCCTTCCACCCCCACCAGGTAGTAGCTGTCGTTCCTTGATTGCTACTTTCCCACAAAACAGAAAAGATTTGTTAGAACCAGGCTCATATAAGCCTATTTCATTGAGTAATGTTGGTATGAAAATATTAGCTCTTATTTTATCTAAAAGATTGGACAATATCCTCCCAAATTTAATATCTACTGAGCAGACCAGATTTGTTCGGGGCAGACATGGCCCGTAAGTTTAATATGTCCTCAAATATACAGGGGCTTTAGTTGGGTTGTTGAAATTTGATATGCATGTTTGCCAATGACATGCTTTTAATTTTAGGTTCTCCCTGGAAGTCTTTACCTAGGGTATTGGACCTCTTTGCAAGTTTTGGAGGGTTTGCAGGGCTGAAGATTAATCTTACTAAATCGGAGATAATGGCTTTACATGTGCAAAACAGATCTAATTGGCCAGGGGATTTTCCTTTAACTGGGCAAATGAACATCTTAAATATTTGGGAATTTATGGTCCACAAAATTGTAAATTGTTATATAAGTTGAATATTAGTTCTCTGATTGATGCTATACAGGAACAACTATTGGCTTGTCCAGAAATACCATTGTCTATTTCTGGTAGATGTGCTTTATTTAAGATGGTTCTTAGGCCCAAGCTATCATACCGGATGCAAATGCTATCATGTTGGCTTATGGCTAAAGACGTAGTTAGATTGCGATTTGATTTATTTGTAAGGACCATAGTATATGCAGATTTATCTCATGCATATTCTTTGTGGATATCCTAAAACTCCGACTGACTGTGAGGGTCCCCAGGGCAGTTTGGGAAGCCCTGGGCTAGGGACTGCCCCTCTTCTATTTATGCTCATGTCAGTTGACTTACTAACAATGGGACCGATGCAATACAGTGCGCTCAGCCGAGCGCACTGCTTAACCCGCTATCGGACGTGGGTTAAATAGGCGCTAATCCACCCCCTAATGCAATAGGGGGATTAGGGCCTATTTAATGCGCGTCTGACACGGAGCGAATGAGTTAGCGCTCATCACATGTAAATGCATGTGAATGAGGCTATTACTCATTCACTCCAAATGCAAAAAAATAAATGTGCGTCTCAGACATACATTTATCGCTCAGATATTAACACCTGCCTGGAGCAGGCGTTAATAGCTGAGCGCACTGGAAAAAAGTACAAAAAAGCAGAAAAAACTGCTTTTCTGTACTTTAAAAAAAAGTTAAGGAAAAAAAACTCTGCCGACTGCTTTGAAGACCGATGCTGATATGCTCGGCGTCTGTTTATATAACTGGCCGGCTGCAGTAATGAAAACACACGCCGAGTTTATCGGCATCGGTGTTCATAACTGGCAGACCGCCATTAACCATGGGGTCGCATTAGCAAGAAGGCGCTACAGTCGCGCTAGCGACCCTAGCGCCTCCTTGCTAGCATGACCCCCTAATTTGTTTATTGCATGGTGCCCCCCTTGCGGGCGCCATGCATGCACTAAGAAAGCGGGCGCTGAAAAGTCAGCACCCGCTTTCCGCAAATTTTATTGTATCGGCCCCAATTTGGTTAAGTACTGCACACAGTTAATCAGTATCTCTCTTAATTTCTGGCCCCTATCCACACATTCCTACAAGTCTGTCCCTGTGCTATTTATTGGCTTTTGCTATCTGAAAATTCTTGTTGTTTTGCCTGAATTATTTTCTCCTCTTTCTGATTTGCATTTTCAATTTAATTTTTTTGCCTGTCTTTATTATTATTATTAACCTTATTAGAACAGTTTGATAAAATCTACACCATTCAGCTCTGCGTTGAGAATGCAGTTGACTTTCGTGGAATAGGACAGGTTGTTGAGAGCGCACCATTTTTTTGGATATCGCACAACTGTGATTATCTCCCTAGGTCATTGAGTGAAACAACGGGCATCCATTCTATCCTTGTGGATAATTGCTTTGGGTTGAGCCATTCATGAAATATTTTCACTTCAAGAAAATTCATTCTTGCTGAGAGAGCTTTCATTCTTAAAGACAGCCAGAATGGACAACAATGGGCATAGTAAATTCAGCTGTATACCATGTGCTTCCTTTTCCACCTGTTTTTTGGTTTTTTTTTCATAGACATCTAATGTGTTTCACAGAATAAAAACATTATTATTCTTTAATGCTGTGAATTACAATTCACTGTATTTAAGGCTTTCTATTTTGTGGTGTTTTTTATGCTTTTCTGACTGCATATTCTACACTTTCTTTTATAAATTGCTAAATGTATTTTTCCCATATTTCTTTTACATAAATCAGATGCAAAATTTGTATTGTTACATTTGTTTTCTGTCTTTGGCTCTTTGGCATAAGTAGATATACAAGAATCAATAAATATGCTACCTAAAAATAACCTCTCTTTCACATCTTTTTATCTTTTAGTTCTTTTTTCCGTTTTTCACAGCCTGCCCTCCATTCTAGCCTCTTGCTCTGTCACTGATCCAAGGCTAAACCATTCATGCTGGTGCCTGCAGGGCTTTAAACACACCGCCTCCTGCTGGAAGATACAACTTGTTTTCTAGTTCATGCATGGGCTCTTTTGCTTCCTTTGGTTGAATGCATCTAGGGTGGGGAGGATTGTTCAATTATTTTATAATCTGGATAAAAGAAATTACTGATTAAACAAACTTTAATTCACTCTTTAATTTTCAGTAAAACTGAAAAACCAGGAGGCCTAACCCAAATAAATGCTAGTAGAAAGTTTGAGAGACCTATGTATGTATTTCCTATTGTGACCCTTTTCCTCAAATTCAGAAACCTGCCCAGTTCTTATGGAGAACATGTTGATACAATATTATTTTTCTCACACCTCTTTTTTTTTTTTTTCTTTTCATAATGTCCCGAGAATGTTAAGGAAAACAAATATTGTAGGTTCATACAGTTTCATTATGAGAGAAGGTCATCCTACAATTGATTTGGTTTCAAAAATGCGATTGTACTAAATAATTTTTCCCCACCAATAGGAAGACACATTTGCCATATTCTAATGTTCAGATTTGGATGTTTTTTTTTTTAATGTTCTGAATGAATAGTGAGGTGCAGTTTTATTGTAACTTGGTACTGTGAGACCATAAGGCTCACTCACTGTCAGGCCAATGCCGCGCTTTGGACATTCTAGGCTAACGTGATGCAATAAGGGGATTAGCGCATCCAAAACATGCGTCCAAACCAGCACGTAGCTAATAGTGCTTATCACATGAAAATGCACGTAGATGAAGCTATTAGCTATTGGTTGTTGTCTGAATATAAATCATCTTTTCTTCATTCCCCCTGCCGTTGAAGGAGTGAGCTGCGCTGGATATGCATTGAAAGTGAAGTATCAGGCTTATTTGGTTTGGGGTAGTAACCGCCGCAACAAGCAAGCTACTCCCCTGCTTTTTTCTGAATGCAAATCCTTTTTTCCACATCTCCTCTTGCCGTTGAAGCATAGAGTAATGTTGGAGTCGCATTAACCGTGTGTATGTTTATTGAATAAGGGTATTAATATCCAGGTAGTAGCTGTCATTCCCGCAAGCCACCCCCATGCCTCTTATCTTCATTCACATCCTCTAGACTTTATAGATCCACAGTGTTTATCCCATGCCCCTTTGAAATCCTTCACAGTTTTGGTCTTCACCACATCCTCAGGAAGGGCGTTCCAGGCATCCACCACCCTCTATGTGAAGTACTTCCTGACATTGGTTCTGAGTCTTCCTCCCTGGAACTTCAAATCGTGACCCCTGGTTCTGCTGATTTTTTTTCCAACGGAAAAGGTTTCTTTCTTTGGATCATTAAAACCTTTCAAGTATCTGAAAGTCTGTATCATATCACCTCTGCTCCTACTTTCCTCCAGGGTGAACATATTTAGATTCTTCAGTCTCTCCTCATAAGTCATTTGATGACCATCCACCTTTTTGGTCGCCCTTCTCTGGACCGCCTCCATCCTGTCTCTGTCCCTTCGGAGATACAGTCTCCAGAACTGAGCACAGTACTCCAGGTGAGGTGTCACCAAGGATCTGTACAAGAGGATAATCACTTCTCTTTTCTTACTCGATATTCCTCTCTCTATGCAGCCCAGCATTCTTCTGGCTTTAGCTATCGCCTTGTCACATTGTTTCGCCGATTTCAGATCGTTAGACACTATCACCCCAAGGTCTCTCTCCTGCTCCGTGCACATCAGCCCTTTACCCCCTATTGAATACAGTTCTTTCGGATATCCACACTCCATATGCATGACTGCACTTCTTGGCATTGAATCTCAGCTGCCATATCTTTGACCACTCTTCCAGCTTCCTTAAATCCCGTCTCATTCTCTCCACTCCTTCTGGCATGTCCACTCTGTTGCAGATCTTAGTGTCATTCGCAAAAAAACAAACCTTACCTTCTATCCTGTCCGCAATGTCGCTCACAAAGATATTGAACAGGACCGGTCCCAACACCTATCCTTGCGGCACTCTGCTTAACACTGCTCTCTCTTCAGAGTAAGTTCCATTTACCATCACACATTGTCTTCTGTCCATCAACCGATTTGCAATCCAGGCCACCACCTCTGCACACTCCTAAGCTTCTCATTTTATTCACCAGCCTCCTGTGCGGGACCGTATCAAAAGCTTTGCTGAAATCCAAGTAGATGACATCAAGCGCTCTAACTCGATCCAATTCCCTAGTCACCCAGTCAAAAAAGTCAATCAGATTTGTCTGACAGGATCTTCCCCTGGTGAGTCCATGCTGCCTCTGGTCCAGCAATTTTTCCAACTGTTGATAGTTCACTATTCTTTCTTTCAGCAGCGACTCCTTTATTTTTCCCACCACCGAGGTGAGGCTAACCGGTCTGTAGTTACCAGCCTCCTCTCTGGTCCCACTCTTGTGAAGCGGGACCACCACCACTCTTTTCCAATCATTTGGCACCACTCCTATTTCTAGGGATCTATTAAACAGGTCACACAGCGGACCTGCCAGCACATCTGAGCTCCCTCAGTATCCTGGGATGAACGTTGTAAGGCCCCATGGCTTTGTCCACTTTCAGTTTCCCCATCCCTTCCCATATGTTCTCTACTGTAAACAGTTACATCTACTCCACTCCCCTCCAGTTTCTTGTTAACTAGCGACTGTCCTTCTCCAGGGTCCTCTTTAGTGAACACCGAACTGAAGAATTCGTTTAATATTTCTGTCACTTCTTCGTCTCTCTCCACACATTGATCCTTTTCACCTTTCAATTTCACTATACCACTTTGAACTTTCTTCTTTCTCTGATGTATCTGAAAAATGTTTTGTCACCTCTTTGGCAATCCTTTCTTCTGCTTGACTTTTCGTCGTCTTGATTACTTTCTTTGTCTCCTCAGTTCTACCAGATATTCTTCTTTGTGCTCCTCCCTTTGAGATCCTTTATATTTCTTGAACGCTGTTCTTTTAGCCTTTATTTTGTCAGCCACCTCCTTTGAGAACCAGATAGGTTTCATTTTTCTTTTGCTTTTCTTTACTTTTCTAACATATAGATTAGTTGCCTTGGTAATTGCTCCTTTTAGTTTGGTCCACTGTTGTTCCACATCTCTCTTGTTCTCCCAGCCTTTTAGTTCTTCCTCCAGGTACTTCCCCATTTCATCAAAGTCCGTGTTTTTGAACTGCAAAACTCGGGTCTTCGTGCTTCTTCTCCGTATCCTTTTTGTGATATGAAACCATACCATTTGATCACTGGTGCTGAGGTGGGCACCCACCTGGACATCAGAGACATTATCTCCATTAGTGAGCACTAAATCAAGTATAGCTCCCTCCCTCGTGGGTTCCATTACCATTTGTTTCAGCAGAGCCCCTTGCAGGGCATCCACTTTCTCTACCATTGTTAGACTCTGCAGAAGGGATTCTCCAGTCTACATCTGGCAGATTAAAATCTCCAACAATCACCACTTCTCCCTTCTTTCCCATCTTTTGTATGTCTTCAACTAGATCTCTGTCAAGCTCTTCCTTTTGATTTGTAGGCCTGTAAACAGTTCCAATAAAAATGGATGCCCCATTATCTTTTTATAGGTCGGCCCATAGTGCTTCTTCATTGCCCCATCTTCCTTGCAGCTCAGATGCTTGGATATTGTTTCTGACTTAGAGCCACTCCTCCCCCTTTCCTATCCTCTCTGTACTTCCTTAACAAGTTATAGCCCAGTATTGCCATATCCCAATTGTGAGATTCCGTGAACCACGTCTCCATGACGGCCAAATTCGCCTCCATCATTAGGGTTACTGCCTTTCCTGGACTCCTTTTGTGACTTTAGATGACTTTTGTTATCCACTTCACCCTTTCCCTTTGCATTTGTGCAAAGGAAAAGATTAGTGCCTCTGATAAGTCACCCAGCACAGTGAGTCCTGATTTTAAGTAAGAGGAACCACTGGAAGCAGCATGAAAAAAAACATCTTGCTGGTGGTCAGGTTAGGGAAAGCAACGTACATTGAGCGTCTGTTTTTCTAATCCATGGCTGTGAGCGGGTTAGGAAAACAGACTTCTCCTGGGCGCCCAATGCCGTGGATGCGCTAGGGATGCACAATGTATCCCTAACGCGCCCTTTTTTTTTAGTATGACCCCTCATTTAAATAATGCATCGCGTGCCCAGGAAAGGTGGCTGGGCGCACGTTAGGAGAGCAGGCACTCAATCACGAGCACCCATTTTACACAGCCGATATTGCATTGGCCTGAGTGAGCATAAAAGGATCCCTAGTGGCAAGAGAGAAGTAATGAAGCACAGAGAACCTGCACAGAACAGCAGTTGCAGCCAAAAACAGCAGTTGTTTATTTCATGTCTTATATTCTGCAGTTCCACAATATTTATTTGCATACATATAAAATATACAATTAAAATATTATACTTAAAACACTTCAACTATAAAATCTAAAATATTTAATCATCCCTTATGGCCCAGTGCCTGTGTAAATAAAAAGGCTTTAACTTAATACACAGGAGAAGCTATCTGCGTGGCGTAATCTACCGCTTTCACTGGGTGGGAGAATAGCACTATTTAAGATGGTGAATCTACCTAAGTGGTTGTATGTTCTACAGAATTATCCTCTGTTGCTGTTATCCAGGGATCTTCGCAGGGTGGATCAGCTAATACGTCACTTTATTTGGAAAGGGGGTAAAGCCAGAATATCATTAGGTTGGTTAAAGAAGCCTTGGTCGGTGGGGGGCATGGGGCTGCCCCACTTTCATCAATATGGATTGGCGGCGAACATGCGTTTAATAAGAGGATGGCTTATAGGGAAATCATCCTTTGTTAATATGTTGGCGGAAACAACTTTCACTAGCCCTTTGGCTTTAAGTTATGTATTAATGGGAAAGGGGGACAAATTACCACCTTTGTTGGCTCGACATCCCTTGATATTTCCTTTACGAAAGACGTGGGCACATCTTACTAAATTCTTGGGGATACCTCGACGATATGCCTACTTAACCTCTTTACGAGGTAACCCAGATTTCTCACCTGGATCAACTACTGCCCATTTTCTCAATTGGCAGTCCAGGGGGGTAGAGTATCTGGGGCATGTGTTTGATGCGGAGGGGAGTTATGTCTTTTGCGAGTTTACAGGAACTCTATGGGATCCCCGATAAACACTGTTTTGGTTACTTGCAATTGAGTCGTCATGTTAAATCACTAGGGCGGCCAGACCAGCATTTGGCGACATTTAAGGCGCTTAATGGTTTCTTTCACTTTGATGCCCCTAAGGAACCTTCCCTCTCCATGTATTATCGAGGGTTAGCCCAGCGAACTTCCCCGGACTCATATATCCTTTCGGTAGACCGCTGGAATAAAGATGGTCATTTTAGGTTGACGCTCCGCATTTTTGCGGGAAGTGTGAGGGGGGTTCTACCTGTTACTAGTAATATGTACTTTCGTGAGATGCACTTAAAATTTCTACATAGAGCATATGTCTCGCCTCGCATTGCATTTAAATTAGGCTTAACTACAACTGATCAGTGTCCGCGTTGTGGGAAGGAGAGGGGAACTTTGGCACATGTCTTTTGGTCTTGCCCTAACACACAAAAGTATTGGCAACGAATTACGACATATTTAGCAGTGTTGGTTGGGATGCATTTACCCCTCTCACCGTACCTGTGGTTGTTTCAATGTGTAACGCAATATTTGGTACCCAGTTTTGGCTCTAGGATATTGTTTAAAAAAGCGGGCCTTGTTGGGGAAAAAAGTCATTCTCCTTCATTGGAGAGACCAGACGGGACCCTCATTCTGGACCTGGAGGATTCATTTTCATTGTTTGATGCAGTATGACAATCTGGCATCTCAGACTTCAACGGCACGTTGTGGGATGATTATCTACAGCACTTACCCCATCGAGCTCGGACTTTGGTACTCAATTAAAACTGTTACATCTGGATGAAACCGGAACTTATTGGTTTACGGCTATGGGTCTCTGGAGCAGACTGGGGGGGGGGGGGGGGGGGGTAGGGGGAAGAATTTAGGGGGGCATGTCCTACTCTGAGGATATTATTGGAACCCTGAGAATTAAGGGGAAGTGAATAGGGCTCCAGATATAATGAAGAAAAGCTGCGACGGGATAAAACTGGGCAGTGGTCCTCTAATTTACTGTACAAGGTACTTATATTGAGTTTTTCTGTATCGTTGTATCATTGGTTGTTACCTGGTTATTTGACTATTGTATACTGTTTATTCCTGGATCACTCAATAAATACATTGAACATAAAAAGGCTTTAACTTGTTTACGAAATTTCAGATAGTCTTGTTCTTCACGAAGTTATAATGGTAAAGAATTCCATAAATTAGGGGCCAAGAAAGAAAAAGCTCCTAGATCCCATTCTTTGCAATTGACAAATAGTGACCGAGGGTACAGAAAGCATTAGCTGTGAATAACGACGCACTCCGTGAGGGAATGTGCCATGAAAGTTTCTGCTAAAAGGTACTTTTCCTTATACACAGTTTTATTTATTAACATCAGTAGTTTTAAAATTATTCTTTTTATCAGTTGGCATCCAATGAAGAGTTTTCAGAAAAGGTGTCGTACTATTCCCCCCGTGGAAGCCTAAACACCACTCGTACAGTACAGATGCATTTTGCACCAGTTGCAATACTCTGATCAAATATTTAGGCAACCTTGCATATAAAGCATTGCAATAATCCAAGTGGGACAGTACTACAGCTTGCACAATCAGTCGAAAATCTTGCCACTCCAAAAGTTTTCTCAAAGGTCTCACAACATGCAATTTAAAAAATGCATTCCTAGCCACTCTTTATCTGAGCTAAAAAAAAAAAAAGTCATATCTGAATCTAAAAACAGGCCCAAATTTCTTACTTCATGACATAAAGTTAAACATCCTTCAAATGTTCTCTTACTTTTTCTCACCCACCTAAGTGATTTTACCACAATTGTGCACCAACCCATTATCATCCAGCAAGCCTTACTTAATCTTAGCAAAAACAAAATTAAGCTTTTCTAAAGGGATAACACCTTCATCATCACTCAAGTATAAAACTGCACATCAGATGCATACATTTTATAAATTATCCCTAATGAGGACACCAAAAGTCACATGGGCGGCATAAAAACAATGAATAATAAGCATATAAATCAGAGCCTTGAGATACTCTGGAAGGAATGGAAAACTAAGATTTCTTTTATTTTCTTTTGTTGGTTTTATGTACTGCTTATCAGTAAATCTAAATGATGTACATATCTAACATCTTGTAACCAAATCTGTTGCTTCCTGTTGTAGAGATACAGTATGATGAAAACAATTGTAAATCTATCCCTCTTATCACTATCTCCTGCAATCTTTTGACCAAATTCTTATGTTTGACCCCATCAAATGTGGATGATACGATATGACAAAACAGCGACGTGACTGCATTGTGCTTCCTAGAAAGGCATGCGGCAACTTGCAAGGAGCGGCAGTTACAACCCTAATAGTCGCACGGGGTTAATGGGTGATGGGTTCCATGTGAGAATTTGTATGTGAATCTGCCCAAAGTGAGCCAGTCACTCTTGGGCATACTGGATGGGCCATGTGGGTCTTTATCTGCCATCATTTACCATGTTACATGTTAAGCAGAGTGGCTCTGTTCTCTAACTGTTTTTGCAAGATATCCAAAGCTTTCTTTTAGATTTTTGAAACTAAAATCATATTTACAACATTACACAGTTTAACATTATTCACTAAAATGGCACCACTTCTGCTTATCCCTTCCTCTAAATCAGTGGTCCCCAACCCTGTCCTGGGGGCCCACCAGCCAGTCGGGTTTTCAAGATATCCACAATGAATATGCATGAGAGAAAATGTGCATGTTGTGGAGGCAGTGCATGCAAATTTTCTGAAAGATATGTAGTAGCGCAAAATGACAAATTAAAGCGCAGCGAATCTCTTGGACCAGGTGATATAAACCCCAGAATTGTGAAGGAAACTCAGAAATGAAATTGCAGACTAGTGATTTGTAGCTTATCATTAAAATGTTCTATTGCACCTCAAGATTAGAGGGTGGTCAATGTAACACTAGTCTTTAAAAAGAGCTCCAGCAGGCCTGGATTTGTCAGGTCTATGCCTAGGGCAGCAAAAATTTGGGGAGCAGTAAGGCTGACTTAAGATTTGCTGCTTTTCAGCTATGCTGAATCTCACTCAGCAGAAAACAGCCCTCTGTTTCCTGATCCAGTCCCTCCCCTCCAGGCAGCTTACAGGGAACAGGGGAGCCTGCAGGAGACAGAGCAAAAGGGGATCCTGCCGGCAGTCAGGTTAGGGAAAGGGACATCCATTGAGCGTCTGTAGGAGGGCCTGAGTAGAGATCATCCGGGGGGGGGGGGGTGAGAGAGGGATCAGCGGAGAGAGAGGGGACAGAGTAGGGAGCAGTGTTCGTGTGTGAGAGAGAGGAGTCATTTGTGTCATGTATGTGAATGTCATATTTAGTAGGATGTTAGAGATGGGATGCAAGGAGGAGCAGGACCAGATCATGGTGGGGATACCTCCCTCCTCCGCTCCCCATCCACTGCAGTTCATATCCTCCCTCTCTTGACCTTGGATTCTATCCATTAGATCCTGGAACCTTCCTTCCTACCTCTCCCTTCTTCCCAGATCCTGCAACTTACTCCCCAATCCTTCCTATTCCCACCACCCTTTCCTGTCCAAAAGCTTCTCTTTCTCTCTCTCCTCTTTCCCATCCCAGATTCCTAATCTACCCCTTCTCCCATCCTCTCCATCTCTAGTTCTTTCCTTCTCACTCTCCTCCCCTCCTCTTTTCTCCTCTCCCCATTCCTGATCCTCCTACCTACCTCTCTCCATCCCTAAGATCTCTTCCCTTTACTGATACTTGAGATCATGTTCATTCAGCCAATAAAAATAAAATTATACATACTTTTAATCTGCTAGACTCACACAAGTAAGGGAGCGAGCACTATCGTTGGCAGGACCCACATTATGGAATTCTATGCCTCTGGAGATAAAACTGCAGAAAAACTTCAAACTTTTCAGAGTAAGCCTTAAAACCTGGCTCTTTAAACAGGCTTTTTACAAAGAGAATGAAGAGAGCAAAACCCGGCACCGAATACGTAGTTTTTTAATTTACTTTTCTTTCCCACCTTTAAATACACTTAAGATTATTCTCTCTATAGACGAACTGCAATAGTAACCTTAGCCTAATAAAATCAATAATTAACAAACAGTTTTATATTGAAAGAATCATGTTACCGCATATTTTTGGCACATCTATAATGTTTTAGCTATCCTAATTAATTTCTATTACTATGTGTGCCTTTATGTGAACCGTTGTGATGGTTACTTTACTGAATGATGGTATAGAAAAGTTTTTTAAATAAATTATAGTGTAAAACAATTTTTATAATCTAATATAAAAGATGGAAATGTTTGCCAATTTGCTTCAGAATTGTTTGGTTTTTTTGCCATAGGATCTACCTCTGATCTGCCACTGGAAACTAGGGGACTGTGCCTTAGATCTTCTGCTACCTGTTGTCCAACCTCAGGGGGTGGAAGAAGGGAAGGGGGGGGGGGTGGCAGGGGGCGACAGCACCAACAGTGCCTAGGGGCACCAAAATCCTAAACCCATCCTTGGGCTCCAGGTATGATCTAGGAAACCAATGAACCTGAAATCAGTGTCAGGAAAATGGTAGAAACTAATCTAAAAATCAAAATTACTAAAAGGCCAATATTCAGCACTGCATAGCAGGATAATTAGCAACTTACCTGGATAAGTGGCAGCTGCCTAATATTCAGCTACGTTCAGCCGGATATCTAGTGGATGGGCAATTAGTGGATCGGAGCAGCGCTGCTTATCCAGCTAACTTAGCTGCAAAAGTACCGATATTCATACTTATGCAGTTAAGGTAATCAGATAACTTAGACCTGCCATAGAACAAGTTTAACTTAGCTGGCTATAACCTATCTGGCTAAGTAACACCAAATATGTGGATATTCAGCAGCATAGCTGTTATCCAGCCAATTTGCAAAGATGATTTCTTTTGAATATTGTCCTCTTTATATATAGTTAGACATAGTTTAATACAGGGGTCCCCAAACTATGACCCAAGGCCAGAAATGATCCATGGTTGAATTTCAGCCAGCCCCTGGGGGAAATGGTAGATGAAGCTTGATACAGTCCGCAGCAGTGATGATAGAAGTTTGATCTGTAATGGGAGTGCACTCTGCCACCACTGACGGCTCAGATACTGTAAGTCAAAAGTACAAGTGGCAGCATGTCAGAGAAATTTGAGTGAGTGATGCCAGTGAAAGGTCACCACTGATTGGCAATGTTAGCCTTAGTGCTGCTTGTGCAGGTGGAGCCACATAGGCTAAAGACAGGGAGAGAGAGAGACTGCAGTACAGCCATAAGGAGTTCTTGACTGCTGTGGACAGTAATGCAGGCAGGGGGAAGGCACTGGCAATACTGAGACAAGGGTTCTGTGGGGCTCAAGGGAAAGCCAGGGAAGGATCATGGTTTCTGGAGCTCCCAACTGCACCACCATTTCTTTGGCATTGTGGGAGAATATACACTATCCCCTAAGATTGCAAGCTATGGAGGTGCAAAGTGCAGAAATCTTCATTATTTAATCCAGATACCAAGTCCGAATATCGCTCCCTGGTTTACAGTCTCCAGAGAGGGTTGTTTTTTTTGCATACAATGAATCTACCATATTGCAAGAGAGAATGGGAAAAGGGAGAAAGGGTGGGGGGAAAAGGGATGAGAAGGTGGAAGAAAGTAGAGAAAGAAGCAAGAGTGCATGGGGGGGGGGTGAGTGAGGGGCTGGAAGTAGAGAGGGAGCAACCGAGCATTGGTGTGTGAATGAGAGTGCACCCCACCCGTCCTGTCATCCATCCACCCTCCACCTTCCCTGCCCCCTGCTTCACGAGGCGGGCAGATATTGGGGAAGTGGGGAGGCAGTGGGGAAGGTTGTCAACTTTGGAGAAATCTAGAAATATTAGTTTGGACATACTGTCTGCCACACTCCTACACACCTGGGAACCATGCTCCCTGCCTACCCCCTTCCCTAGCATTTCAGATCACTAAAATGGCCAGGCGTGGTCTTCCCGCCCACCCCCCCCCCCCCAAACCCTTCTCAGCAAGCATCTCTAAGGGGCTCTCTTCCCCCCCCCCCCCCCACGGCTCAGCAAACTCTGAGATAAACCTCCTCTCCTTCCCCCTCCCTTCTTCCCCTCTCCAGTTCTCTTGGTGATTTAAAATGTCCTATGTGGCCCTTCTCTTAAAGTTTGGGGACTCTTGATTTAATGGGACAGAGCCAACATGGATTTACCCAAGGGAGGTCTTGCCTTGTCAATCTGCTACATTTTTTTGATGGGATTAATAAACATGTAATGGTTAGCTAGTGGGTATAATGTATCTGGATTTTCATAAGGCATTTGAAAAAGTCTCTCCTGAGAGACTCCTGAGAAAATTAAAAAGTAATCTGATAGGAGGCAATGTCGTATTATGAATTGCGAACTGGTGAAAAAAATAGGAAACAGAGGGTAAGACTAAATGGTCAGTTTTCTCAGTGGGGGAAGGTTGAGTGCCCAGGAATCTGTACTGGAAGTGGTGCTTTTTAATATAATTATAATTCAACTGGACAATGGAAAAACAAGTGAGGTGATCAAATCTGTAGATGACTCAGGCAATTTCCTAGGTCTAAATATGGGCCTGGGTTTAACTCGGAATGGTTAAGGCTCCAAATTTTGAAATTGCCAAATACCCAGAACAAAAAGGATTCAGCTGAATTTTAAATCCCCTGCACGCGGGGGTAAACGGGGGTTATGCGAGCGGCCAGGCCTTGCACGCACCGGGCGCATTTTCAAAGGGGCCCGGCCAGGCGTGTAACTCCCATTACGTGCAGAACTGCCAGGCCCAAGAAAAGGGGCAGAGCTGGAGGCGGCCGGTACAGCAGTCATTTGCCGCTGTGCCGGGGGATTGTGCGTCGGCAGCCTGCTGGCATAAGTTCTGAGATTAAAAAAAAAAGAAAGTAGGCCGTGAAAAGGGGTCAGAGAAGAGGGAGGGAGGGTTAGGTAGGGGGGGGTAGGAAAGTTCCCTCCCAGTCCGCTCCTTAATTGGAGCGGACTGGGAGGGAATTGGGGGAGGCAAGATCTAGTCACCACGCCTAAATTGGTCAAATCTACACCCCCACCCCCGCGCGCCGGCCCGGATTTTATAACATGCATGCGCCGGTGTGCACATTTTATAAAATCGCACGCACATATGTTTTTAAAATCTACCCGATTGTGAATAAGCTAAGAAGGAGCCTGCTCCAGCAATCTATTTGAAAGGGGCACTTTGCAGCGGTGGTGGGAGGGAAAGGGATTCCCCTAACGTTTCGCTCTCCAGGGTCTCTTCCCCCTCTCCAACCCTGCCTATGGGTGCAAATCTCTTCAGTTCAGCTCTGGTTATATCACAATTGGATTGTGAGAAATAGCAAGAGGACCAAGCAAGACTTTGAGATTGGGCATCGAGATGAAATTTAATGTGGACAAGTGCAAAGTGATATGTATAGGTAAAAAATAATCCTGTAAAAGAACGCACAGAAAAATTGTGCTGTGGATTGCAGAGGCAAAAGGGTATTTCTGAGAAAAAACTAATTTAATTAGGTGAAAATCTTCAGAGGGGAAGCCATGTTAGTCTGGTGTAGCAAAAATGACAAGAGGTAGATGACACCTTACAGATTAGCCAGTTTATTGAGGCATGAGCTTTTGAGGACAGTGTCTATTTTGTTAGTTGCATCTGATGACATGGACTCCATCCTCAAAAGTTCATCCTTCAAAAAATTGGTTAAGTCTATAAGGTGCCATCTGCCTCTTGGGTATTTGAATAATAATAATATTTTGAAAAAAACCAACAATTGTACTTAGTACCGGGGGTGTAACTTTGCTTTAGACCCATGTAATAAATCTTTAGCTAGCTATCTCATAATTAAAATTGTAAGGAATTAATTCACCCAAAATCAGTCAGTCTAACTCATCATTTTGGGCAGAATTCCAGAGCTAGAGATGGCTAATTCTTTCTTCTTTGTGTGTATGAGAGCGAACTTGTGTATGTTAAATATTCTCATTGTAAGAGTTCTTGAATGTGTGAGCCCTTGCTATGAGAATTCTGGTGTACAAGTTCTGAATATGAAAGTTCTCCATCGTGTGAATTCTTAAGGAATGTTCTTGATTGAGAGTTCCTGATTGTGGCACTTGCAGATATACACAAGACTTGCATGACCATATTAGGATTATCATGGTGGTGTTCGGTTATCACATGTAGAGGTGATGAACATCCGTAACAATATTTTAATATTCTTCTCAACAATAATTGACAGTCTGTAGGAGGTCACCCTCTTCCATATATTGCTGAGAAGTAATATATACTGTATATATTGACCAAAATATTACCTCTGCACTAATTTTGCAATTTGTCTGTCAAATGACCTCAGGAGAAATCTATCAAGCATTCTATGTCCTGTGCAGCTTCTTGACCTTACAAACTAGTAGTCTGTTTCTGATAAAGAGCATATTTCCATTCATTCACCAGCTTAAACAGCTCATTTCCTTGTGCTGCCTTGTGTAAAGAAAAGATATTATCCTTAAAAACAAACCCAGTACACTGTGTTCTTTTTCCTTGTACTCGGTAAATCTTTTTGCTGATAGTAAAACAGGCCTTATGCTTGCTGGATTAATAAGTAGTTTATAGTAGTACTGGCTCAGGGGCATAAAGTTTTGCTGATTTGAACCCTTATCACCTATCTACTCTATTCAGCCTGTACCTTTTAATACACCCCAGTTGTATTCTAACAATCCAAACTGTAGTTACACGATGTTAGGTTCCATATTAGAAGTCCCCACCCAGGAATGTGAGCTGGGCTTTATCATGGACAATACATTGACATCCTCTGCTCAGTGTGCACGGGCAGTCAAAAAAGCAAACAGAATGTAAGGAATTATTTGGAAAGAAATGGAGAATAAAACAAAATCATAATACCTCTGTACTGCTTTATGGTATAAGACACATGAGAGCGTAAGAATTGCCATGCTGGATTGGACCAAGGTCAATGGAACCCAGCATCCTGGCTCCGAAAGAGGCCAGTCCAGCTCGTAAGTACCGGGCAGAATCCCATAAGGTAAATATAATTCCTATTACTCGCTCCCAGGGATAACACTAGCTTTTTTTATTCTACCTGGCTGCTAATATGTTCTGGACATTTCCTTCCAGAAAAGTCCAGACCTCTTAAATGTCGCTATGCTTAGTTGCCTTGATTATATCCTCTGCCAACAGATTCCACAGCTTGATAGTGTGCTGAGTGAAAAAGTACTTTCTATGATTTGTTTTGAATCCACTGGTTGTTAGTTTCATAGTGTCCCCTTGTTTTATTATTATCTGAAAGGATAAATAAGCATCTTTTACCAGTTCCACCCCACTCATGGTTTTATAAACTTCTATAATGCCCTCTCTCAGCTGTCTCTTTTCCAAGCGGAAGAATCTTAGCCTGCAAAGGTTCTCATCATAGGCGAGATGTTACGTCCCCTTTATCATTTTTGGCACTCTGTTCTGCACTTTTTCTAGTTTCGCTATGTATGTCTTGAAATGGGGCAACCAGAACTGCACACAGTATACAAGGTGCGGTTGCACCATGACTTGATACAGAGGCAACAGGATATTTTTTGTTTTTATTTTCCATTCTTTTTTAGATCATTAATAACATTGTTTGCTTTTTTTTTGACCATTTACCAGGCACCTAGTCAAGGATTTCAACGTATTTATTTATTTTATTTAAATGTTTTATATACCGTCATTCCATGTGAGAATCACTAGCTAATAACGGTTTACAGGAAAAACATTCATAAAATGTGGTACAATGTGGATAGACAGTCATAGAAACGGAAGTAATACAATGGTAGATTTCTAACATAGGAACAGAGCTAGATTAAAGGGGTTAGCGAGGGGAGGGTTATTGTTTAAGAAATTAAATAGGTTATCTGAGTCATGAGGAAATGGGTGTTTACGTCAAGTAGAAGGCATTTTTGAATAGCCAAGTTTTATTGTCCATTTCTATAAGGACTCCATGGTCCTTTTTCTGGGAAGTGACTCCCAATACAGAACCAAGCATCATGTACCTGTAGTTGGAATTATTTTTCCCTCTATGCATCCTTTTCACGTTTCAACATTAAATTTCATCTGCCATTCAGTCACCCAGCCCTCTAGTCTCACAGGGTCCTTCTGCAGTTCCTCACAATCCACTGCTGTTTTAACAACTTTTGTGTCATCTGAAAATTTGATCACCTCCCTTTTTCCCTTTTACAGATCATTTTTGAATGTTAAACAGCACAGGTTCCACTACTGATTCCTGTAGTGGTCCACGAATATCTTTATGCAATGAGCCTGAAAGTGGGTAGACTCTGGAGTAATCTTAAGAAATGTTTCTTTACAGAGAGGGTGGTGGATGCATGGAACAGCCTCACAGTAGAAGTGTTGGAAACAGAAACAGTATCTGAATTCAAGAAAGCATTGAATAAATACAGGGGATCTCTAAGGAAGTGATGAGAATTATAATGCTAAAGTAATTGGACACATGGGCAGATTGGATGAGCCATACAATCTTTTTCTCCTGTCAAGTGTCTGTATGTTCCATATAGTCTTTCTCCATTTGGAAAACTAATCATTTAGGAAATTTATGCACTGGGGTAGTTGGTGGTAACTTTTCTGTATGGGGCTAACCTACATGGAATGGTAGTTATAATCCTAAATATGTTGCTGAGCTAACTATATGGACCAATTTGGTTTTTACTAGATACAATTTCCTCTATTACTATATCTGGGAAGTAATATGAATCCTATCTAAAATTACCTCTAAGATATTTCGCTGTTGTGACAAGACTGGTATAAATACAAATAAAATTGGAACACTACTGTGAATATGAGACTCATTTATCCTTATTCGGTCTGGGATACAATATAAAAAAATCTTTCTGCTGGAAAGGCAGCCACTAATATCCTTGCTGCAAATAACTTTTAAAATATCCATAATTGCATCAATAGTGCTTGGCACAAGATAATGCCCATGCTTACAGGCTCCCTGCCTACAGCTTGCAAACCATATGAGTTAAGTGACTTACTTGAGGTGATATGGTGAATAAGTGAATGAAACTGGATCATTCTAATTACTACGCTGTACTTTCAGCATCTGGTAAAAAAAAAAAAAAATTGTAGAAGTACAGTTCTATACAACATTCACTGCTTTATAGTTAGTGAAGTGTAGGTCTGTCAACATAGATATGTATCGTGGTAATTGAGCTGTCCCCTAAGACGCACCATAGAGCAGGAGGTTGTGCATTCTGCTGCAGTTTATGCATGTCCTTGTCTAATATGAAAAGACAAGGGCATTGAGAAATGTGCTCACCTGATTAGTTGCGGTCGCTAATGAGTTCACTTTGATGCAGCACTGCCCTTCTGTTTTCCATTAATTTAATGTGGCCTTAGAAGTACCATACTCTTGAATTCACGCACATAGGATGAAAGGTCCTATTGGGTTCCTTAAATTCTTGGCATGTGGGGAGGGGTGTTCTATAAAAACGCATTTGGGACCTGAGGGGAACGGACAGTTTTCGTCTAGGAGATCACGTTGGTGTGATGATCGGGTCTGGCCATGCTGCAATGTGGAAGATATGTTACGGTCCCTGGTGGTCATACATCAGCAAAAATGTATTGCATGTGTTTTATACATGCTGACTGGCAGAGGCATCCAGAATAAAAAAAAAAAAGTGCCTGGGGGTGTGTAAAATATATATATAAGGTATATCAATCATGCATTCTCCCAGGATATCAAGGGCCACAGTTCGAGTGAACTGTGCTTGACTTGCTAGCATGGTTGAGGGTGGCTTGGACTTTAGAGCTCAACTGAGTTGGAAGTACACACAGAAGAAGAAATTGGGTATTCTGCCTTTCTATAATCTTCCTGACTATCACCATGATCTGCAATTTTTAATCTTATAAATAGGACCTCTGATTTTAGGTTCTATATTTGATATCTGGAATATAAAACAAATAACAATAAATGCCACTTTCCCTTGTATTCTCTCAGCCTTCCTCTTGCCGGCCTTGGCCCTCCACTCTGGTTTTTGTCTCTTCCATATTGATGAGTCCTCAGCTGCACAAATTTAACCGGGTAACAGCAAGAGTACCTAGTCTGCAAAAATACTGATAAACTGAGAGGGAGGCAGGCTGGTTGTACTCTCAAAGAATGATTTAGCTGGAAAATACCTAAATTTACAATTTATAAACGCCTAACAATAGAAGCACTAATTTTACCCCACTTCCAAGCAAAATGGGATTACTGGCAGGGTTTGCAGTTGTAGATTACCATTTTTCAGCCTATCTCTCACTTTATTCTATCTTCCTCTTTCATGACTGCGCCTAATTTCATAGTCTGCATTTTGTACCGTATTGATACATTTTCTAATGCTCTCCATCTCATCTGAAATTCTGTTTACTAGTTGCTCCTGCCACTGCATCTCATATGCTAAAAAGAATCCGCATAGCAAATTCTAGATTAGGACAACTGTTGTAGTGATTGTAAGGTATCATGTTCCCATGGGTTGTACTGTTGAGCTAGAAAGTGCCTTCAAATTCCTCTAGGTTTGTAGCTATATGCTCTCACCATTAAACAGTTCTGGGAACCCCCAGAACAAGAGATTAAACATCAGTGCTAGGCAGACAGCTGGTAGACTCACTCTTACTGGCACTGGAGTAGGAGCTTCAGCTATACCAGCCCCGTTCCCTATAGGTTGAGGCTTTGGGTTCCAGGGGCCGGCAGGGCTTAAACAATAGTCCCATAAGGAGCGGTCAGACAAAGTTAAGGTGTGGGCAGTGGTCAGGGCTGGCAGCAAGTAGACAGTATATGAGTCCAGGCCAAGGTCAGAGTAGGCAGTGAGCAGACTGTATCCAGGTTCAGGCCAAGGTTGGAGCAGGCATTGTCTGGCTCCAGACCAAGGTCGGGGGCAGGCAGTGAGCAATCAGTATCCAGGTCCAAGCTGGGGTCAGGGCAGGCGGCAATCCAGAAGCCAAGACAGTATCCAAAGCAGGTGTCAGAACCAGGAATTGGGCCAAGACAGACAAGACTGGCCAAGACCAAGACCCTGAGGACCAGGACAAATCAGGGCGGACAGGGCAGGCCAAGAGAGGCAGGGCATAAGGAGTAGCAACACGCACTGCAAGGAAGGAGGGGGCATATTGCTGAGGTGAGGACTAGCTGGACATTTGATCCTTAAATCCCCCGAGCTGGCTGACATCGTCAGGAAGCACCAGAGGAGAGTTCCCGCAGCGGGACCTTTAAGAGGTGCTGTTGGTGCGCATGCACACACCTAGAGAACCCTAGACCAGGATCAGCATGGAGGCGTCTCAGCTGCACCGGAATAGCATGTCATCAGGCAGGGGCCATTGGTGTTGCAGAGCAGTTGCGGAACTGCTCTGCGACCGGCCAAATGTTACAATGTGGAAGTCATTCAACTACAGCAATCCAGTTTTTCAGCTGTAAATAATGAAATTATAAAAAAAAAATACATAGATTTAACAGTAGGTAGGATACAGAAAACCCTTACTATGATAGAACTTCTGCTACTACTGAAAGTTTACTTGAGGACTGAGGAAGTGCATTAGGCCAAATCTGAAACTAACATGGAGTTCCAAAATGAAAGTGCAATGGTATAAAGTTAGATAAAGAAGGAATAGAGCTGGTTTCAGTTTGGACTTCATACATCGGGATCTCTGCCATTCTTCCAATCTAACAAACTATGTAGCTGTTCCTATTTTGGCCATGGTGGTAAGTGAATATGGTCTGCCGCCTCTTCCCCACCCACCCACCTTGGAAAGGAGGTCTCTCTCCGCAGTTAAGAGAAAGGCAATGATTATTTTTTTGTATGGATGGTAAATTAGTGATATCAGATGGTATAATTTTCACACAAAATGAAACCATTGTTAGAGCCAAATTGATGTTGGCACTGTAATTAAAATTAGCATATTTTACTGTATAATTTTTCCATATGGTAGGATGGTGTAAAAAACATCTTTTTTTCTCTCTTTTGTAGAGTGCCACTGCACTACATTTATCTTTTTTTATGAGCCTCTTTCTTCGCAAAGCTACCTTGTAAATAAGGCATTGATTTTCCTGGGATTTTTCTAAACAAGAATAAAACAAGCAGATACCCCTTCTCTAAGAATACTTACGTATACTTTGGAAACCCAACATATGCAAATTTATCTTGTACATATTTGTGAAAGGTATCTTGAAAACTCTGCTGGCTGCGGGGTCAGCAAGACAGGTTGGAGAAGCCCTGTCAAGTTATTTTTGTATGAACAAATGACATTATGGGATACATATTCAAACACTCCTGTGCTTGCAAGCACTACAGATGTTAGGACCAAGGGCAGAAGAAAGGCCAGCTATTAGATTGTCCTTTGGGCTGTAAAGGGGGGGGGGGGTAGAGTACATACCTCTCTTTGAATAGGTATTGTGATTCCCTGTGTCTATGCTACATGTATGTATATGTTTTGAAGAAAGATATGCTTATTTTATAATGAATAAGACCAGCTCCAGGTTCTGATGGTAGGTTTAACAACTTCAGTCTAGTTCTTGACCGAGATACCCTAAATTAAGGAGAGCGAGTGAGCATGATATTTTGAATCTTAATGGGGGATCAAATCAAAAGGGACTGTGCTTTTTTTATGAATTATTTTTAGTAAAACCGTCCTTGTTTCTCCTAGGGCAAGCAGGATGTTAGTCCTCACAAGTGGGTGACATCATCAGATGGAGCCTGGCATGGAAAACTTTTGACTGAGCATGCCCAGCCTGCTGCTATCAGTGCGTCCACGCGAGATCCCCCCTTCAGTCTCTTCTTTTCCGTGGTGCAGTAGCCTCGTGGTTGTGGAGCTCCAAACCCTTGAAAGTGTCATCGCATATTTTCAGGGTTTTCTTTTTTCTGCGTCTGGTCCCCCTTCTCACTTGGTTCCTCTGGTAGGTGCCCTTGGCTTTTACTATCGTTATTCGCAGTCGACTCCAGACTCCCGCTTCTGGGTCCCAGTTGGTCATCGACCACGCACCAGCCTCCTTTTTCGATGGCGTCGCCGGGTTTTCAATGATGCTCCCAGTGCCTGCAGACGATGTCCATCACGGATCTGCACAAGGTCTGTATCCTCTGCGTGGGGGCCTCGCATAACATCTGAGGGTGTCATGTGTACAATTAAATTGACCTCCAAAGTGTGTCGTACTTGCCTGGATAAAATGGAGATGCTTTTTGGCTCCCCAAAACACTCCTCTTCGGCATCTGTATCCTCTACACCAAAGGACCGCGGGGAATCATCCCCATGCCTTCCCCTGGCAGTTCCGCTCTCCAGTACACCTAAGGATCGTGGAGAGGGAGATCGATCCTCGGTGGTCTCTCCCCTACCCCCAACGTCAGGGTCATCATCGTCCTCGGCACTGGAAACCCAGGAAGCATAGACACCGGTCACCATCCCAACACAGCTCCAGTTCCAGAGCAGCATCGGCGGCTGCTGAGCCACCATCAAAGAGGCACCAGCCACAGGAGGCCTCATCACCGGTGCCCCCGGAAGCAAGAGGCATTCCCCACCAACAATGGTGCTGGGTGCCGTGCCCCCTCAGGCTCTCTTCGAGGGTGTGCCGTGACGCCTTGTCCCCCTCCATCAGTCCTTACTTCACAAGACTTCCAGGAGGAGCTGGACCGCAGGGTTCAATCGGCGGTGCACAAAGCGCTTCAGAGTGTCGCGCTGCCAGCGCCACCGACCCCCATACTGGTGACCGAGCCTCCACCTTCAATATTCATGCCCCTACTGGAACATCTGGTCATCCTTCTTGGTGCCCTATCAACGCAACCAGTGCCCGAGAGGCTCTCGATGCCTCCTTGGCCACCAATGCGTTCCACCGGAATGATCCGAATTCCCGGGTCCTCCGAGGAGAATGAGGCTGCGGGAACCAGGCATGCATGCCCACAGTTCCCCAGGCCACCGGTTCCCTCTGGCGTACCACAGTTGATGCCCCCCTCTGCCCAAGGGCCTATCGATGCTGTTTGTGCCCCCTCGGCCCTCAGTGCCTTTGGGGCCCAGGCCTAGTGCCCTTCCCAGTCACCGTCCATGGCGTCTGGACCCTAGTGAGGAAGAGGGCCCCTATGACCCATGGCGTGATGACTCCTTGGACGCATCATCAGAGTTCTCCTCCAACGACCCTCTGGAGGAGCGGTGGTGCTCCCCGCCCAAGGACCTGTCATTCGACAGCTTTGTAAGGGCCATGGCTGAAGCCATCCCCTTCCAGCTCCTGTCGGAGGAGGGCTCCCGTCATAAGATGCTAAAAGTCCTCCAGTTCATCGACGCTCCAAAAGATATCATGGTGGTGCCAGTCCATGACATCTTTAAGGAGCTCTTCCTTCCATATGCGACTTACCTGGTTCAACGGGCAGTGGGCTTTGAGCGGCAGCACTTACTCCATCAGTCTGCGGTGGTGGAGGCCACTCTCAAAAAGGCCAGACGCTCTCGGACATATGCTTTTGCCCCCCAGGGCACGAACATAGGGAGTTCAATGGCGTTGGGAGAAAAATGTTCCAAGGGGCTATGCTGGTGGCCCATATTGTGGCCCACCAGCTGTACATGACCCAATATGACCGAAACCTGTGGAAGCAGGTCCAAGAGTTTGCGGACAGCCTCCCCTAGCAACAGCAGGAGTCCCTCATGGCCATTGCCACACTGGGCCTTTGAGGCTAGTAAACACAAGGTCAGGTCGACCTATGACATCTTTGAAACCACAGCCCGCCTACTGGCTTGGCTTAGAGCCTTCAACCAGAGTTGCCAACCTCCCCTGCACAGGAGAGAACCTGTTCGGGGCAAGGTGAAAGAGGTCATAATGCAACTGAAGGATGAGTATGATACCCTTCTGCAACACTCTGCCAGCCCCTCTGAGGCCCCTTCCACCAGGAAATCTTCCAGGCTGGGCTCTCGCAAGCCCTTCTACATGCCAAAGAAGTACTTCCCTCCAGCTGCCTGCACCTGGCCACTCTGGCCCAGTCCCAGAAGCCGCAGCCGGCAGCAGTGGATACCGAGGGCCCAACCAGCCCCACAACAAGCCCCATTCGCCGGCTTTTGACTGGTGGCGAGGGGGCACGAGCCAGACACTGGTTGATCTGGTAGCCAATCCCCAGTCGGTGGCAGGCTCCTTCACTTCATCAGCTGCTGGGAAGTGATCACTTCGGACTGGTGGGTACTCCTCATTGTCCGCCAGGGCTACTGTTTGAACTTCAGCAGGCTCCCAGAGACCGCTCCCCCATGTCCATTTTGGGATTCATTCAACCATCAGGTCATTCTTCAGTCGGAACTTTCCACCCTTCTAGTGGCAAGTGCGGTAGAGCAGATTCCCCAAGCAGTGGGGGCACAACTTCTACTTGAGGTACTTCCTCATTCCAAAAAGGAACGGTGGCTTGCGCCCCATTCTCGACCTCAGGGCGTTGAACCGCTTTCTTGAAGAGAAAAATTCAGGATGGTCTCTCTGGGCACACTGATTCCGCTCCTCCGAGGAGGAGACTGGCTCTACTCCCTCGACTTGAAGGAGGCTTACGCCCACATTGCAATTGTCCTCAGCCACAGGAAGTACCTCCGCTTCCAGGTGGGGACGGAACATTGTCAGTACAAAGTGATGCCCTTTGGGCTGGTAGCAGCCCCATGCGTCTTCACAAAATGCTTGGTGGTGGTAGCTGCCTACCTCAGGCATCACTCTGTCCACGTCTTTCCATACCTGGACGACTGGCTGATCCAGAGCGATTCACACTCTGGAGCCATGAATGCTCTGGCCTTGATGGTCAATGCCTTACAGATCCTGGGATTCGTTATCAACTTTCCCAAGTCACATCTCAATCCATCTCCACGGCTGGACTTAATCGGTGACAGATTGGATACAGAGCAGGCAAAAGTCTTTCTGCCCAGGGATTGAGCGGCTGGCTACTCTAGTTCGCAACAGGGCGATGGTACCAGCCCATCTGCTGCTCCACCTGCTGGGCCATATAGCGGCCTTGGTCCATGTGACCCCCCTTGGCCTGCCTCCGCATGAGGGACCCACATCAAGCCTTGCAGTGTCAATGGCGGCAGGCATCCCAGGATCTTGAAGCGCCAGTGGGAAGCCCTATCCAATCTGGAAATAGGACTCCCATTCCAGTCTGCTCTGCCCAAGGTGACTCTTATCACTGACTCCTCATCTCAGGAGTGGGGGCCCACACAGACTGCCTGCATACGCAGGGCTTTTGGACTGCGGCCGAACCCGCTGCCAGATAAACTTTCTGGAATTGCAGGCGATCCGGTATACTGTGTGGGCCTTCCAGGACAGGTTGTCCTCATCAGAACGGACAACCAGGTGGCAATGTGGTACATCAACAAACAGGGAGGCACGGGCTCCTTCCCCCTCTGCCAGGAGGCATCACAGGTCTGGGATTGGGCCATCTCCAAAGGGATGTACCTGCAGGCCACATACTTGCCGGGCCACCAAAACACATTGGCGGACTGCTTCAGCCGGGCCTTCCAACCACACAAGTGGTCCTTGAACCCGGCAGTAACAGCCAACCTATTCCGTCGCTGGGGCACGCCAGACATGGACCTGTTTGCCTCTCCCCACAATCACAAGGCTAGCATGTTCTGCTCCCTGATCCCAGTGAAGGACCAGCCGACCTGCAACGTGTTCTTCCTTCACTGGGGACAAGGTCTCATGTACGCATACCTCCCAATCCCACTTCTATCGAGGACTCTGACGAAGCTGCGAGAAGATGGGGGGACCACGATCCTGGTGGCACCCTCCTGGCCAAGGCAGGTATGGTTCCCTCTCCTCCAGGACCTGTCCATGAGCGCACCAGGTCCACTGCGGACGGCTCCCGATCTATTGCTAAACCAGGGCACCCTGCACCACCCAAACCTCCGGGCACCGGCCCTCACTGTGTGGATGTTGAGTGCATGATCCTCCAGCCGTTGCAGCTCTTGGATGGGGGTGTCCAGGGTTTTGATTGAATCCGGAAACCTTCCACTCACAGATCCTATAGATCAAAGTGGAAGCATTTCTCAACCTGGTGCAGGGATCACAGACTGGATCCTTTCTCCTGCCCGCTCCCCTGCCTGCTGGATTATCTATGGCATTTGTCAGAGTCCAGCCTCCAGACCAACTCAGTCCAAATACACCTCAGCGCCTACCACCAGGATGTCGCTGGGGTGCCCATCTCAGTCCAGCCACTGGTAGGGCATTTTATGCAGGGCCTAGTCCAACTAAAGCCCCCACTTCACCCGCCAGCGGTCCCATGGGATTTCAATGTTGTCTTAGCGAGTCACATGTGTGACATCCGTTCTAGCCTCTCAAATCCTGTGACCTGAAGTTCCTCACTTGGAAGGTTATGTTCCTGGTGGCGATCACTTCTGCTCGCAGAGAGAAAAAAAAATTCCCACTCTCCATACCTGGAATCTTTGCTTTCCTGTCACCCTGAGATTGTCGTGGATTAGTCGGGGTGGGGGGCACACAAACTTTCTCCTTTCATATAAACACAGTCTCTAACACTCTTGTTCATTCTCATTCATGTGCTCATTCACATATTTCCTCTGTCTACAGAGGTACTCATGCTGACACGCTCCCTCTTTCTCACTCACACACACACACTTTCACACACAAGCTCTGTTCCTCTCTAATTTTAATAAAATATACTACCCTTCCCATCAAATCTCACACATGCTTTCTCCTTTTCTCTCCCTCACAAGCTCTATCCTTCTCTCACAGGCTGTCCCCCTCACAAGCTTACTCCTCCACTCTCCCTTACACGCTCCCTTACTCATGCTCTTCCCTTCTCTCTCCTTCACTCATGCTCTCGCCTTCCTTTCTCACTCATGCTGTCTCCCTCACAAGGTCTTTCCTCCTTCATGCTCTCACATACACAATCTCATGCACGTATTTGTATACTTACTCTCACACATACTCACGCTCTGATGCACATACACACACCACACTAAAGGATGGGCTCTATTGGTACACTGCCTTCTGGCTCCTATCTGAATGCTGCGCTGCCTCCTGGTTCTGCAGCAGGATTCCCACAGCAGTGAGAAGTCTGACCCACCTAATGTGTATGTCTCCTGCAGTCCTGAAAGTAGGTTCTACAAGAACAATCTGCAGGAGCCATATGCTAGCATGAAAAAAATAAGCACAGACACCAGCAGCACTGAGCAGCCATATTTCCTTTGGCCCCTTCCCCCCCTTGCCTTGTTGCTGGAGGAACTCAAGTTATCTCGCTGACGTACAGTGCTGTCCTTGCCTATGGCCTGCTTGCTGTTCTCAACCTGGTTATTGGCTGTGCAGGAGTGATCTGTTAGCAGCAGCAGTGTGGAACCTGGAAAAAAAATAATCACGTTTGTTTCACTCATGTGGGAACGGCTTAAATGTATTGGACTTCATGTTCATGGTCTGTCTCTTGACTCCTCTTTAAAAGGCAACATCAGCTCCAGGGGATGCATCCTAGCCCACCACCACAATCAGACCTGCACTGGGCCTAAGCTGACTCTGCAGTCTGCTTCTGCCACCTCTCCAGGAGTGCTGCCCTATGCAATTACACGACATGAAATACCCACTAACGATGGTGCTGTTAACGGTGTAGCTGTGGGAGATGTATTCCTACTAATGTCACTGCAAGCTTTTTACTTAGTATACCTAACTTCTGGAAAAGTACTCTCATTGAAGAGCGTCTTTATCAAACAAATTGAGATATAGCTTAATACGTTCTTCTTATAACGAACTACACCGTAAAAAATGTACGGTAGTACTTTATTCGTTAGGTTCTCTTAATAAAAGCGCAGTTATATAATTTGCAAAGTTTATAACCAGAAATTATCACTCTCTGTACAGCCCCATTTATACAAGTGGTAATTTCATGGTACGTTACCAAGCAAAAGAAAATATCGAAACGTGATTTATGCTTGAATGGAACAAAACCCATCAGCCGTATAATTTTTTCGTGCTTTTCAAATGTAAATAAGTTAGTAATACTGCAGAGTTCATTGTTAGCGTTGTCCATTAATGCTTCCTGCATTGAATGTGCTCTGCCTGCATTTCTTGGCAGCAGCAGCTTGTTTGTACTGCATGAATGGAGATTTCCCATTGGCTCTGTGCATTAGAGAACACTAAGCCTTGAATAAACTTTGTGCTGAGAGTCAAAGGACATCTGATACAAAAAGGATATGGAGACAGTCATAACTTACTGAACAACTTATATTTAGGAAAAAAAAAACCTAAAAAACATGTTTTTGTTGATTCTATAGTTTACATTATGACCTGCCTGACCTACTCTTAGATGCAGGTTTTTGCAATTGTGGCTCTATATCTATACGTACCGCGGTATATAAAAATCTCCAAATAAATGAATAAATAAATAAGCATCAGAAGTCAGCAGCTATGCAGTGAGCTCACACATTCATGGTCATTTCTTTAGTATTTGTCATCTCTTTATAATATCCTTAAATGTGGCCAAGTAAGTTTTCTTTTGAGGTAAAATTTTGTTCCTCAGAATTTATGCCATCTGCTTAAATTCTCTTGGAAAATTCTTGCTGTATTTGTAGAGCTAAATGCTGTATTCGTTGGGCATTGTTTTGCTGTTTTCTGCCAATTCCTTTTACTAGTACATCAGCCCAAATTTCTCAGGTCTGCAGCTCGTCAGTTAAGTAAATCGCACACCTATCTGAGTCAAGAGAACGGATATTTGGCATAGCTGGCCCAGCACCCTACACTGCCTGACGAGCTCAGATTAGAGCAGGATTTTCTCCAGTTTAGAAAACTCCTTAAAACCATCTTTTCAGTTCTCAGTACCTGAGAACATAGCAGTATGACTGATTTTAGGTTTAATTTGATGTATAATTGTTTGACTTTATTTTATGTGCTATTGCTTTCTTATGCTTTGTCAAACTTGTAAATTATATTGACTTTGTATGTAAATTGTAACCTGCTGAGAGCGGTGGATCAGTGGGCTATAAATAGCTTAAATAAATACATAAAAATAAATAATATAAGGGAAGAATTGTGGTTGCTGTGTTGGTCCATTTGATACATGGAATTAAGTGTCAACAAAAGTTGTAGGTGATATTTTCATATTGGACTAACTTGATACATCTGTGATGAGCTTTCGAGAATAATCCTCTCTTCGAGCTCATGTATCTAAAATTAAATCTCATTGACCCTTGTACTTTTGAGATTTGTATAGGCAGACAGATATGTAATGTATCATGTCTGAAACATTTGCAAGCCGAATAAATGACTGGCCAGTGTAATCTTTTTGGCTGAAATTGTGGCTTGAGAGCATCATTGAACACCAGGGGGTCTGACAGCACTGAGTGCATCTACTGCTAGAGAAAGAAGCAATAAGGGGATGGAAAAATCCCAGGGGTTGGGCATCTGAAATTTGGTTCATGTCAATTAGCATCAGGCAGTCAGCCAGAGAAGCTGCTGTTCCTGTAATCCGCTACAGCCTCCTGCTGCTGGGCTGCCCGCTGGAGGAGCTGCTGTCATTGCACGGGATGGAAGAACTATCACTTCTGTCACTGTGGCACAGGGCAGCCCTTTAAGACAAGTAGCACTGCAGAATAGCTCACAATGAAGCATATTTATGCTTGCCACTGTTTTGCTTAATTGATGAGCAAAGATTGCTTGTCTTTTTGTCTTTTGTTCTAGGCAGCTCCAGTAAGTGTTTTGGTATAAGTAAGCTGTTTGTTTTGACACCGTATAGGCTGATTAACAAGAAAGTGTTCAAAAGATGTGCCTTGTACTGCTATACCACTACCCTACTACTACTTAATATTTCTATTGCACAACTAGATGTAAGCAATACCAGTGTGGGCTTATCTTGTTTTGAAATGGGTTTGTGTGTTTTAAAAGGAGAGCTATTAGTGAAGGGTTTTTGTTTAATTTTTAGATTGTCAGCAATATTTTTAGTGTTACTAAGAATGATTTGTAAAAAAATTGTAGTCAGTGTTTTATTTTAGCATGAACACAGAATAGAACAATTTACCTCCAACAATAAGTTATTAGGGGGAAAAAGGATGAAAATTTAAATCTCTTGGATTTAATGTGATTTTCTTTTTAAGGATTTTGTTAATTTAGTTAAGTTGTATGATTAGAAAAATCATGTTAAGTTGGTGGCTTGATTATGTAACTGATGGACTGTATTAATTGCTTGGTTGTGTGATTAGCATGATCTTATTTATAACCCTTGACTAGAGAAAATGCACACATGAAATTTAGTGTGATTTATATAGTACATGAAATAAGTCATATGTTAGAAACCAGGAAACCCACTGATTCCCAGTAGGGAAATTCTTCTATCCATGCATTTTTGTGTTTGGATATGCAGAAATCCCTAATCATATGAAACATCCCTAAGCCTTTTAAATATGGTAGTTCAGGCTGGCATTGCTGTGCACCAACGTGGAGAGGCATGCTTATGATTCCTGAATTTAGACTCTGCTCATCAGGCTAACAGGGTATTGTAATTATTGCAGACAACAGCAGCATCTGTGGATGGGATTTGGGGCATATGCTTAGTGAATTCCAAAGGGAGTCTCTGTCTGTGGCTTCTGTACCAGAGACTGTTGCTATAATGATGGCTTTATAGAGAGGAAGGTGGGGTCTAGAAGAATGGAAATCAGCAGTTGTGAATGAAGGACCCTGGTGCTTCAGTTTCATTCTCATATACCCTACCTTCATCACAAATACTGGTTTCAGTCAGTCCAAGTATGTAGATGAATGGTGCAATTGATAAAAATTCCTTACTGCTTTAGTTGCTTCAATAGTTGACATCACAGATTTAAAGGCTTTAAGTAGATTTGTGACCTTCCTTCTCCCCAATCCATTTTTATAGATGGTTCAGATATGTTCTAGTTAATAAACCCAGCTTCTCTTCCTCTCCAGTCAGTTTTTAAGCTCCCTTCCAATTGATAGGAGGACAGTCTTTTAGTCTATTTAGAAATTTCATAAGCACTCATGACTCTCCTTTTCACTCGCAGTACTTGATAAGCACTTCTCTTAACTCCTCTCTTATAGCTCTGAACAGACTCCTCCTCTCACCTTCACTCCTTTATCATCCAGGAATGGATGAGAACCCATTCCTCTTCAGAACTCCTTTGAGTTCACCTGTGTTCTGTGGCTGAGAAACACCACACTTTTAGTTTATATATATTGAGCCTGTAATTGAGTATTCATGCATGTGAAAAAAACGAAAAGATTCAAAAGGGGAAACCAAAATATGAGAAGAGGGTGGACAAAAACTCCTATCTCAGAAACACAAGTGTTAACAGGTTTCCAGGTATGGCCTGCACGGTTTCAGACACAGATGGAGAGCTTTCATTCTTTTGAAGAACTATCTCCTTTCTAAACCCAGATGTCAGTCAGGAATCCCAGAGGGACTTCTTCCTGAAAAATAAACAAAACCAGGGAACAGCCATGGACAATGGTGTCCCTGGAAGGGCAACTTACGGATTCCATATCCTAAAATGGTGGCAGGAGTTTATATACTCAAAGACAATAACTTTCAAACCGGTGTGCATGCGTGCGCACGTTTGTGCTCATACGTTGGCCCACGCCCAGGGACATGGCCATTTTATAACACATGCATGCGTGTTATAAAATATCCTGGCTGCGCGCATATGCACGTGACATTTTAAGTGGGGGCCTGCAAGTGTGCGCAAATGCCGCTTCTACCGCGTAGACTGGGGGATTTTAAAAGGGCCGTGCGCTCACACTATTCCCAGTTTTACCACTTTGTCCCCAGTTCACCCAGTTAAGAAATGGTCCTCCAAATCCCCCTAGTTTAATAACCCCCCAATTAGCCCTGATCCTTAAAACCCCGTAAATAGTTTTCTTTCTTTTTTAAATTGCACGTCATCCATAGCAGAAATAAAGTAACATGGCAGGGGGCCTCGACGCGTGCCGGGTCGCGCCAGCATTTATTTATGCGCGCAACTTAGGTTCACGCCTCGAAACGTCCTTGCCCTGCCCCTTTTGAAAACTTTCAAAATGTGCACTTATCTCGCCGGCTTTTAAAACCCACTTGGCCCGCACAAGCCCAACTATTTCGCCCATCCCCTAATTTAATGTGCAACGAGCTTTTAAAATTCAACTCTGAGCACACCATTCCAGGCTTTTCATGGGGGAGTTACACACCCACGCTAACTATTCAAGCAGGCTTATACCTGAACCATTCGTTCCTACCCCTTCTTGCAAGACATCCTACTCATTACCCCTCCCACTTCCCTACCTTACCCCCTCCGTCTTTTACAGTTCATACCGTACATGCTACCCCTCTGATTCAAGAATTGTCCTCCTCCTCATATCCCTCGGACAGCTCCGACCCCGCAGCACACCGTTCCCTTAAACCCCACCCATCCTCGGAAATGCATTCTGCTTATGCTATTTCTCTTCTTACTGTAAATGTTTGCATACTGTATATAACTTGAATTGTAGGACAAACTTTTACATAGCTAATGCTCCTAATTTTAGTTCTAAACTGGTTAATTTACCATTTCCCTGTAAAGCCTTTCGCTGCTTAATTGTTCTATATAAATGCCCTCTTCATTTTATTTTGACAGCGCCCGCCCCCTCATCACACCCTTCCCTTAAACTCAACCCATCCTTAGAAATGCTTATGCTATGTCCTATTTACTGTAAATATTTTGATACTATATATACCCTGAATTGTTTGGCAAGCTTTTCACTCAGTTACTGTTCTAAATTTTAGTTCTTAGCTGTTTAAATTCCAGTTCCCTGTAAAGCCTTTTGCTGCTTTTTGTTCTGAGTAAACCGATGTGATGTTCCCAACGAATGTCGGTTTATAAAAATGGCAAATAAATAAAATAAAATAACAGAACAAAGCAGAGTTCCATTTTAGATTAGGGCACATGGTTCAGTTGTGATGGATCTGCTGATGTTTTATTTTGTTTGTGGGTGACACACATTCCCAGTGTGAAACAATTTTGATGCTAAAATTTATTTTAAAATCTCATAAACCAGCATAGTAACGCTCCACTGAAGAGAGCAGAAATAGTCCTAGTTCTTAATGTATATTTTATAGTCCATGCACTGAAGAAGTTGTGTAGGCAATGAATAGTAGCGCGGGAGGATTCACTTCTAGTAGTGTGGTGATACATAGAAAAGGGTGTACAATAAACAATTTCAGTGGATGTCAAGTCAAAGAGAGAGTGCATGCCTCAGGTGTATGAAAATGTCCAGGAATATTTGCATACATTCACAATATATGAGGATTAATTATTACTTAACATTTCATCTATCTATTTTTTTACCCTCAGAAATTGGTATCAGACTGTGTGCTCAATCGCTTAGGCTCTTCCCCTATACAGGGCTACAACCACTTTCATGATGGCAATAGCACTAGAATGATTACTTCATTTACCAATTTCATTAAAATAATCTTTTTATTTTACTTCCAACTTTTTAATTGTTTTAGATTTTACTTATCTTGCCAAATTCATGACAACCTCTCCACACCGTTACGTGAACTTGTCCCGTGAATGTCCAAATTGCCTGCCTTACAGGCAGTGCTATCGACCGATGTGTTTGTGACTGTTAAAATTCTAACCTCCCGACATAGCAATGTTTCGGCGGCACAGCTCGCCTGCTTCAGGGGATTCCTCTCGTTTTACTGTCCGTGACCGGTTCCTTCCCCACAGCACAAAACTTTCGGCGCACATGCGCTCAGTGTCAGGAATATTTGCAACCAGTTATGACCAACCTGTGGGTAACAGCACAAGTGTGCCAGATTGGTTTGATGGACTTTTCTGGCTGAAATTCACAGCAGGATCTGATCGTTTGCTGAAATCTGCTGTGGATTTCTGATGGGTTTGACAAAATTGATAGCGGATTAGATGAAAACCTGCTGTATTGTGTGGGACCTGCATTGTATTTTTGTCACATCTGCCAGTAAAAATCCAGCAGTTTTCACCAGCACATCTGGCACACAAAAAAAAAATTGAAAACTCTGCTAAACCTGAACCAGGTGGAAAATTTCTTGGTTAGAATTTGACAGCAAAATATTCACACACATCTAATGCCTGTAATACTCAGAAATTGCCTTGACCCTTTTGATGCTCTGCACTGCATTTGCAAAAAGTGACGGGGTAAGGATTTTAGAGAAACTTTTTAAATCAAAAGGAAATACATTGTGTTTAGTCGAACTTCCTAGGACATAAATGTCCTCACTATTTATAGCTTTCCCATTTCACTCTGGAGTTACTTTTTCATGTTTTTCAGAGCTTAAAATGATTTGGCCAACCTTTTTAAAATGCTTTCATGCTGTGCCCTGGGCACCTTTTCTGTTTGCGATGTGGAGTGTTCTCTGCTTTCTGCTGTTTTTTTTTTCTGCTACAGTTTTAAATCTATGATAAAGGTAAGTCTGTCCTCGTTAGGACCACGAGGGTCACAGCCAGCCATGGGCCCGGTCTGTTCAGTTTGGGGCTGGTGTACTGTGTGTGTGTTGTAGCTCTACCCCAGCCAATCTCGATTGGGCCTCAGAGGATTCAAAATGTGTGCTGGGAGATACTAGGAATGTGTTCCCAGCATTTAGAAGGTACAGGGCAAGGGGACCATGTGGGATCACTTTTTGAAACAATTTCAAAATTCATTGATACTTTTTACAGCCGGCTGTATTAAAAATTGATTAATATGTTAGAGATTCCACTGACTGTATTAATCAGTTAGCACAATGAAACATGTTCAGTCTGACTGGTGGTTAGTTACTGCTGATATAGCTGCACTATATACAAACATCCCACAGAACGATGCAGAGATCATTGTTAGGGAGATTCTTGAACAAAGTGATTTGTCAATTTAAAAAAGTGAATTTTTGATGCAGTTGGCAAGTATTGTATTGAAGAAACGTTTTTTCTATTTGAAGACAGACTGTACCATCAGATTAAAGGCATATCAATGGGCTCATCTATGGCCCCATCAGTGGCGGTTGCATTTGATTTACTCCAAGAATTCATTCAGTAGATTTATTCATTGGATCCGAATCTTCAATTTTAGTTTTCAATTTCATAAACACATTACATTCTTAGATTTAATGATTTATAAAAATCAAGGCTTTTTACACACATCTATCTTTAGAAAACCAACAGAAAGAAACACTTTATTGCTTTATAAAGTTACCATCCCCTGTATCTCAAAAATAATATACCTTTTGGGCAATTTTTATGACTGCATCGTATCTGCACTATAGTTTAAGAATTTAGAACCAGGGCAGGTGTTCTCACAAGGAGATATTTGAATCAGGGCTATGCGAGATCTTGCATTAGAAAGGCATATAAAAGAGCTTTTAATGCCAATCGCGACAGTTTGTTGATTCTAAGTGAAAAGTTCCAGCTTTCAAGATGTGTGTGCAATTCCTTATTCTCCCACATACAGGACGGATAAAAAAGATAATATGCCAGCATTGGTCTATATTGAGTCATGACCCTTTATTTTCTGAATTTCCAGTATTTGCTATTAAAAAGAATCTGTCGTTATGAGACCACATAACAAATGCGAGTCTCCTCATGGTTGATGTAGAGCCAGGTGATGCAGTTCCTGTTCAGTCTGTGCTAATGCTCTTGTAATTTCCCGGTTTTTGTACAGACTCAACGTATATACAAACTCCAAGGAAGATATGACTGTCAGTCATCGCAAGTGGTTTATGCTATAGTATGTCCTTGCGACTTTGTGTATATTGAGCAAACTAAAAGGAAGGTTAGAAAGAGGATTATTGAACTTACGAATTGCATTTGCACATGTAAAGAAGGGGGCTCCCTTAGTCAATCATTAGCGATCAAAACATCACACTATAGAAGATCTTAAATTTTTTGTATTACGCAAGTCTCAAAGAGGGGGTAACAATACTTGTGAACCTAGTGCTTTAAATCAAGATGTGGAATGGAGTGTTTTTCTTTGAATGCTCCTTGGTCCAATGAGATTGTATATCGGCTATGGCACATTTTTCTGTGAATTTACAATGGTCAAATCTAGTTAATTTTAAAGTTGAGGCATTATAAGCCACAGTTAGAGAATTGTAGATTTATTGATTGAATCTTTGAAATCATGTGGTTATGGTTTGTGTGATAGGTCTTCGATCTGATATTAATTTATTGGTCAATAGTGGTAGGAAAGGTATTTAGCACCTTTTTAATATTTTAAATCATTTACATGGCAAGCTTTGATCTCCATTCAAAGGTTGGTTGACATTTTTTCCATCTAGTAGTATCTCGCCGGTCAACCAATAGGAGGGTGGTCCTTTAAGAATAATACCTGTATTTAGCAGCTAGACCGCATGCATGGCGTTTTGTCAGTAGATGATAGTGCATGCTAAACTCCGGGAGGCTGCACATTTAAGTAAGTAACATGTTGATGTGTTTAAAGGTATTTTTTTGGTCTTTACAAGAATAAATGGAAACCTACATTCTGGTTTGTTTCTTATAGGATTAATTTGGCAGGCTAGTCAAAATGAAATATCTGCCACCGCAGTTATTGTGAAATATTAAACCTGATTAGCAAAATTGTCTTGGTAAGGGGTGCTTATATCTAGGTATCATTTGTTAATATTGAAATTCATATTAGATCTAAATTTCTCTGTGACAAAACTTTCTAATGAGTTTTTCATTTTGTTAGAATTCTGTGATACAACTGCTTTCATGTAGAATGGATAGATTACTTTGTAATAAATGCTACATTAGTGGTAAGTATCTATATGAATTAATGAGGTGGGAATTGGTAATTTATGGAGTTCCATATCTGAGTATTTCTTTTGTGATTTTTTTTTTTTTTTTTGCAGCATTTTTCAGTAAAGGAGAGTTTTGAAATAAGTCTAAAGAAAAGGGGTAGAGTTGGCAGCAAAGAATATCTAATGCAAATCTAGGCTTTTACTTTAATTTTCGGAGGGTAGGAAAGTTTTTATATAATTCTTTGAACACATTTTTTAAATATATTTTCAATATGCTTTTGATATTTTACTGTATATTTCACTATTTAACATTTTTGTTTTGACTTATAGTTGATATAGTGAGTATGTATATGCAGAAAATTGACAAAAGAACACTCTGATTCAAATATTCAAAATTGGCAATAAAAAAATATCAAGATATGAAGATGCAATGAGTTACAACTGTTTAGCCATTATTCAATGCAGTTTTAGGATATAGGGTTTTAAGGGTGGAGTTATCCCCTGAAGGCAGCATATAGCCGTCGAAACTAGGTTCCTAGCTGAGATTAGATATAGGAATCGGATACATATAGGGTAGGGATTGGATATATATGGGTTTGTTTTAACATAGGCTGTTTGTTTTTCATTATTCATTGTATTTAAAAATTTGATTGTATAAACTTTGCAGGAATAAAGAAATATCTAGTTTTATATGTGAATATATTTGCTTTTTGCACTTTTTGCATTAGTTTTATCTTAGTGGAAGACCCATGTGCTCTTAATCCTGTGTGTGGAGATAAGATGTGAAAGTTCTGAAGTTTTGAGTTAACTTTATAAGTAAAAATTGTGTCTCAAGCATTCACAGTGTCCGTCTCTGGAAAGGAATTACTGTGGAAATCGACCTAGACTGGATTTAACCCTTGCCCCCACCTTGAATGTTTGTAAGCTTGATTGACGTAGCCTGCTTATACCTGCAGTATGTTATGAGTCGAGAAATGTTTATCAACTACCATACTAGTAAACCAGCATGGACACCATTCCCAGGGTGGTTTGTACTGCAGGAGCTTCCAACATGACAATACTTATGCTATGCGCTCCAGAGTTTAACTGTCGCCAAAGTAAACCTGCTCGGGGCAAACGACTTAGAGCAACTGAGAAAAAAACCAAGATGTGAATTGCAGTTTCCTTTGTATGTGTGTTTAACTTTGGAGGCTGTGGTTGTCTTTCACCTCACAGCCCCCTCCCCGTCCAGCCATGTGAGTGTCCCAGCTTTTGTAGCTCAACCGAGGCAAATAGGCCCTCTTCTGTCCCAGGAGCCAGGTTGGGGGGGGGTGGGGGGAGGGATAAAGCCCGGATTACTACAACCCTAGTGTGGAGGTCTTGGGCACTTTAAGACCTCCACACTAGGCCCTCATCGGCTAACCATACCTGAGAATATTGCACCATCCCAGGTGGAGGTTTCTTGAGTTTTTGGTGACGTGAGCCTGGGTATTTCAAATGAATGGTGAGGGGAGAGGAAAAGCAGGAAGAATTGCTAGCGTAGTGCAAACCGAAATGGCTGGAGCACAAGAGCTGGATTGCGTTAAGAGAATCAGAGTTCACGGAAAAGGTCTGCCATATCTACATCTCCGAGCTGAGTGACATGGTGACACCCATTATGCCTATCCATGCTAAACTGGACATGGCAGGAACACCTGCAATGTCTCAGCTGGGTGAGGCCAACTTATACATTCAGAGGGACTTATGGTGCCGAGTTCTCTGGTTTGTATCCCAGGGATTACAGGAAGGGCTACTCATGGATTCTTGGAAGAGTTCAGAGGATTACAGTATGCCTGAAGGAGAGCACACCAGGGACTACGTTTGAAAGGTACTTTCTCCCAAAGGAAAAAAGAAAAGTGAGCAGCAACAGGCAGTCAGATACACAGCATATGATGCCCCGCAGGGCAACACTCATGAAGGAGCAGAAGAGGTCCTGATCCCCATCCCAAAGGGATTAGGTGCAAGGCAAAAATGAAAGCCCAAAACACCAGGCAGCTCCTAATCAGAGTCCACTGCTAAGCAGTCTTGTCAATACCCATTCTGGAAAACAGAAATGAAGGCCCAACCATAGAATTCTTTTAGGACCCTAAAACCAGGACTTCATGGAGTCCAGTGAGGGGAACCTAGAGTTCATAGACTTAAGGGAGTTAGATTTGATGCTATTGGAGTGGCATTTACCCCGTATAAAGCAGAAAATAAGCTGTGCCATAAGGTCTGTGGAGCCATTAAAGCCTTTGATTGTGCAGGCCTCTAGAGGTCAAATCCCCAAAGTAACAGTTCAATTTTTTTTTATTGGTTCAACTTTTAATAGTAATTAACTGATGTTTATGATTAATATGTCTGTCTTTTGCAGGAAATTCTGGTATGGTAATATAACGTTGGTGTTCCAAAGGTGCTGTTTTATGGAACAGCACTTCAAAATAATTGGTCCTGGAAGGGTACCCGGAAGTTACCCTCTGAAGGGTAGGGGTGGTGATAGGGCAAAAAGTGCAATAGCCAGCCTTCAGTCAGGATTGATGTGGAACCACAAAATGACTGATAGCCTGATGAGTGGCCCCATCTCTGAGGATCTGGATTGGTTCTCAGGGGATTTGAAAGGCATCCCTGGCATTTAGAAGGCATGGAGGCAAAAAGATTGTGTGGGATGCCAGTGGTTGGACCCATGAGCTATTAATCCTGTGTATATTGATGTTATGTGAAGTTTTCTCACATTCACTGTCTCTGTCCATGGAAAAAACTGACCTGGACTGGATAAACAGACTGGATTTAAGCTTTACTCCAACTATAGGGCCTATGCAATAAATTAGCATAGAAAGCGGGCGCTGAACAGTCAGCGCCCACTTTCTTAACATGCCATGCAATATTAAAATTAGGAGGTCGCCTTGCTAACGAGAACCAAATCGTTTTTCGTGACTCGGCCGTCCGCCGGCAAGGAAAACCAATGCTGAGGTTCAGGAAACCAACGCCTGTCAGTCGAGTGTCCGTTTCCTGAACCAGACTGTTTGTTTGTTTTTTTCTTAACTTTGTTTCTTGAATTTTTCATACAGAGCTGTATTACATCGGCCCCTATGCGTGCATGCATCTTTGATAGAAGTTACCTGTTTTATATCTGCAGTACATTATAAGGCAGGGAATGTTCGTTAGTAACTCATCTACTGATAAACCAGCAGTGAGACACCAATCTCCAGTGTGGTTTGTATTGCAGGAGCTTCTAGCCTGACAGGCCTACAAGAGAAAAAGCAGCTGCTGTGAAGTGTGGAAGCATTTTCATAGCAGCTGAAATTAATCTAAAGTTTATAATTGGCTAGACTGTAAAGACACATGAGGTCCAATGACTTAATAAACATTTATCTGTCCCCAGTAAGTGGGAGTCTAGAAATGAAAACTGGCTAGAAACACAAGATGTTTCATTTGTTTTATAAATTGTTTGTGGAGTAGTGGTGAGATTAAAGCTGAAAAATGTGAACACGTGGCTGTATAATGTAATTGCACCAGTAAAACTGCTCAGTTTCTCTTTACTATTTTATAACAATTTCTCAGTTTCTCGTTGGTTGTGTGTGTATGTATATATATGTGTGTATGTATATGTATATATATATATATATATATGTGTGTATAAGCATTTTTAACTTTTAATATAGCACAATGGTTCTCCATAGACCAGAAAGGCTGAATTAGGCTTGACACATGGGTGACATCATCTGAAGATACTGAATGGACCATTTTCTCCTGGCTTGATAGAGCCTTTGCTCTTCTGAGCATGTATGGGAGCTCCCACGCATGTGCTGCATCATGAGCTCTTTGGAATGCCGAAAAGCGGAATATAAAAATCTAAATGAGCCCCTCAATCTTTTTTCATCCAAGCTTCTGCACAGATGTGTACCCTTTCTCTCTCTTCTAAGTTTTGGTATTGCTAGTTTTTCTTATTAAACTCAGTTTTGAATTGCCTTGCCACCTTGGCAGCCCCTCAACAGCACTTTTTAGTGGTACGAAAAAAACCCAAGAAAAACTATTAAAAAAAAAAAAAAAAAGTCTGGCTCAAAGAAGACCATACCCAGTGGCTTCAGGGATTACATATGAGGTCCATTACTGACGGCCACGACATCTATTAATGGTGTCTGGGGCCAGACTACAGTGCACATAACTGCATTGGTTACCACTACAATCCAGAATCTACTATAAAGAATTAACGATAATATTCAACATCATTCACCACACTGGCATATTAGGAGTGACGCTACAACAGTACAATCCTCAGCGAACACCAACATCTCAAAATAAAGGTCTTTTGTCCATTCACACAATACAGTACACACATCTGACACAAAAAAAAGAGATCAAGTGTTCTCAATGGCAGGTCCAAAGCCCTGGAACTCTATGCCTGAGGTGTTGCATATTTTACCAGATAGAAAGAAATTTAAATGTGAATTAAAAACATGGCTATTAAAAAACACTTGTAATTCAACATAAAAACATCAGAATAGATAGCTATAAAGACGAGCAAAAGAAAAATTATGAAGAATAATAAAATGAGAATGCAAGATTCTCAAAACAACTCACTAAGACACAAAAACCATTATTTCACGTCATCTATCTGTAAGCTGTCTTATGTACTAGACCAATTTTAATATGACCTAGAAAACTTGACTTGATCATGCCTGCCAATGAAAACCACTTCTGTAACCAATCTTTTGTTTGTTTGTTAATTTATAATTATGATTGCCACATTGTAAACCGTTGTGATCTATACATTGAACAACAGTATATAAAATGTCTAAATAAATGTTACCACTGCAGCTGGATGTCTGAGAACCCAGAGGACTAGCACCTGGATACTGGAGGAATTGCACAAGTTTGTGAAAAACCAGTATCATTTCTCATCCTGGAGTGGGGCCTCAACTCATGCTGAGTTTAGCAGGAGCTCCTCAAGCAAAGCTTCTCCTCCAATACAGATCCCTAGATCCAAAGTGCAGAAGCACCGGTACAGGGATCTGTAAGACCCCCATGAAACCTGTGGGGCTTGTCGGCACAATAAAAAGAAGCAGCACCAGGTGTAGGACCCAGTGGTGCAGTTGGCGCCATCCCGTCATATCAGAGGTCTGGTTTGGTCCCATCAATGTATCTGGCCCATTGACACATCAAGCCCCGATGTCATCAAAGCACATGGCACTATTGACATACAGATTGGCACCATCGATGTAGTCGGTGCATTAGGCCTTGGTTCAACCAACACAGCATTTCGCCATGTCAATATTGGTGTAACTGGAGCATCAATCCCCAACCCAATAGACGCATTTAAGATGAGATCAGACAGCAAGGGGCTCTGAAGGGGATTCACTTCACTTCCCTTTGTGATAGCTGTGTCTCCATCTAGACTTCTGGAGCAAGGTCTTTACCTGGAGACTCCAGATCCGATATGTTCCATGGTGCTTCTGGTTTCAATACACCCACCAGTCCAGTTGGTACAGGAGGGAGCCCCTCCACAGAGTTCAGTGAGAATTTTTCTTGAAAATGAATCTATTCTGGTCTCTGAAGAAAATGTTTCTTTCCCAACTCCTGGTCAAAGGCCACAACAGCCCATTGACTAGGAAGTGGAGTTGGTAAAGACTTTCTTTGCCTTGCTGGCAGCTGGGAACAAGCATACTCGTAAGCCTGTCCTGTCCAGAGGCTGATTTGTTCCCTCAAGTGAGAGTCCCTTTCACTTCCATGCTGCAGGAGCCCCTATCAGGCTCTGGGGCAGATTCTAATCACCGACCACCTCTTGCTTTGGAATCCAGCCAGTCCAAAGAGGAAGCTTGAGACACCACCATCTAGAGCATGCACCAAGGATATTCACCTCTGAAATGACCAGACCCCACCCCAATAGCCTACATCATCACTGCGCTTAAAATGTGTTCCAAGTAAACTTTTAGACAAAAAATTTCTGTTTTGCTGGTATGGAAACTATTATAGTACAACAAAGAAATAATGTGTGGCAAACTATTTACTGGTCAATATTATTTACAATACATTTTTTTTTGTAAGTGCATACAGATTGTATGCACACAAAAAAAAATGTTATTCAGTTTGGGGCCGATCTTAAAACCTGCGCGTGGGTGTAGATTTGTTCGCACAACCCGGCGCAAACAAATCTACGCCCAATTTTATAACGTGCGCGTAGCCGCGCGCACGTTATAAAATGCAGGGTCGGTGCGCGCAAGGGGGTGTGCAACTTTCGCGCACGCGCTGAGCCGCACAGTCTTCCTCCATTCCCTCCCCGAAATCGGAGCAGCCTCGAAGGGAACTTTCCTTCCGCCTGCCTCCCTCCACCTTCCCCTCCCTTCCCCTACCTAACCCGCCCCCCAGCCCTACCTAAAAACCCCTTTGTCAGAGAAGTTGCTTACGCACACTGGCCAACAGCCGGCCCGCGATCCCGGGCACAGCGGCAAATGGCCACTGTGCCTGGAAGCTCGGCCACGCCCACACCCTGCCCCTTTTTGCAAGCCCCGGGACATACATGCGCCACCAAGCCTGCGCAAGATAGGCTCGGCGCGCAGGTGCAGGTTTTCGGGGTACGCGCGTATGTTACGCACGTAACCCTTTGAAAATCTGCCCCTTTATGCGTGTGCTGTTTACACTGCCTGCTTTGCGAACTATTATAGTACAACATTAAACATCAGATTCCTTGAATGCTGGAACACCATCAGAATAAGCCTAGCCGCTTGGATCTCCTGCAGTAATTTTATGCTCCAGACTTCTAACTGATAAGCTTTGCATATATTACACTTCTTGCAATGCAGTCAAAAAGTCAGTTCTTATTTTGTGACTGTGCCTTCCAAAATACAAATAAAATCCTAGATCTATTGCAATTTTAAATATTAAATGTAATGATCTTACAATTAGGAAATTAAGACAGTCAATATGCACATGACAAGATTTTTATCAATTTTACTAGACTCGTCACAGAATATAAGTTCAGACAGGAAAATAGCCAGTTATTCCTCATGTCTAAATTATTATTTACAGATGCTGGAAGTTGATATTAAATATTTTTACTGACATGAAAAGCCCTCTCTGAATAATGCTCAGTACTTTTATGGCCTTCTGTGTATGCTATGAACCAAATCAAGAATAGAGCACAAATCATTATCTTTATAGATCAAACAGTTCTCGATGAAAGCTCCACAGACAGAACATCCAGCTTGGTATTCACAAAGGCTCCCAAAATCCCAGTAAACGTGTGATTTTTACTTTCACATTCTGACAGACTTACTGGTTCAGTCATGGGTTCTTTTTTCACTCCTGTTATTAAGACTCCATTTCAATAAATCCTGCTGGACCAGTGTTCTATGCCTTGAGGCAAACGTGTAATTCTACTCTCAAACAGTTATCTTCTTAAACTGAATGTTTATGTGACTGGTTCCTGACATTTCACTGCTAACTTTTGGGAAAGTTGGTTGGGCTTATCACAAGGGAATGTCATTCATGGCAAAAGGCAGAAGATCAAATGTTTATAAATTAAAATAATGAATAAAATGTGATTTGTGTTTTTAAGGATCTGTTATGCATCAAGCATTTTATAGGTAATGGTACCTTCACTCCAAAAATACATCCACAATGACATTTTTACATCTTATGCCACACAGGGACATACTTTGAAAAGCAGGTCTGTGTGCGGTGCAGATGGAGACATTTCCATGTGGATGTTATGCAAGCACAGGAGAACAGCAGGAGGAGCCAGCAGCTGAAGCACGCACATGCACACACTCCATACCCTTCCAATTTGCACAATCACACACACACCAAAATAAAAACCTTCAAACACCTTCCACACACACCATCCAGCCCTCATTTCCTTTCCCACACACTCTACACACATACATCTCCTCCCATGCACATACCAAATCTATCTCTCATATTCTCCCTCCTCCCTGACCAACACACCAATATACCCACACTCCTCCTGCTCACCTCATACATAGATAGTAACATAACATAGAAATGACGGCACAAAATGACCAAATGGTACATCCGGTCTGCCCATCAAGCTTCTTATGGTAGTATCTGCCACACAGTGCAGGTTGCCCCCATGTTTCTCTTAAGAGTAGAACATGCTGCCCCATGCAATTATCCTCAAGCCTTAAGATAACCCATAAAAGTTTACTGCTAACATCATTTTTACTGGTTGATGAGCTTTTTTTGAAAATTCATACAGTGCTGCTTGATGTGCTTTGCTTATGGATTTGGCCATAGAAATAGGCCTGTGTTTTTTTCCCTTATGTGTGCGCATTAGTGCCCCGTGCCGTAAAAGTCGAGGCTGTCGTTTGGTTGCTGTCTGAATCCAATTCCCCTTTTTCCCCTGGTTGTTGAAGCAGAGAGCAATTTTGGAGCTGCATCAACAGTATCGAGGCTTATTGGTTAAGGGTAGTAACCGCTGCACCAGCAAGTTACCCCCATGCACTCTTTTCTTCATTTCCATTCTCTAGCCTTTAGGGATCTACAGTGTTTATCACATGCCCCTTTGAATTCTTTCACTGTTTTCATCTTCACCACCACTTCCGGAAGGGCATTCCAGGCATCCACCACCCTGTCCTCTAAGAAATATTTCCTAACATTGATTCAAAGTCGTTCCCCCTGGAGTTTCATTTTGTGACCCCTAGTTCTACTGATTTCTCGCCAATGGAAAAGGTTTGATGTTTGTACATAACTAAAACCTTTCAGGTATCTGAAGGTCTGTATCGTATCTGCCCTGCACCTCCTCTCTTCCAGGGAATACATATTCAGATCCTTCAGCCTCTCCTCATAAGTCTTACGATACTGACCCCACACTATTTTGTTTGCCCTTCTCTGTACTGCCTCCATCCTGTTTCTGTCCCTTTTAAGATATCTACCTGGTTTGCATTTCTATTAGCTGACAATCCTGGAAGGCATTTAACTCTTATCCCCATCAAAAAGAGTTCCCAAATTGGTTCCTTTGACTGAGTCTCCCAGCAGAAGACGCTTTCTTTTGACATTTGATCATGTCGAAGGGTTTCTGGGTATATTGGGTATCTTCTTCCCTTTCAGACATCACTTCTTATCTATTGCTGGAGCTTCTTAATTTTCCAGTGCAGAAAATGCATTATGTAAGGGTTTACGGTGGGGAGAGTGGTGTCTCTTTATCATAGGCCTTATTCTGCTAAAGATCGCTGTTTTCCAATTACTCCTGGGTTTCTGAATCCTGGATGTCTGACTTCTTTGTGGGGGTGGATACACAGGATACTTCAAACTTGGGGAAATTGGGTGTGTCAGTCACAGGTCTTGTTCTACCAGATACCACTGCAAACCATCTATGCCTGAGTTTCTGAATCCTCTGTAGGAGTTGGGAGAGATTCTGGATGCTGCAAGATGGAGGAGGTTATTTAAAATTTGGACAATTTCTCTTTCAGGTGAATTAGCTCTTTATTCATGGCAGACAGCTGAAGGCAAATTGGACTATCCTTAATTCTCCAGATGATAGTCCTTGGGACCTAAGCACCACAGTTGTTGCATTCAATAAGGATGTTTTGCTAATAAACAAGCTGTAAGACTGGTACTTCTGTCCTATATTATTCACGTTACCATTTGGAAGAACTATTTAAGAAAGAAACACTCTATGGGGAGGGGAGAACAGTCTCTTTGAATTCTATCTGTAACTAGATTTTAGTAGTGCCTTGGTAGAATACCCCTTGCTGTACAACTGATACACACCACACCCAGAAAGTCTGGTAGGTTAAAGCCCTGTTTTTCTTTCTTAAAAACATACAGGGAATTTAAAATAACTAGCAAAGATAATAGCACCTAGCAAACAAGTGTAAGACTCCAGTAACACACAAGACAGAATAATAAGAAACAGCAAATAAAAGCATATCTACTGAAAAAAATATTTTTTTTTTGAAAAATTAATTAGCCACACACAAGACAGAAGCAAAACAATATAAATAAGCAATATCTATTGCAAAAAACAATCATTCAGCCACACACAAGAACAGAATCAAAAACAGCAGAATAAAAGCTATATATATTGGGGAAAAATAAAGCATAAAGATATATTAAATTAGACTTTTAAATTTAGCCAGGAGCCAGGTAAGATGCTCAGCCCTCAGCCAGGCCACATATGCTTTGAATTCTATCTGTAACTAGATTTTAGTGCTTTGGTTGACTACCCCCCTTGCTATGCAACTGTTACACATTTTAAATTGCTCAAAGCAAGTAGCACATATTTTTATTACATATCTCTTTCTGTAAAGTTACTGAACGAGAACCTCAGCCTCAAAGTACGGTTATGCCATGGAGCAAGAAGTTGAATCTCAATAAGGAAAATGAATTTTATCACAGAGACTTTTAAAAGTCTCTTCCAGATGCAGCACCCTTGCCCATCCCTCTTCTCATCAAATCACTTCAGGAAATGCCACAGCTCTTGCTTTCTGTTTGGATCCTTTTTGCAGCAGACAATGTCGTCTGTTTCCTTGCATTTCACTCAGGATGGTGCGCAGGGTGCCCTCCCTTCAGTCACTCCTTCCCAGCAAGGATACTGTGGGTGCATACAGCACAAACTTACCTCATTCTAATGATGCGCCAGCTGAGGAAACCCAAATTACTTTCAAACACAGGCACATCTTTTCAGACCAGAAAACTGAAAATACTGCCAATCAATTTCAACTTTACTAGTGCAATTACTCTCAACATCAATTACAGTCCATTATAAGGGGCAAAATATGGTAACAGATTCTCACATATAGAGAGGTCAATACTCTTTCAAGATAATGATTAATTAGTGAGAGAGGACACATTAGGGCTTGACAGCAGCCCATAATAGCACCTCAGTATATGGTCAGGTCTAGCTGTGTGAGCCAGGCATCCCCAGAAAAGTTCATACCATGTCTGATTGGACACACACATGTACTTTATGTATCCAGTCAGGACTAGTTACCTGCTGTCTCTTAGAAACAGAGCAGTCGTCCTACACCTGCATACTTCTCTCAGCTGTGATGGTAGTTGAGATGAAGGTCACCACAACCCACTTGGACTGCTGCTAGCCTGCCCTCCTCAAGTAGTGGGTAAGGTACAGAGTAGGATGCAGTACATCTGTGTACTTCTCCCAACGGCCTCAGTGGAGTTCAGAGGACACCCCCAACCTGCTTGAGCTTCCATTAAAAACTGGCCAGGAGGTGCGTGCCATAGCAATCCCTCAGGTCAATAGATTTTCCCTTCTTTATTTTCTATTGCTCCACTGCATCTACTTTTCCTAATCCTCCCCACTCATATTTTCTGCTGCAAGCCACTACTAACATCGGGCCTACTGTCCTCATTCTCTATAGTCTTCACCTCATCACCATTCTGTCTTCTGCCCTGTGGACTGGTAATAAAACAGTTTGAGGTTACAGTGATTACACTAACATTTCAGATGTTTTTCTTGGATATTATACAATGAAAGTTTGATATTGTTAGTGCCAGCTAACTTTGTCTAGTACTATTGGAGGTGATATCCAGTTCAGTCCGTACACACACAGATAATAGCAGAATTGCCCCTTCCTCACACAGGTTTGTTTGTGTCTGTTGGAAAGTGGGGGACAGTGCAGGTCCACAGAGAGTGTATGCTGATCCTGGCTGGTGACTTGCTGACCAATCAGTGTGAGTAGCCTTTTAGTGCTGCCAAACTAAACCCTCTACCATTATATGGTCTTTTAGTTACAAGATTGCATGGATTTCCATTTCATTTTTCTGTTCATTATGCTGTCCTGTTCTGCTTACATACATATAATCGCAAAGTGTCTTTTAATGAATTCTTGTACAAAAGCTTTCTGAAAAGTTTAGCCAGTTGTAATTTTCTTATGTCCACTTTCTAAATAATGCTAATACATTTCTTTATTGGAGGTAATGTGTATATTGAGGACAGGGTGGTGGTAAGGACAACCGAGCAGTTAAATAAGAGCATTGCTTAATGGAATGGCTTTGTTCCACCAGACCTAGTTTGGGAAGACTTATACATGTGTTGAAAGGCAACTTTTTAATGTTTCTAGGATAGGCAAAGTGGAAATCAAACAGAAGATTTAATATGCTACCTGAAACAGTAAAAAGGATTAACTTGAATCTGTGTGTGTTAGAAATTTATATTTGACAGTGACTTATTTTTACGCTAGTTTTTTATATATTTTTTTTCTATTGATTTTGAAATAATGGCACAGTTACTAGAATGTACATTTTGGACGCATTCACCATGCATCTCCCACACCGCCTTCAGTCAAATGGCTATCACTTTGTGAAATAACAACCTGCTTTGCTTCCCAAATAGAGGACTGTTGGCAGAAGGCACTGAGCCTTGCACGTGCTTTTGCATGTATAAATGGCGATAGTTACATTCTAAAATTTTATTTTAGGCACCAAAGCTTTCAGTAAACAAGGACTACATTGATATGTAGCATTACCTCACATGTTCAATTCAACATTTTTTTTTAAGATTTGTAACTGACAAAACGCAAACTGATATTCCAAACTACAAAGCATTAGACTGTATAGGCATAGCTTGTCTGTTTTGGGTTTTTTTTGTGGGTTTTTTTTTTTGGCGGGGGGGGGCGAGTTAATGCCTTCATCAGGATATGTATATGTTTGAATATATATATGTAGAGAGAGAGAGAATATGTGTGTATAAACCCTGGTTCATAGAGTTAATAGCTCTTTGATACACGCAAGGAAAAGAGAATTATCAGTGAAGTGAATCTGGGATCTATTCTCTGGCCAGTTCTAACCAATTATTTTCATGAGTGACACTGTTTGCATGTAGGAAGGTAAAAATTCAGGGCAGTTGGATGAAAGCTGGTCTTCTCATTACATATAAATGTTTAAAAATTACAGAAAATGGAGGAAGAGTTAGAGATGTTAAATGCTGTAGTTATACACACTACGGTGGACTGATGTCACTTGCTAATGCAAGTAAATTAGGGAAGAATACAACTATTTACTACTGCAGTCCATAAATAGGGAGATAGGAGTTTGTGGAGAAATGTATTTAAATAAGCTTTAAAAATATACTCTGTAATCTAGGGTTAAAAAAGATTTTCAAACTCTAGGGTTTGGGGTTTATTTTTACATAAAAATAAAGCCTTTCTGGTCAGGCTGCCCAGTTTTCTGATGCTGTTTCTGGGATGCTTTGACCCATTCTCATTGCCAATGAGAGAGACCTATCATTAAAGCTCCATTGAAGTGCCTTAGACTGGATGAAATGTTTTTCTTTCACAGCACATTTGAGCAAAAATGGGAGCCTGCCAATGGCACAGCGGTTGGCCATACTGCTTTTTTTTTTGGCTCCATTTCATTTGTTGTAAACTTGTGATTAATTAGGTGGACAAAAATCTTATGCTCCAAGAATGAAGAGTGGACTGGCAGACACTGGGAGCTGAGAAACTCATTTCATCAGTTTGGCTCTCCTCACCTCACGGGCAGCGTGGACACAACCATCGAACAAAATAACATTGGGCCGGCTTGTTTTGGGGGGGGGAGGAATTCTTTTTGGGTTTCCATCTATAAATATCTTTGCCGCTGAAACAAAGGCTGCTAATGATATGAACACAGTTTAGGCAAAGCTGACATCTTACAGAAAAGGAAATTCAGAGCTTTCCTCTGGGGAAAATACAGCTGTAGATGTTCTACTTGGCAGCCATGAGGGATGGATCAGGTGCTAATTTCCTACTTTCATGTTTTCTGTTTTATTGATAAGCAGCTGACTGTATGTGTTTGTGTGTAGAAGTATTCTGAAACCACAAAGCAGGATGTGGATTTGGTTATGTGATGGCAAAAATTGAATGCCAGTAGGGTTGATAACTTTGGAAAAAAAAATAATCTTAAGGTATTTATAAAATAAGATAGCAAGACGATACTTTGAATTCATTCTATAGTCTTCTAATAATAATCTAATCTTCCACCTACAGACAATGAGGTTTCATCACTTTTACCCTAGGATGCTGTCTGTACTGTTTGTATCAGATGTATGATTGAGGCATGACCTGCCACTTATAAAACTGACCAGCCTTCTTGTTATATCTGTATGTCTCCCACCTCCTATATATATATATACATACTATGCAAATATGTGCAAGTACTATAAAGAGATTAAAGGATGCTATTAGACAGTTATTTAAAAAAAAAAAAAGGCAAACCTGGTTCAAACTGCTAACTAATAGACCAGTGACAAATTTGCCTTTTATATGCAAACTGGGCTGTAGCAGGTCAACTGACACAAATCCTAGAGGCAGAAAAATATAGATTAACATATAAATATATATATAAGGTAATGTGTTTTTTTTTATTGGACTAATAATACATTTTTTGACTAGCTTTCAAGAACTAATACTCTTCAGGTCAGAATTCAAATGAGCAAAAGATGGCATTTTACCAAGAAATAGTATGATAATAATAATATTATAATAAAATAAATTAAATAAATAAAAATAATAGTGTGATTGCAATAAGTGAATCATAAGGTTGGAAGCAGAAGGGTTGAGGGTGATTAGAAGGTGATAAGCAATAGAATTGTATTGTTTATAATGTGTTAGGAACCCTAAGACTTTACAGAGTCCTTTTTTTTGTCAGTTTCAAAGTATCTGATCATTTTAACTTCAAAAGCTACCTGGATTGTGTTAAATTTTCCTTTGATTATCCTGATTATAAGGTGATTGATACAGTGGTTTGATTCCAAAACGTTCTCCTTCACAGATCCTGCAGGACATGAACATTCTCGTTCAGATAATGTGCTAGAGGATTGACAGAAGTCAATATTCAGTAGATGTCCTCTTAGATCTGTAGTCTTTGACATAGTGGATCTTACCATCCTGCTACATCGTGTGCAGAGAGGATAGGAATTCAAAGGCATGTGTTGGATTGTTTTACCTCATTTTTGAAAGGAAGACGACAAAAGATCATGTTAGGGAGCCATTTCTCAAATTCTTGAAAATTGAATGTAGGAGTTCCCCAAGGTTCAGTGCTCTCCCCATCCTACTTAACATATGTGTCCAATAGTTATGTTCTGGATTAAGAAAGCCGCTTTCAACTGTCACATGTATACAGATGATGTGCAGCGTTATCCCTAAATTGATGAGGCTCGTCAAAAATGTATGGCAAGAATGAATGCCTGTTTGCTTTCAGTATCTTCTTGGTTAAATTCTAATCAGTTAAAACTAAATGAAAATAAAATTGAGATTCTTTGGATTAAGAGCCTTCTATGCTTTTTCAATCAGCTTTTCTAACTTTAGAGGTCATTGCATGCTTACTAACTATATGAGTATGCAGTCTTGTGTGATCATCTATTCAGAGCTTTCTTCAACTATTCATAGTTGAATTTTGTTTTTTCATCTTCACATGTTCAGTCTCTGGCTATATCAATCTAAAAAAGATATGGCCATGATACTTCATGGTTTAGTGGCATCAAAATACGATTATTTACCAAAAAAAACAAACTTCTTCAGAGAATACATCTAATCCAGAATACCGCAGTGCAACATCTCTTCAATTTACACCTTCATGATCATATCACATCAGTATTATGTAGCCTGTATTGGCTGCCTATTAGTTTCCAATCTAAGTTCAAAATTCTGTCTGATTTTTAGATCAGTGAACGATATGGGGCTGCAATATCTTCATACCTTTTTCTCCTTATATGCCTTTAAGATCATTGCAGTCCTCACAACGGTCAGATTTAAAAATGGCTTATTTATGCAGATCGAGAGGGGTGTCCCTGGGTCCCATCAGTAATTGGAGGAGGATGGTTGTCTCTTCGCCGCCTCAAAATAAGTCATGGGAGGTGAGAAGACCAAAGCCCTATCTAGATCCTTTCCTCTCCTTATATTTCCCCACTCCTTCATCACTAGCACTGGTTCTGTAGAGCAGCCCGGCCCTGAAGCAGCAGCAACACTAGCAGGAAATTTCAGTGCAGAGCCAGCCAGCCAGTCTTCACATGCTGCTGGGCCTTGTGGCGTCCTGCATCCTCACAGGGTTTCCATGATAACAGGAAGTCCATGTGGGAGGAGGTGGAGTGCTATAGAGCCTGCCAGTGTGCAAGAGCTCGCTGAGCTTGTGCAGAAGTTTCCTGCTATAGCTTCAGCATAGCTTTACTGGACAAGTGGTGCCACAGTGGCAAGCCCAGATAAAGGCATGGCAGCAAGAGACACACTCCTGTGCCTATGAAAATTTTGTGCTGGAGACAGTTGCACCTAAATGTACCTCACAAGAAGTTCTTTTGATGTTACCCTTTGTCAGATGTGAAATAGGTGGATACTCAGAAAAGGGTTGTCTCATTTATTGGCCCTTCTGTTATGGTTTTGTCATCCTAAGGAGCTGAGACTCTTGAAAGATAACTTAATATTCAGGAAGCTTGTTAAAAGTTGGCTATTCACGGCTGCGTTCTGACTATACTAGGTGTTGTTATAAATAATGGTACCAAGTAAACCATTATTATAAATTAGGTTTGGCATGGTTTGATGGATATATGTAAAATGTTTGTTTACTACAGTTCTCTCTGTCAGTGCATGTTGACATTCTTCTTACCTGGATGGAGATGTCCTGGGTGATTAGATTTGTGTGTGTAATATACACTTTTTTTTTACTGTTCTTTTGGGAATGTGTTTTAATGTGAAGGGCCACCTTAAGAGATAAGTAATGATGTAGCTGTGTTTGAAGAGAGCTGTGAGTGGAATTTATTTTATTTAAAAAATTTCTATGTTGCCTTATCCAAGGTCCTAAGTGATGATCAACAGCTACAAATAATGACGCACACTAAAACCAATACAGAATCAAAATTATCAGCCACCTAGCTTAATTAATGCTCTTGATGCCTTTCCAGTACAGTTTAATCACAATTTAAGTTGAACGCCTCCCTAAATAGAATGTTTTTAGATGCTTTTTAAATGTTTAAAAGCATATCTCCTTTCAGAGAGTATCAGGGTGTAGATTCCCTAATATTGGGCCCATTACTGCAAACAGTCTCTCCTAATCTGACAAGCCACAGGAAGGCACATTCAGATCATCCGGACAATGGCTATTGTGACTTCTCAACAGCCAATATATTTTTAATAACAAGCTAATGCATTGTGGGGCTTCATTGCTCAGTGCCTTATGAATCATTGATAAGATCTCATACCTTCTATTCTACCGGCAACCAGTGTAATGAATACAAAACAGGAGAAATATGTTCAAAGCAAATAGTCCCCATGAGAATTCATACCACAGAATTTTGAATTATTTGGAGAGCCTTTAACGTAGACTGAGGAAGACCTGAGAGAAAAAGAATTACTGAAATCTCAACCAGATATTACTAGTGTTTGCACAACTGTTTGAAATGTATCTGCTTCTAAGTATGGTTTAAACATTCACAATATCTGCAGCTTAAAGAACAACTTTTGTGCAACTGTTCTAACTTGAGCTTTAAATAAAAGTTCTGAGTCAAATAGGACTCCCAGATTTCTGACTTTAACAATAGGAATCATGCATCCTTCAAACAAAAGGGTCAATGGAAAATAGAGGAGAATCTAAATGTAGTAATCTCAATTTTGGTTAAATTAAATGATAAATTGTTAACTTGTTAACCATTTCTTAACAGCACTCAGATGGTGGTAAGACTGAGCATGGTATTTATATCAGCTGTGATTTGAAAGAAAAATTGAATGTCATCTGCATACAAATGATAATTAAGGCCTAAACCAGATAATTTGCAGATTGGCCTTAAATAGATGTTAAATAACATAGCAAATAACGATACTTGATGGACCTCAGTCACTGAAGGATACCAAAAGGACGTTAGGGATCCATATTTAATTTGTTGCATTCGATCAGACAGGAATAAGCGAAACCATGCAAGGACAGTTTCTGAGATTCCAAGTTGAGCTAGACAGATAAGAATGCTATGGTTGAGGGTACATCATGGAGTACTCTGTACCATTATCAAAACCAAATGGAATGACACCCAGAGAAGATCTCATTAGAATCTGTGTTGTATTTAGGCCTAAAACCAAACTAAAATGGATCTAGAATATTGTATTTTTTTTACTTTATTTATGCATTCAAGACACAAATCTTGAAAAGAAAAACAAGAAATAAAAATAAGGCAAGACAAAAGAATCACAAATTCATATTCAATTCTACTCCACGTCTTTAATAAAGAAGGGAATTTAATATCACAACTCAAAGTACAAATTACAAAAGAAAAAAATTACCTGCAGCAAACCCATGGTGAAATTAATAAACAGAACTAATCAAGCGGTCCCCACTATGGTGAAACAGATGGAGATAATTTAAGCAAATCTGACTGCTCTGACTTATAGGCTGATACAGTATAGTGCGCTCCGGTGGAGCACACTGTTAACCCGCAATTGGACGCGTGTTTCAGTAAGGGGTATTAGCGCGTCGAAAATGTGCGTCCAACCCTCCTGAACCTAATAGCGCCCACAACATGCAAATGCATGTTGATGGCCCTATTAGGTATTCCCGCGCGATTCAGTAAGTAAAATGTGCAGCCAAGCCGCACATCTTACTTTAAGAAATTAGCGCCTACCCAAGGGTAGGCATTAATTTCTCTCGGCACCAGGGAAGTGCACAGAAAAGCAGTAAAAACTGCTTTTCTGTGCACCCTCTGACTTAATATCATGGCGATATTAAGTTGGAGGTCCCGAAAGTTAAAAGAAAAAAAAATTTGAAATAGGCCTGCGGCTCGCAGGTTGAAAACCGGACGCTCAATTTTGCCGGCGTCCGGTTTCCGAACCCGTGGCTGTCAGCGGGCTCAAGAACAGATGCCGGCAAAATTGAGCGTCTGCTGTCAAACCTGCTGACAGATGCCTCTTTTTACTGCTGGCCCTCATTTAAATAAATTAAATTACTGTATCGCACGCACAGGAGAGTGTCCTGTGCGTGCGCTGGGAGAGCGGGCGCTCGCCCGTTCTCCTGCGATTTTTACTGTATCGGCCCGTTAGTCAGTTAACCAGTTTCATCAATAATGAGTTCAATGAAAATATAAGAAACATCTTTATATTTAATATAACATTTACAGGGAAATTTAAGAAAAAATATTGCCCCTAGTTGTTGAACCCTAGATCTCCTTAGTAAGAATTGTCTATGCTTCCTCTGAGTCTGCCTTGCAACGTCCGGGAATTCTTTAACCTTAAGTTGTATAAAGGGCTCAGTCCGATGCCTAAAGAAGAGTCTCAAGAGCCAGTCTCTATCTGGCTCTAGAGCCAAGGACAATTATCGATGTTGATAGTCTAGCCAGAACACTATCAGAAGTCTCCAAAATAGTAGAAATATCCAAGTTATTCTCAGCCACCAAAATAGGAGATAATTCTTGAAATCCAGGTTCATTTCCTTTTTCTTTTTTTATTAAAGGGAAGTAAATAATATATTTTAGATACTGGTGGTACAGCTTGTTCAGGTACCTTCACAAACTTCCATCAAATATCTCTTTATCATTAGTTCCTCCTAAGGAAATGTTTGTTTAGGAAAATTTATAAAAATAAGTTCTTTCGCCTGACCATATTTTCTAAGTTCTCCATTTTAACCGAAAGAGAGGAAATCTCCTTGTGAACAGTCTCCTGAACAAGCTTCACATGGTCTACCTCTGTTTGTATATTAGATAATTTTTTATCCAAGTTCAGGTTCACACTTCTAAAGACTAGACATGTTTTTCTAGCTCAACATTCTTCTCCACCAAAGGGAAAAGCTGAGAAACAATAATGGCTCTTAGACCTTCTATAGTGTCACAAATAGACTCCATAGCGAACTGAGTGGGTCTCACCAGGTTAAGATTACTTTGGTCAGTTTGCATTAAAGGAGAAGAAGCCAGGGCATTAAGTGGTATGGTTACATTGTCTCCAAAAGCTTCAAACTTTTCTCGCATAACACCGGGGTCTCCCACGTTTGCATGGCTAAGAATGGCTGTCTCAGCAGGATCCTCCATGTACCTGACCCTGGAACAGTCACTTCAACATCATCACTCAGCGACTTGGCCAGTCGCAGGGCAGATGCATGACTTCCAGTGGGATCCATTGGCAGTGTTCTGACTGCTGGGTTCAAAGATGCCGCAGAGCCAGGGAGAGATGGGAACTCAACTTCTCCTCCCATATTCTCCAGCGCCTCATTCCCCAGCAGCAACGTGGGCATCCATTGGCCCGACAGGAGGTGGCACGGACAAAGCCTGCCTTCCTTTTATGGCCCATTAGCGGTAAGAAAAAACAACTAATGGAGAAAATCCCATCGACAGGGAAAGGAGCACATCACGCTGCATACTGCTGGTCAGCCATCTTAAATCCCCACCCCAGAATATATTGATTCAAAAATGTGTATAGCTGCTCTAGAACTTCTGCTTTAATTACCTTTGCCACAAATAAAAGAGAGGTCGGCTGGTAGTTCACTACATCTGTTTGATCAGATTTTGGTTTAGCTATGACTAAACTTGAAGCTTGCTTTAATAAAGGAGGCAAAAGACGCTCCATTAGGCAGGCGTTACCTAATTGCATCAGCAGACCTTTAGAATCACTGTACTACGTGGATTCAATGAACAATTGTCACTATTCATGGATTTTACTATCCGAGTGGTTTCCTCTATGGAAATACTTTCAAAATACTCCCATAATATCTTTTTGCCAGTAACTGGGAATCAGTTTGGATATTAGAAGTTGTAAATTGAGCATTTAGGTCATTTAGCTTCTTGGAGAAAAAAGTGGCAAAAGATTCTGGATGTGTTTTACATAAAGATTATTCATGATTTATAGCCATGCTTGTCTAGCAGTGAGTCTAGACGTTGCACGCAATAGTTCACAGTGGCATTATCTGCAGCTTAGATACACACAAAAGCCTTTTTTTGTCTAATCATTTCTTCTCTATATCTATTTAACTTTTGATTATAAGCCAACAAGTCTGTCTCAAGATGGAATTTGCACCAACAATGTTCAAGCTGGCATAGGCATGATTGAAAACTAATTTGTGAGAGAACTAAGAGGCCTTGGTGCCTTTCATGGTTCTTACCAATTTTTATGGGGGATTTTTCATCAACTGAACTTAATCAACTGAACTTAGTAATGAATCATCCCAACTCGTAACTGCCTTCATGATATCATGTGTACGAATAGATGCAATCTGCAGTAATCACTGTGAACATAGGCTTTCAAGATCAAGATGCCCTTGCTTAAAATACTATGAATTACAAACATTTGCCTCCTGAGGAACATCTGAAATAGATATTCTGAGCTTCATTAAACAGTGGTTGCTCCAAGTTATCTCAATACAAGATACACCAGAAAAATCACAAGCACAAACCTTTCCACTTAGAAGAACAAGATCCAGGATGTAGCCAAGGTGATGAGCCATTTCTTGAACCATCTGTTCCCATCCTAAAGCTCCCATGGCAGATCAAATGCGGCAGAAAGAGGAAAGCTATGAGGAAGTTGAAATCCAACGCAATGATACTGTTAAGCTCCTAGCTTAAAATCCATTAGAGCTTCTATAATGGAATCATTATTATCCTATTAGGCCTGGGGGCAATAGAATAAACAAATTCCCCACCTTTTGTTGCATGCTTCATATGGGGCAGAAATATGAATTCTGCCTAAAGATAGAGCAATTGTCTTCTTAAATAGGATTAGAAGACCACCTTCTTGCTTGGCCATCTGTGGTTTAGATTTTAAAAAAAAATCTATAATTGGGCGGACATAATTGAGATACCAGCACATTATCAGTTTCAAGCAGCCAAGATTCAGTGACACAAAATATCAGGCTGTTCATCAGCTAAAATGTCACGATAAACATCAATTCTACTTTGTATCGATCAAGTATTGATTAAACAAATAAATAAACTGCAGGTTGCAACTGTAATTACAGATCTTGTCATTAAGCAAGGTACTAAACAGGCCTAGGTTTCACTCTTTATATCACTTCTTGAACCATATTATTATATCATCCATTACCCATTATAACGAGTATTGAGTCAGCATAACTTTCCATTAGGGCTAAACAAAGATGTAGTAACTTACAAGATAATCCGTCTGCAAACCGCTCCCGTGTTCCTCACATGCCTCACGAATGTGATGTAATCGGTCTTAGGGAAGAAAGGAGGGTGGGGAAATAAATTTGATATTTTCCCTAGCAATTTCATGATTATGGAGGAAAAATGATTTGTTGTTTTTGTTGCTGATGCTGCTACTAATGCTATAAGAAGTCTGTGTACCCTTATGACTGCTGTGATTTTATTGTAGTTTTACTATGACTGCTGGTATCACCAGGCTGTAAACAAAAAGTTTTCTTTTGAAGATACCCTATTTATCCAAGGTGTGGGTTTGACAGAGATTGGTATTGATGCTGAAGGTAAGGTTGGGAGCAATCAGAGGGGAAAGAGCTTTTCCTGTCCAGCCTAGAAAATGTTACCTTTGCCTCTGTGGCAGGTCCACTACACCATCTGCTTGTCCAGTGGGATATTTTTTGAAGCCACAGAGACTGGTGCTTAGTTTATAAATAGGCATCAGACATCTCTCATATTTTGTGTGCCCCGTCAGGGGCTTTATATTTTGTTTTCTCATTTACTTTCACCTTTGGCCTTCAGGGAGGGGCCAGTTGTAAATGTGAAGAAATATACACACATTTGTTTACAAAATACATAAACATGCAGTTCTGTCTATATATTTTCTATCTCAGCATACTTGAATTAGTAGCAAAGTAGTTGTCAGTAAATAAGGACTGCTGGGTCCACCCTGTTGCCCCTAACTATACTATTATTGCAGACCTTTCTGTATCTCTCTTCATTCTCCTCCCTTACCCCCCCCCCTTTTTTTTTTTTTACCTTTACCACCGCACTCTGAATCTGGCAGGCTGTTTCAAAACCCCTGCGCTCTCAGTAAGGTAGTGCTTCCTCATTTTTCCCCTGAGCTGCCTCTTCCAAGTTAAGTATCATGCACATTTGCCCTTGAGCTCCTTTTCTATGTGCAGCACCATCCCCTTCCTCTTCACTGGGGGTCATCATTGGGCTCTGCAGAGGTGGTAAAAACGTGTCTGCTTCCCCAGAACCAGGGTTCCTTCCACTGCTCTGGGGCCCAAGGAGAGACTCACATACCAAAAGAAAAAAAAAACTCCACACCCAAGCTGTGCTCCAAACCAGAAAAAAGAATTATATTAAAGTCCGAATCACAGTCCAGGAAAAGGCAAGAAAATATAGCATATGGTCTAAAAGTTCCAAAAACACCGTAAAATACAGCCTCTCAGTCAGAATCGCAGATTTTCAAGTAGTTACTTGTGTCTCAGGTCAATTGAATGCAGTCCAAAATGAAGACTCTTCGCTCTCTCAACTCTTCTCTGAGGATTTTCCTTCCTTTCAGTCCCAATAAAGAGCTGTGGCTTGTCCAGAATAAGAGAGTGTCCCTTTAGATCTTACGGTCATCATTATCGTCCTAGCCTACTCTGCAGTTTGCGAGCTCCCTCTGCTCCTCCAGCAAACCAGGAATCTGGAAACCTGCTCTCTTCACAGGCAGATCACAGAAACTCCTCTCACAATCAAGTTCACTTCTGAACTCCTGCTTAGTCTCCTGCTTAACTCCTGCCTTGTCCCTCTTGGGAAGCCCTTTTCTCCCAGGACAAGCAGGATGGTAGTCCTCACATATGGGTGACATCGATGGAGCCCTATCACGGAACACTTCTGTCAAAGTTTCTAGAACTTTGGCACACTCTGCATGCCCAGCGTGCCAATAACCCTGCATCCAGCAGGGGGGTCCCCCTTTAGTCTCTTTTTTTCCCACGCAGCAGTAGCCTCGCGGTTCTAAGGAGCTCTGTGAGAATTCCTCACAAAGTTTCCTCACGGAATGTTTTTTTTAAACTTTCAAACTTTTTTCCCCATCCCGGGGTCCCCCATCGACCGCCGACCTCCGCTAACGCTGGTAAGTTTTTACATCGTTCTTTGCAGTTGATTCCCGGTTGTGCTTTCATCTGTGCCTGACAGGTACCGACAGCGCACCACCCTTCTTTTTTTTTAAATGGCGACCGGTTTTCGAAAGTTCCC